>NC_066316.1:55787993-56096993 GCF_022539315.1 Serinus canaria | reverse complement strand
TGAAATTGATCTTTCCTGAGTTTATTCCTGATGATCCCCTGTGAGTAGTTCAGCTGACTTTGATTTGGTTCATGATTCTCATTTCTACTTTACAGGCTCAGTTTGATATTGCTGTTGCAAGTGAGATTATGGCCATCCTGGCACTTACCACCAGCCTTCAAGACATGAAAGAAAGACTGGGGAGAATGGTGGTGGCTAATGACAAGAAAGGACAACCAGTAACAGCAGAGGATTTGGTATGTTCAGTGCTGTAGAGACCTGTGAATAACCTCAAACATGTTTGTTTTGCCTCTTGAAGCATTAAAAAGGCAGGTGCATGCCAAAGATTTTGCTTTGAACAGCGCAGTCAGATATCAAAGAAAGATCATCTTCTGGGCCAAAACCTGCTGGAGAATGAGAACAAGATGTAGAGCTCATTTCTTCAACTCTAGTAACATCTGGCTCAGAAAGCCTCTGGTCTCCATAACCTACTTGGATCATTTCTGCAATTCTTAAGGCAAACAAATTCAGTGCTGGAGGGAGTCAAAGTGCGGGCTCTTATTTGAGAGAGCTGGTAATGTTTGCTACTGTGCTTCTAGAGTCTGCTCAGATGTTGCAGTGATAGTTACCACATGAATGCCTGTACCACTGAATCTGAGTGGAAACAAGCTGTTCTTCATTCAAAGGTTGCTGATAGTGCTTGGGACAGGTTTATCTCTCATTAGATTTTTTTTTTTCTTCTGTACCTTCGCTAGTTGCTGTTTCCTCATTCCCTACTTCAGCTTCTGAAAAGAATCAGTTTTTTCTTTAAATCACATTCTGTCCCTTGTATCTGGGCTGGGAGTGGTTGGAAGTTCACATGAGGTTGTGCATGGCAGGTTCAGGTGCAGCCAGAAGCTACCAGCTGATGTTTGTAATCAGCTGCATGCCAGGAGCAGTCTAATGCCAGCCCATCTCTGATGGCTGCCTGGATCACACAGGCTCTGTAGCTTTTCTCCTGTTTTGTTATGTTTTTTTCCCTGTTTTGTGAACATCTGCTCAAACTTACTGAGTAATGAATGAGTAAAACAATGAGTATCCTGCCCTGTCAGCAAAGATAGCAAATCCTCAAGTCAGGAGCACCTTCACTGCCTTAGAGGATTCCAGTTTAATAAAGAAATGAAAACGATATCTAGAATGCCTGGATTTAAGAATGAAATTAAGATAAGGTTAAAAATTTCTAAGTACAGTCATCATTAAAATTCAAAGTAAATCATCTTTTCCAATTATGCAGGAGACATATTCTAGCTGTTGAGGTTTTGCTTTTGCTTTTCAATTGTAAAACTTTGTCTTGGCCAAGTGGAGGGGAATAGGGAATAAGTTACATTATAAGGCATATGCAAATACTTTAAAATTATTTAGTGTTAGAATTAAAACTGCATTTGTAGTATGCGATTTTAATTTTGACACTACTTTTGTATGAAGGTACTTTTATTTATTAGCAGTGCAAAATATTTGACCCGCTAACCATTTAATGCTAATCAGCTTGATGAATTAAAGAAATGGCTTTTCCATTGGGGCAAAAAAATTTTAGAACTTTTCCACTGTGTCCCTAAAATGAAAGTAGTGCTCAGAAAAATGTCTGTTACTAATTCAGTTTTCTTTGGCTTTTTTTTAAAACAAACTTCCTATGCTTAGTGTCTCAATCATTTGATAGTTTTGCTTGTACTGAACATATGTTTCTAGTTGTTCTTTAAAGCAGTGTTTTGTATTATTAAAAAAAAAAAAAAAAAAAAAACTGCCCAGAAAGAAAAAATCATCACAGTCTGAAGGACATGTTTTATGAGCATCTGCAGCTATGCTGCTGCATTCTTTTCCTTCTGGAGGTTCTCCATACCATGCACAGGAAAGATTTGGATGCATGTCATGATTGGGAAGTGCAGGAACACCTACCTCTTTTGTTGTGCAGTGTGTTAAAAACAAGTATGAAAACCATGGGAATAAGAGGAACATGGTTTAATGGTTAAGGATATAAAGCATCTCTTTGGAGAGCTCTATTCCTGTGTTCTTAGCAAAACATTTATGAGGTGCTCTGTCCACACAAACTGACTCTTACAGTACATAAGGAGTTAGGCATTCCTCAGTCTGGTTTAATACTAGAGAGCTTAACAACTGAAATTTATAGAAAGAGTGAAACTCCTTCAAGAACTCTGAACCAGAAGAAATTATTTTCTGTTGTCTCAGGTTGAGCATCCAAAATTAGTGAATATTTCTGAGCTTGATTCTTGAGTGTACAGGTTTCACTTTTGCAAAACAGGAACAATTGTTCATTTCTGAAGACTTACTAATGTTGCTGAAGAAGTCAGATGCTGTGGTGTTGGGATTTAAAAAATGTCAAAAGAAATTAGCAGTGGGGTCTCTATGATTTCTGTACCAAATTAAATAATGCTTACTTTGTACAGAGGGGGAGAGCTTATGAAAAACCATCCTGCACTGGTGAAAGTGTGCTGTATAAAGTTGAATCCTCTGGAAACAACAGCAGGAGAAGTATAATCAAAGACCATAACAAGTCATAATTGATATGTACAAAGAAGATAAATTTCTGTTCTGTCATGTAGCATTTTGTCTCCTTTGCTGGTTTCTTCCCACTGGTGGTCAGTCTGTTTGAGCAGCTTGCAACTAAACCTACTGTTTCTAGACTTTAAATGCAGTCTCTACTCTTCCCCTCTTCCCCTGCAGCTCATGCTGCCTGTGTTGATATAATCCAAGGATTAGTTTTTGGGAAAATTTTCACACACATCAAGAGGTTTGATGTGAAGCAATTCTGCTCCTGAATTTCCATCCTCCTTTCAGGTCAGGGTCAGTGAAGAGGTAAAGCTCTACAGTTCAGTAAGGAAAGATTTCAAGACAGCTGAACAAAGGAAGGACACTGTTCAAAATGTTATAATGCTCTCAATCCAGGTTCAATAATTTTGACTTCTGTTTTTGTAATACAAAATCAAGTTCAAAAGCTTGTATCCATCATAGTCCACTGACATGGAACATTTTAGCCCAAAGAACTGCAATTGCATAGAGTTCTAAGAAACTTTAAAGGCACTTTTACCATGAGAAATACCACACAACCTGAGTAATGGGTCAGTTCTGCCTATCTTTAAAAAAATTCTGGGGTTCATGTTTATATCCTACATAGACTGAATTTATGCAAGTTTTAATATTTGACAGTAGTCTTTAGTTTTTTGAAATCTATGTGAACCAAAACCACTAAACCTTTCTCTGTGATTTGTTTCCAGATGTACACACAAAATACTTCACAAAAATACAATTGCTCTTAATTTTGTCTTTATATGCAATATATTTATCATAATACAACAGTAAAACCTAAAATACACATTGGCAGATAAAAACCATATGCAGAGACAGGCTAGGAATAATAGAAAAAAGATAAATGGAATATTTCATGAATTGAGAAGACTCTTTCCACAAGAGTAATGGATTAAATGCCTATCCTCTGTAATGGAATATGTTGAACTCTTTGCCAAAATGTGGTGCTCATTGTACAGTATTTTGAAGACTTAATTGCTTTTTGGCTTTTACAGTGAGGTAGAATTCTGATGGACACATACCATATTTTTATGTGAAGCTAAATTGGAATATATGCCCAAGATCAGTATTTCAGTAGATTGAAAAATATTAAATAAATATGTCACTTTTTTTTTTTAATGAGACTTCTTCTCAGCTTACTTGCTGTACCATACTGTTAGCTTTCAGTAAGTAATTCTGGGACCAAAAGAAAAAAAGAAATAGCTTCATATTTGCGTATGTAAATGATCTGTCAGCTAGTGAGATTTTGTTCTCTGGTTCATCAGAAACATTGTGTACAGTGTTCACTTCAAACAAAAGGGGTTGCAGTTCTTCTCTGATTATGGTTTAAGGTTTAGTTTTGTTACAGGACTGAAATTACAGAAAGTGTTATTGTTTTGTTAGAGATTATAGTTTCAATTGAAAGGAAGTTGCAAGTATTCATTATTTTTCTTATAAAGAAAAATAATGAATTATTATTCATTATTTTTCTTATATTCATTCATTATTTTTCTTATATTTATATTATTATTATTTTATATTATTATTTTTCTTATATTTCATATTATTCATTATTTTTCTTATATTCATTCATTATTTTTCTTATAAAGAAAAGGATTTTTCTCTGCCCTTCAGTCTGTGTAGCCTTTACTCATTTCATAGTAGTTACTTTCAATCACTTTCCTTGTCCTCTGGTCTTGGCTTTCATTTCCAGTCTTGATAGACTTCAGAGACTGCACCACTGGAAGTTGCTTTGAAAGTATTTTGGATTTTCATCTAAGTTTCCCTTTCCTGTGTCATGTGTATAATTTATTTTATGCTCTGTGATCTGTGCTGTCCTGGGGAGCATACCTGCCCCGACGGCTGCTGGATAGATGGAAGGAGCATTATTTTCAGAAATACCTGTGATCAGTTCCAGGAAGGAACCCAGAAAAGTTGAACATCTGTATACAATTGATTCAGAGCCCTACTTCTTTCCTCTGACAGTGAGTTGTGGAAACCTAATGATCTTTGGGCTCTCACAAGCTTAATTGGTGTGCAAGTGTCGAAGCCTCTAATTCTTTTATAAGAAGTTTATCTGTTCTGAATTGGAAGTACGAACCTGATTCCTTAAACAGCTTTGAGAATCAGATCCAGGACTTGGAGTGAGCTGTGGGAATTGTATATTAGATACTTGGAGGATTGAGTGTACAAAGAAATGAAAACTTCATTCTCAGTCATGTCAGGTATGAAAACCTAAAAAAAGTTTGTTTAGCCTTTAAGGACTGCTGTTGACACCAAACCTGGTTAAGAACCATGGAAGGCACAAGATATGCCTATTGGAGTATTTGCATATTTTTTTCTTTGCTTTCAGCTTCAGATAAAGTGAGTTGTTGTGTCCAGAAGGTATGTCTAGTATTTCCAAAATAATGCATAAATAGTATCTCCCAAAAAGTTCAAATGCAGAGGAAGTGGTTTCTTATTTCACTGTTTTTATCAGACTGGTGAAGACATCAGAAAACAAAGGAGACAGGATTTGAGCCATGCTTATCTAGAAGGACCAGGGGAGGAGACTGAGGGAGAAGTGACTTTATTTTTTGCTTCTTCTTCCCCCAAGTCTTCTTTCCAGTAGGTCTGATCCATGACTGCTCAGGTAGTTATTCCTGCTGTTGACCACTTGAAAGACCAGATATAAAGTTTTGCATTGGCTTTTTTTTTTTTTTCTTCTAGAAATTAGAGTATTTGGGTATATCAACAACATAGCACCAGGCTGTTTTTATGGAGGTGGTGGAGTCTCACCATTTTGAAAGAGCTGGAGTGCTTCTGTTTCCTTGCATTTGAATCCTGGCTTCTAAAATTAACATCTTAAGAAACAGCAATCTAATTCAGAAGATGAAAACTATGCTGTTTTCCTATCAGCTTCTCATATTATATCTTTGTGGATCCATTGGGTTTCGTAAATAGTGGGAGATGCAGAGTGCAAAGAAAAATCTTTTCCTTCTCTCTCTCTCTGCTTCACGGTCCTCCAAGGAAACACTTGCTATGCATCAGTAGAAGCCAGTTTCACTATTTTGGTTTCAATTCAGTTTTATCTGAGGCCAAATATTCTGCATCATTTTCCTCTGAAGTCTGCTCTCAGAAAGGAGAAAATTGTATTTTATAAAATACTGCACTTAATCATCACATACTTTTATGTCTTATCTGTTGCCGTCAAACTTTTCATGCAGATTTTGATTGCTCAAATCTGGGGTTAGTTGACAAAAGCTGTGTTGGGAATTATAAAGGCACTATTTTTATTGCTTTTCTTTATTTGAATATTATTGCTCATCTCTTTATAGGCAACTTGGATATTGTACCCATGTTTTTTAATCTTCAGTTTAAACAATTTACAGCAGCTAGGATTTTTGTTTGGTTTTCATGTTTCTTTTCAATACAAAAATATATTCTTCTTTTTTGCATTCTCTGGCAAGTCTATGAGCCACTCTTTATAACACTAGTGTGGTTTTTTTGAACCATGATCTAGTTCTTTCAAAACGAAAACCATAATCTCAAAATCAAAGTAATTCAAGAATAAATTTGAACATATGCTGGTGGTTTCTAGATAGCACTCTTCATATCATCTGATAGTGATGTGCACACTCTGTTGCCTTTTTTTTTCCCCTAGAATGAGCATTGAAATTTGGTGTAGAGGGTTGTTATGACTTTTATTTATTTTAAGGTCAGTCAGTGTGAAATTTATACTTCAACAGAATTTTTAGGGAGGAGTAAAGTTTTTTACAACCAAAATGCAGGAGTTTGCTCAACTCCGTTTGTGATCTCATCATCACAGTAAGGCACCTCTAACTTTTAATCTTGTGATGTATTTCTTATCTGCCCCTAGTAAACTCTGTGGCTGCTTTCATCCTCTATCTGTTATGTGTATATTTGTACAAGTCTTGAAAAATACTCTCTCTGGTTGTTGCTAGCTATTGATTTTTGCTGTAGAGTCTGTCATAAAAGAAATACATCTGTCATTTCTTTAGGCAGTTTTAACAAGCTGTTGCCTTCTTGCTTTCTCAGGTCTCAGTGGCTTTTGGCCCTTCATCTTTTGTTACCTTGAACATCCTCATGCTGATCACTTAATTCTCTTTCTGCTCTTTCCATGAAATAGGACAAAGAAGTTGCCCGTTGCCTTTTAAGTGTATTTGGAATAAAATAATTTTTGTTTTAGACACACTGTTAATACAGAATTTTACAAGTCTTGAGGTAATATTTAAATAAATTCTTTATGCATCACTGCAACACTGCTTTGAACTGTAAGGGTTTTGAAATTATAAGTGTAACTTGGAAATGTTGCACCTTAGAACTGACTTCTTTAAAATGTGGACTCTTGTCTTTTAGGGAGTAACTGGTGCTTTGGCAGTTTTGATGAAAGATGCAATTAAGCCCACGCTAATGCAGACATTAGAGGTAAGTATGGCTTATGATGCCTGCTCTTCTCCAGCTTTCAAATTCCATACTGTGCTGATCATGCTTCTCTTCAGCAACTGTGCTTGACTATCTAAGTTCAAGCCAGAGTCTGATCCATAAAACCATTCTAGCAAACATTCATTTCTTTATGTTAACTATACAACTCTATCTGTATTTATTTTTGTTGTTGCTTTTCCTTTTTTGAGATCTGTCTATAGTCATAATTTTACCTACTGTTGCAAACAAGCTGCAGTGCATTGTTGAGCTTCTTCTGAGCACAATGGGAGGCAGGTTCATCTTCTAAGTCACGGATTTACTACTATTTCCCACCTTGTTCTCACAGGGAAGTGTTCTTTTTGTGTATTTCTTTGGATGTTCTCATGACAATTCCCACAGCCCAGCATTTTGTGGGGAAAAAATGTGCTTTGCTGTGGCTGTTCTAATCCGTGTTACAGTTTGTGCCATTCAAAATCACAGGAGGGCCCTTTCAGCTGTTTATGCATTTTCAAGAGATGCCTCCCAGCCACCCTGTCCTGCCACAGGTGCCTTCATGGACTAAATGAAGCTTTCATGGGCTATGAGAGGAATGTTTTACACCTACCCTAGTGAGCTTTCTTCCAAAAGCTTAAGGAATGTAGAATTAGTGCAAGCTAACTTTGTGCTGGGCAGTCTGGTATTGATGTTTTGATGGGAAACTGATGAGCAACATTCAAGGGGAGAAGGAGAAAGAAAAATGAGAAAATAATGAAGCATCTTTGAAAACAAATGCACTTGGAGAAAAATCAGTGTCTTTTTTTCAATTGACCATCAAAATTACATAGGTGGAGTATTTCAGATTCTTGATGTGATGAAAAGTTGAAGAATGCAGAAAGGTACCAGTGCAATCACCAGTTGATAAAAAAAGTCTCCTTTTCTACAGCATGTTGAAGCTATAACTATCTTTTTGCTTTTGAGTTTGGTTGGGGACAATTTCCTAGTGTCAGGGAATATTAGAAAAACAGAATTTAAATCTATGTTATTTTATTAAACCATCTTAATTATTTTCCCCTGCAAAGGAAACCTGTTCTTTCATGTAGCTGTTTGAAGAATATATGTATGTGTGTGATAATTTTAATATAACATCCAATAGCTGGAGTTCACATAACATTGAGAATGTCATGGCCAGAGCTCAGTATTACAATCACCACTTGGATAACATTGTGTGTGTAAAGCACCAGTGACAAGGTAGCTTTGATTCTGACCATTTAGTCACTCTGTTTGCACTTTGCATATCTGTTGGAAAATACCATGGTTTTGTTGCAGTGTTCTGAAAGACAATTATAAATGTCAGAAGAGATTCTTTTGATCGATAGGCATTTGGTTCTGGGACTTGCATGCATTTATTTTTTTCCCTGCGTTTCTTTACATTCACATTTCTATGCAATAGAATTCCTGCCTTTTATGTGGTATTCTTTTCTAGTCTAATCTGTGGTATGGCTGAAACATCTGCCAACTTTCATCAAACACTGTTGCTTGTTAGCAGGACCCTGACCACATTACCCAAAGATTCATTTTCCCCCTAAATTCTTCTCACGAAGTTATTTTTAAAACAGCAAACCAAAGCAGCTCAGAAGCTGCTTCATGCTCCACTCCTCCACTCTGAGTCTTGAAGATGAATTTTTGTCACCCTTTGGATACTTGCTGGCTTGCAGGCTAGTATGAGTCCCCTATCCAAGTAATGGAGATCCCCAGTTTATCTAAATGTTTTCCATGGTAGTGCTGTGCTTTGGCTGATGTCCTTTTGTGTTGTTTTACACTTCTGGGCTGTGTCATTGCTCTCATGTAGAATCACAGAACCTGCTGAGCTAGAAGTGACCCCCAAGGATGACCAAGCCCAGCTCCTGGCCCTGCACAGCACCAACCCCAAGACCACACCATGTGCCCAAGACAAACACTTCTTGAACTCTGCCAGGCTGGTGCTGTGACCACTTCCCTGGGGAGCCTGCTCCAGTGCCCAACCACCCTCTGGCTGAGGAACCTTTTCCTAATATTCAACATAAACCTCCCCTGACAGCTTCAGACCCCATCATTGGTCACCACAGAGAAGAGATCAGTGTCTACGCCTTCTCTTCCTCTCACAAGGACACTTTAACTTCAGTGAGATCTCCCCTCAGTCTCCTCCAGGCTGAACAGACCAAGTGACCTCAGCCACTCCTCAGATGGCTGCCCCTCAAGGCCCTTCACCATCCTCATGGCCTCCTTTGGACACTCTCTAATGGCTCAATATCATTTTTCACACATTGACACCCAAAACTGCCCCCAGCATGGGAGGTGAGCCCGCCCCAGTGCAGAGCAGAGCAGGACAATCCCCTCCCTTGCCTGGCTGGCCATGCTGAGCCCAATGCACCCCAGGACATGCTTCACCTTCCTGGGGATGCAGTGGCCCACTCTTCTAATGCCTGGGCTGCTCTTGAGCTCTCTTCATTATTTTTAATTCTTCATCTGAATAACTGTAATAGGTGCCACTTTTAATAGCTTCAGTTTAAAAAAGAAAAAGGAGGGGAACAAGGAGGATGTTGTGCCCTGCACACTTGAATGTACTCTAGTGCTCCACTTGAGAGTTAAGAGCCCTCTAGCATGACAGATTTTAAGCCAAACATATCCTAGTATACCCTGGGGAGGTAGATGTAATAGTAGTTCTTCTGCTATAGGTAATGCCATCTTTCTGATCAATGTGTGAATTGCAAATCAGAAATGAGGATAACGGAAGCCTACATTACACTTGAAACAAACCTAATAAGTAGCATCAAATCCAAAAGTTAGCATCTTAAGTTTCCAAAGAGGTTACCAGTAGTAATTGGACAAGATTATCCTTATCCCTTTGGGGAGAACAAGTTCTTCATAAAAGTGTAAGGACCTTTAGCAACAGCACCGTTGCTGACAACAGAAAAATTAGAAATAATCCTACAGCACATAGGTGAAAAAACATAATAATATGATTACAGAGAACATAAATACAGCTCAGAATGCACCATGGACCTGTCTGGCAACTAGGCACTAAACTGTTCACCAAAGCAGATCTTCCAGATCACTTTGGGGGGTGGCAAAAAGACTGCCAGATGAGAGAGAGGAGGAGTTCTGGATGGCTGAGTTGATTTGGCATAATTTGAAAGTCATAGTGGGCAGCAGTGACTGGAAGGAGCCATTGCAGAGAGAGTAGCCAGATAGAAGGAGCCAGTGCAGCTGCACTCCTCTGTGATCTGGCCAAAGCCTGTGGATGGGAATTGTGTTAAGCCTTGGAAGTCTGAGGAATTGCTTCTAAGGGCCTGTGAGAAGGGAGAAGAACATGCTCGGTAGATTGGCACCAACTTTATGTGGATGTCTGCATGCACTGGAGAAGAGGCTTAGATGGTCATAAATCAAAAATTACCAAATGTCAGTCCTGCATGGAACTGAACTGGCAACTTATGTCAGTGCTTTTATTTCTATGTGAATTGATGTGTGGTTTAATTTGCTGGTTTTTAAAGAGGTTTCTTGGTGGGTTGCTTTCTGTCACAGTCCTGCTACTCTGACACCAGAAATTCTGCCTGGAAGTGTTAGTGATTGACAGTGTTTTATATGCAGCAATGGCAGTAAAAATCTGAAAATGGGAGACACAGGGCACTCATCTACAATAACCGCAGACTTCAGTGGAGCTTACTTCTATCTGTGCTGTAGAATTGAGATTACTTTGTTTGGAATGTACATAATGATTTCATAGTGTTTATCTATGTTCCTCATGACAGATTTGTTCTCTTGTCGACTGATCCCTTAATGTTTAGCATTTATTTATACCACGCGTAACAGAGCAGCTGCTGCTCTATGGGACAGCCCTTTGTAGTTGCAGGCTGGCTGCTCTGGGGTGGTTTGTTGTGTTACTTTTGAAGTGCCACTCATAGTAAAGATGAGAGAAGAATGGTAATAAGTATTATAAACATCCTTCCAGAGGCCAGATAACTTCAGATAGTTATTGACGTTCGGGGTTTATTTTCTTTTACTGAAACCTGGATAATAATATTTTCTGTACTGAAAACAGTCAGCAGAATGCATCCCTGTGCCACTGCTGGGTTCTCCATATAGTTTGTTAAGAGTGTAGCAAAAATAAGTGGGACAGATGGACTGGCACAGTCACTAAAGCTGGCCTGAGAAGACATTGTTGTCCCTGTTCCAAGGTGTGCCTGAGGCTCCCAAGGTCCTGCTGGAGTTCTCTCTCTTCGCTGAGTGAACTCCAGCAGGACCTTTTCTTCCAGGATTGCTCTTGTAAAAAAAACATGCCAATGGCTCTTCCTTTTCTTCTGGTGGATTTCAGAGCTTCAGGGGAGCATCTGTCTATGCCAGTGATTTACTAGTATGTTTGGATTTCAAGTTAGTCATGGGATCCCCTTGGCTTCCAGTATTCTGGATTTTGGATCCTGCAGTTCACATTCCCTTCCTATCCATGTTGTGTGGATGAACTCTTGGAAGCACAGTAGTGCAGGGAGTGTAGGAGACCCTTCTGGCACCTCTCTGCACAGGTGCTGCAGTGTGTGCTAGGCTGGCAGTGGCTGTGGGTCCATGCATCACATCTGCCCAGTGTGTGCTCTGGGCTCTAATGAGAGCAGTCCTAATTGCTTGCCACAAGAAATTAGGGGTTGGAAGAGTGGAAGTTAGTCTTACTGAGTAATAAAAGACAAATTGGAATAAACTTTATGGATCTGAGTCTCTTAGCTGGAAATTTGTGGTCCTACTTATTTGAATGCCAAATACTGGATTAAAGTAGAAGTAAAACTTCAACTTAGTTTAGTGAAAGTTGTTTGCATTTGATTTTCTGTTACAAGCTCTTTGGGATAGGGATAACATATTTTGCTTGGCACCTATTAGGTCTGATGCCCAAATAAAAACCTTTGAAGGCACTTGTAGTTCATGTTAAGTTTTTGTGTACCTGTGTAAAATCTCAGTTGATTTTGCAGTGTCCATTAGCAGATAGAAAACAAGAAAAAAGCTAACCCTAGGTAAGCACTATGTTATGATTATAGTGATCAAATCAGTTCTCTTATTACAGGGCACAATTTCTCCTTCATTTACTTTTTTGGCTCCAGTTTCTACTCCCAACATGTATGAGGCAGAGTTATCTAAGTTGTAGCTTAATTGTACTGTTCCTGGAGAATAGCCCCCACCCGTGTGTGTGCATGTGGCAGTGGCTAAAAACTTACTTGTCTTTCCTCTGAGCAAAACAATTAATTGTATGCTATTACTTCAAAGGAAGCAATAAGAAGAGATGCTTTTTGTTGATATATTATTTTTGTATATGATTTCTAGTCATCGTTACTAAAATGTCCACATTTTCTGTACAACACCACTTAGATTACAGCAGTGAAATAGAGATTTTTCTATGTAAGTTCTTTCCTTAAGACACTGGTGGCTATGGGGAGGGAGGAGGAAGAGCCAACTTGTATTTTATGGTTAATAGTTTCCAAACTGTGGTTCAGGGGACTAATAGATGTGCCCTGCAGCTGAGCCATAGAACACTGTCCTCCTTAGCTGGTGTTTCTGGTCCAAACTTGAAGGAGGCTGCCTGGTAGGTTGCCTGAAATTTTGAGAGCTGGCAGTATCTCCTAGTACAAAATGTGAGAAGATTGATGGAAATAATGTGAAATTGTCTGCTTACCTTTTCTTTAACCAGCTGGGCACTTAAAAATGCATAAACATAACAACGGGCACTTGTTTGCCTGATTATTTTGTAGTAGAACAGCTGAAGTGACATTCTTCTGGTTGTGTATTGTGTTTTAGAGAAAAATCAGCAGTTACTGTAATCTCACCTAATCCTAATACCTTTCTGAGAATGCTTATTTTCTAATTTCTCCTCACCTTTGGGTCCTGGCCAAAAATATAAGAGGGAAGCTGGAACTGCTTCCTACCTCACAAACTCCTTATACATAGCTAATTTGCTTACTCCTTGCCTCTCCTTTCTCTGATTTAGATTAGAAAACCTCTCTAAAGGAGATGCAAGGAGTAAGCCATTAGACATAGACACCATGCATTTGTATTTACACAGGGAAAATCCACTCTGTCAATTTTCCCTGTGTAAATGCAAATGTGTGGTGTCTAGTGCAGGAGAATTCAGCTCTGCACCTCGGCTTCCAGCAGCAGTGAATGTGTTTTCCATTGTGTCAGTATCCCCACTGCACCCCAGCATGTCCCTTGCCATCTCCCTCTCCAGCTCCTTAACCCTTGACTCAGGTCCCTGGCTCCTCTGCCAGGGCAGGAATGGCTGCTGCAGCCAGTGAGGAAAACAGGAGCACACAGGGCTGGAGAAGGGCTGGAGCTGGGCTCTTCCTTGTGCATCTGCAGTGCTGCATTTAGTGTTTGTTACAGGACATGTCCCAGAATGGCACACCGCAGTATTAGAGCTGTGGAATATGAAACATGAACTAGTACAAGGTGGGGTGAGGAAGTTGTGTAGGTTTGCACTAGAGTTTATTACCTTCCTAGGAATGAAGCAGGCAAATGAGTTCTCAAGCACCTGAGATGTTCCCCTAAATTGTCTAATAGCACTTCTTTGCTATATGTGCTTTGATTTATTTGTGACTTTGATAAGCCTGAAAAATTATTGAGTTTCTTACCAAATGTGCTGGTTTGGCCTGGGATAGGGTTAATTATCTTCACATCAGCCGGTACAGGGCTGTGTTTTGGATTTGTGCTGGAGGCAGTGTTGATAACACAGGAATGTTTTTGTAATTGCTGAGCAGGGCTTGCACAGAGTCAAGGCCTTTTCTGCCTCACCCCACCAGCAAGCAGGCTGTGGGGTAGACAAGATGTTGGGAGGGGACACAGTTGGACACAGCTGACCTCAACTGGGTATTCCCAGCCGTGTGACATCGTGCTGAGCATACAAAGCTGTGGGAAGGAGGAGGAAGGGGGGACATTTGGAGTTTGGCATTTGTCTTCCCAAGTAATGATTACACATGTTGGAGCCCTGCTTTCCTGGGCTGAACACCTGCCTGCCCATGGGAAGCAGGAATGAATTCCTTGTTTTGCTTTGGTCGTGTATGTGCAGTCTTTTCTTTACTTATTATTAAATTGTCTTTATCTCAAGCCATGAGTATTCTGACTTTAACCCTTCTGATTTGCTCCCCCATCCCACTGATAGAGGAGTGAGTAATCAGCTGTGGGGCTTAGTTGCTGTTGGAGTTAAACCATGATGTCTGTACATTGAATTACTTACACATTTTTTTTATCATCCAGGGAACGCCAGTATTTGTTCACGCCGGACCCTTTGCTAACATTGCACATGGAAATTCTTCTGTTTTGGCAGATAAAATTGCTCTTAAATTAGTTGGAGAGAAAGGATTTGTAGGTAAGTAAATATTCAGTTTATTGTATTATGATCTGTTAGTAAATAGGCAATGATGCAAATGAATGGTAAAATTAGCAATTAAAGGTAAGAGTGCTACTTCATTATTAATATCAGTATAAAATAATCTTAAAGTGAATGTGTAATAAGCCACCAGCACTTCTTTACTTACCCTGCCTTTTGTCTCAAGTCCTGTCACCATGGTCCTGTCTCCATGTTTGACTCACAAGTGACCTGTTCACTCCACAAGGTGGCTGAGCCAGTCAAATCCCTGGATTGCACTGAAAGAGGTGTCCTGTTGTTCATGCTATTAGCATTCATCTGGCCTCACTTGATAAACCAACAGAAACCACTCTTTTTTTCCTGATGAATTATTTCTCTGCCAGTTCAGTAAACTCAGCCAAATCAGAGGTCAGATGTCCCTGAGCCAGTGCAGAGGCAAGGTAGAGAAAAGATTAATTCTGCCTCGTTTTGGCTGTGAGCCATTCGGTTGGTCCAGCTGCATTGTCAAACCTCATCGTGAGGCCCTTATGTTCCCATGAAGGCATTTGAGTGGGCTGACTCTTTTTACATTAGGAATTCAGCCTTCACAAGCAGCAACAGACACACAGAGCTTACAGTTGCAGGCCAAATAAACTTGTGGCTGAACGATGAACTAGCTTTTATAAAAATTGTTGTGAATGTTTAAACCTTAGAATTAAATAAAGGGGTGTAGCAGCTTTGCAGTAGTGATGCCTTAGCACTGCTGCTGCCCTTCTCTTCTGAGTCCTGAACACCCAGGCTGGATTACGTTATTCCTAAAGCTGAAGCTGGAGTACCTGTGGAACAGGTTTGAGTACCTGTGGAACAATGCTCTTGAAAAGATGCAGCAATGTGAAACATGAGGTTTATTATGCTAATCCTCTTAAACTTGTAGAGAAACATGCATGTATATGCTTATGTCATACCTACATACAGGAAAGGATTGTTGTTTACAGTGTTGTACAGCTTAAAGGTCTCTTTATTTCCCTCTCTTAATCAAACATCCATTCAAAGAAGAACATATTGCATTCTGAATACATTTATTTAATGACAGTTGAATTCCTGTTTCATTGGGCCATGTTTGTTGTTACATGGCTTTGTGGAATGAAGAGCAAAAGAATTTAGGATAGCTAAAATTTTTCACAAGCCATGTGAAGTGACTTTGTTTCTGCAGTGTGCAATCATTTCAAGTGAGAAGTCAGTTGTGTATCAATTGAATGAAAGTATGCTGGCGACAGTCTTGAGTCTTGATCCAGGTTTCAGAGTCCAAAATGTATTGCCTTAGATCTGGATTCCCTTCCAGTGAGTGTGTCCCTCAGGCACAGAGAGCATATCCTTGCATTTCTTGTGCTTTTTTCAGTCTTATCCACCTGTTTGTCTTTAACGCTCTTTTCTGCTTTGTTTGTCTTTGGCTCCAGTTGCTCTGCTGGGAGACAAAGCAGCGTAGGAAATATAGGAAAACCTTTGTGTGGTGCCAGCTAAAGGCTCTTGTTCAGATTCTGTTCCACAGAACACAAATCCCCATGAAACTGGCTTCAGAATAAGACTGCCTTTGCTCTGCAGAGCCAGGAACTTCAGCGTGATTTGTAGTCCTTTGTTAAGTTATTAAAGGAAAAAGTTCTTAGAGTGGCCTGCTTAAATAAACTTTTCAGGTAGTCACAAGTGTAAATATTTGTTCTAATGGTTGTAATTACCATAAGTTTTATGGTGTAAAAAATACATTTTTTCTGGTAACTACTCAGAGCACGTGGGCAGAGACAGCACTGGTTTATTAAATACAGTCCTATCCTACCCTACACAAGTGAAGTCTAAAATGACAGCTACAAAGTGCTCACCAGTCCACACTGAGGTGACATCCATACAGATGGAGGGACCAGTGCCCTGTGAATCTGCACAGCAAAGCAGGTAGCAAGAAACTCCACTGCATTCCTGCTCACAGGAGTTTGCCTGAGCCTTCTATGGCAATTGAAATTCCAAGGGGAAAGCTGATCCTCTAGTTAGTTCAGCCAGCCAGGGTGCAGGACGGCTATGCTGCAGCTAGGGAAGTAGCTGAGTGAGTTTATTCACTCCTGCTAAAAGCAGAACTTTTCACTGTTCCACATTTCCCTTTTGGGAGTGTTCTCGTGCATTAGATCTGGCACTCATTAAACCTTGTATGAGCAATTACAGCCCTGCCATGTCACTGAGTTGCATAAGCTCAGGAAAGAATTCAAAAGGTGCTAGGGACAGAGTAAGGTATCTTGCAGAACCATGTGGCTGGGAGAGACATTTGAGGGACCACAGGCTATGAGATTACTCTCAGCTGCATCCAAAGCAGGAACAGAATAAATCTGTGACATATTCTGCAATTAAATTACTTTCCTGAATAGTAGAATAAATATCTTTATGTACATCCATTAGCTCACTCACCGTGAGATGGGATGCTGATATAAAATATATATAATTCATGTATTTATTGCTTTATATATTTAGTGTCTATTTCTTATTTATTCTTTATTTTTTCACTTACACCATATTTATTTTAGGTTAGAATTTTCTGTTAAGCATGTGGACAGTACTAAGGCTTGAATATGCAACACATTTTTACAAACACAGACCTTTTTAAGTCACTGTCCTGGTTTAAGCACCCTCCTTCTTCCAGCTGCCTGTTTCCAGTCCTTTGCAGCCCCTCTGTTTCACCAGCACACCTGTTCACAGAGCCACGTGACAAGCTGAGCTGGAGACTTGCTCTCCATTGAAAACAACCACAACAAAAAAAAGCCTTTCCTTCCCCCTCAACAGACAGTGTCTGGGCAAACAGCTTTGTGTGACTGGGGGAAGATGAGATAATGCCACATAAGATGGTGTTTTTGCTGAAATAAATATTTGTAGTATTAAAGCCTCATTTGGAGCTTTCAAGTGCCAGTAAAGCTACTGTGGATGCACTAGCTGACCAGACTGAGCCTGCATTGCCGGGGCAGCTAAGCCTGTCTCCATTCTCAGCCTGTGCTCAACTGTTTTTGCACAACATCCCAGCAGAAACCTATTGCCTTTTTTGTTGGCTTAGTTTTCTGCTGACTTAACACAGAAGCAGTTCAGCCCAGAGTCACAAAAACACCAGAGCTGGTGCAGGAGAGGCTGAGCTGGGACAGCCAGCAGTGAGAAACCAATCTGTTGTGTAGATCCAATTACTTGTGTGACCATGTGCCACAGCCAAGGGGAAAAAAAAAAAAAAGAAAAAGAAAAAAAGAAACTCTCTCAAAGTGCTCTTTTAAAATTTATTTTTAAACCTTACTTTTTCTTTCTACCCTGCATTGCCTGTTTCTCTGCTTGCTTTTCAGCTGGAATGGCATCGTGCTGTGCCTTTTGAGTAGTGTCAGGTAACAGTGATGTAGGCAGTCTGCTTTAAAGAAAATATAAATGAAGTTTAACCATTGAGTCCTGTTGTGAACTCTCCCTAACTGAAGGCATTCCCTGCTTCAGTTTCAGATATCCAAGTGAATCACAGGCCTTCATTAGGTTTAAATAGCTTAAGCCTTTTAGCTCATCTTTTCCTTTCTCTCTTTCCTGAGCCTTGTTTCTATGTACCAATAACTCAGCCTTTTTGCTTTGATTTTGAGTTCTTGGTATGAATTTTGCTACTGAACTTTAAGTGCGATGCTGCCGCTGCCGCTGCCTGGTTTGCATTTGTTTGTCCTCTCGGCCTCTTTGTGTTTCCCTGCTGGGAAACACCATTCCCCTGACCCTGCTGAGAGCAGGAGTGGCCCACTGAGGAGGGCTCCTCAGTGGCAGCTCCTGCATGGGGAGCACCCACGCTGAGGCACAGTGAATGTGCCCATCATCACAGCTGCTGTGGAACTGTCCCTGGAACTGCAGGGTTTTGGGGCTCTCTGAACTCGGGGCTTTCCCTGAGCCGTCAGGAATCATTGCACTATGCAACTCAACAGTTTACCCTATCCAACTCTTTCACCCCTTCATGTTCAGCTAAAGAGGGGATTTATTGTAAATCAGAAGAGTGAAGCATGAGTAGATCCTTGGAATCCTGAAGCAAAGTTCTTCTCGAGTTTGTTTTTCAGGTTTGGACTTTATGGTTGTCGATTGCTCTCTTTGGTACTCCCGATAAGCACATCACATTTGATGCTGAGAGCATGCTGTGCTGGGCAACTTTGTCCTGGTGACAAGAGGGGAATTATTGCAAACTGTTGCTGACTTAAGAATTAAGTCCACTTTCTGTTTCTTTCTTTAGTTGGTACACTTGATGTAATTGGAAAGAATTTGTAGACGCAGTAAATTTTTATAAGCCAAGTAATTGACTCTTTTTATTGTGTTGGTACTCTGTTGGTTAAACTAATGATGCTAGCTGTTGTAAGTATCTCTTCAGTACATACAAAGTTTTATTTCAAAGGCTATCCATTTTACATACTCTCAGAGCAGACATTGTTTAACAAGTTTATAAAGCACCTTATAAAAATTAAATGTGTTTCATACACTAAGTGAAAATGTGTTTAATACACATTAAGTGAATCATCTTAAGTAGATTTTTTTAATATCATAAGACACTTCAATCCATTTTTTTGTGTACTCTTTTTCCAAAAAAGGAAGTAAAGCCCAGATACTTTGGCTAAACTTCTCTTGGCACCGCTAGTAATGTGATATTATTACATTTAAATGTCAAGTTCAAGGATTTTTTTTTTTTTTGCTTGATATCATTAGAAGGGGATTCCATGTAGTGACTCTCCAGAAAGCTTTAATTTTTAAGACTCTCCCCAGCATCTTTCTAGATTGCATTATTTAATCTCTGACTTCTTCACTCTTACTTTCAGAAAAAACCCCAAAATTTAGTGTGATTTCAGTCCAGGATGTTGCTCTCTGAACAACGTGGCTGTTCTTGTTGAAGTGTTAAAGCAAGGCCAAGGTTTCATGGCACGGGGTAGTTGAGAGCATTGTCAGTGTAGGTGTGGCTTGCCTACTCTGATCTGTGTGTACTGCAAACCAGAAGAAGGATGTTCAGAACTTTACAGTATTTTCTCTGACCCCATTCATGGTGCAGCTGCTCAAGCAGCTGTGCTGGGCACAACTGTGACAGTGGGGTGGGGGGAGGGAAGGTGATACTGTGTTGGCTGGTATTGCTGTGAGGCTCTTAAAGTCATGGTCTAATAATACAAGTCTCAGTGGTACCACAAACTGCAAAATAAGGTGCCATTACTGCTAGAAGGTCTTTGAGTCTGTGCCATTTTCTTGTGAGTGGTGGTGCCATTCACATCCAGGCTGCCCTTTTTATTACTTTCCTCACAGCTGCTGGGGTAAAAGTAAAACTTGCTTTCACTTGTTGTCAAGTGGGAACAAAAAAATCGTCTCCTTCTTCATGCTCTTAAAATCTTAGCAAGTTTTCTTACCAGTAAGCAGGAAAGTCTTCAGAGGTGAGATGTAGTGCAAATGTGGTTTTTTTCACTGGCATGAAGTCAGAGTTCCTGGAAGCTGAGTTTACTTACTGCCTTGTCACAAATAATCTGGATGCAAATCATGCTTGCTGCAACTGGAAGTGGGGTGACAATGATTTAAATTACTATCTATTTGTGCTTTGGTGCTTAAAGCAGTCTTGAAATAATTTATTAATTATTATGTCAAGTGAGAAACAGATATTTTCTTATATTTTTGTGTATTCGGAGTCCTTGAGAAAGTTCTGACTCTACGTTGTCACTGCAGATTTCTATAAATTTTTTCTTCTGCTCTTTAGCATACATTGCAATATAAAGCTTTTCAGAAGAAAAAATGAGTAGAAGAGAGCTGTCCTGAATGTTTTTGTGTATAAGGAAGCATGCTAGCATTGATTTCAGTATCATATGTCACTGTATTTCAGAGCTGAATTAATTTGAAATGCTATAAATTATGCAAAGCTGAACTCATAACTGAAAGTTGGTATTGATCATGAGCTATTGAATTATGTCTGACAAATATCAAACTTGGCATTAAAAAAGTTATGTTTTTCCCAGTCAGGAGAGGTGGTGCTATTTTGAAGACAAAGCCTCCTAAATTATGGACTGTCTTGTAGTGAGATTTTACTGTCTTCCTTTAAAAAAAAAAAATGCATCTTAAAAACATGTTGGAAATTCACGTTGCCTTTCCTAGCTACAAAGCATATTTGTAAATGTTTGTTCCCAAATCTGCTGTTTATTTTCAGAATTGTGAGGGGCAATTTACAGGAATAAAATAACATGTGATTATAAATCATCAGCCTTTTAGCTGAGTTCTCTGCTTTATCTGATAAGCATATCAAGTTGTCTCCTTCATAAACTTAGCTCCAGTTTGAAACCAGCTAGGATTTTTAACTCTTGCCATGGCCAGTTGGGACTCATTTGATCTGTTTTTTGTAATACTGTGTTACAGCTTAGTCCTCTCTTTCTCAGGTGATAATTTTTAGTAATACTGCCTCTAATAATTCAAGCACACATTTTCCATAAATGACTGTGGTTTCCACAGATTGACTGATTCATACTGCTAGGTTCCCAGACTCCTCCCTGATGTTTGCAAGTATGAAGTTCCCAAATAGTAGGTCAGATTTTTGTCACTTTTCTCCAATGGCAGTAACTCTTTACTGCAAATAGTTTTTATTCTTTTTCTTTTCTTCATAAATCCACAGAAACCTTTTCCCCTGTGGTACCTTTTCAAGCTTTGCTGTTGCCAATAAACTCCATCAGTGTTGCTCAGTCTTTCTGTGGACATGGTTTAACAAATAATAAATGGGAGCCCTGGGGCTGGTCCTCTCTCCTGTCCCACAGTTCTCGTGTGGTGGCTGCCTGTTCTCCCCTTGATCATGTAGTAATGTTCCTCTAGCCTGGTTTACAGGCTCCTATGTATTGCTGTTCTTTTGTTCCTCATTATTGATGAGATTTTGTCGTATTTTCACCACAGGAGAAAGCTTTTACTGGCATGGCCTCCCTTTGGTAGACAAAGGTCATATTTCTTACTTATTTCAGTTTTTTAAAAGTTATTCTCTTCTTAAGAATCTGTTAGAAAACCATCAAGTCTGTAGTCACTCAGACTTACCCCCATTACCTGAAGATAACTTTGATGATTTTCAGGCACGAGGCACCAAAAGAAAAGGAATTTATTTAAGATGTTGATATGAGCGTTGTGGTTTGTATTTTTCTTCTTCTTCCAGGATTTTGAAAACCCTGATTCACACTTTATTAAAAGAAGTGCATTCGGCTCTTGTGTATTTTGGTTTTTTAATTCCATTTTTAATATATTATGGTATACTCACATCACTAGCTTCTCTGGTTTAATTTGTGGGGCTGAAGACCCTTGTAATTTGTTTGCATTTCCTTTGCAGGTTCTGACACTTGTTCCCTAGTGTAGCAGCTCACTCTGTCTTTTCCTCTCTTTTAGAGCTTATGTAATTAATAGTGACATTATCTTCTACTCAAGAAGTTAACCCTGCAGGATAGCCAAGCTGTTTATTTGACTGCCTTTCCTCCTAGTGAACAGGAGTTACCACTGTTCTCATGCCAAACATCATGTGAGAGACCAGGCATTTTAATTTGTACATTAAGAGAATTTTTAATTAATGGGTGATTTCAGTATGAAGAAAGAAATTTTAATGGTTACATGACAGAAAATAATTAAGAGATAGCATGGCCTTATCACAGTTATTTTCAGTGTGGTTTTTATTGTTTCTGGGGGGATGGATGCTGCTTTGTGCCTCACTGGAAAAGGAATGAAATGGTTTTCTCACAAACTAGGAGCTGTGAAGGGGCACATGTGTGTTGGCCGGGTGCTGAATGAAGTGTCACACCACCACTGAGCTGGCTGGGTCACAAACAAGCGGAGAACTGGACGTGTGTAGCTTATTTGAGAGTTCCATGTTTTCTTCCCTTTGTGTGGGTTTTCAGAGCAGAACGGAGACGCAGTGAGATAGTGTTTGGGATGGGATTGTGTGCCTGGGCAGTGTGCTGCAATGATGATGGGGAGGCAGGAAGGGCCGTGTGAGTGTTCCTTCTGGCTGGCTCCTGAGGAGCTGATGCCATGAGGAAACCTGTCCTGTCTCCTCTTTCTGGCCCAGTGAAAGACAAGGAGATGAAGCTGCCGAGTCCATTGCTTGCCACCAGCAGCACACGGTCTCTGATGGAGACGTCCTGGTCTGTCTCGAGGCTGTGGCACTGCAGTGCCTGACAGGAGCCATACATCTTATTCCCACCTCCATCCTTCACTGCCTTTCTGGCCTTAAGCAAGTAATTGCAGCCTCTATGGCTGCACATGTAATCCCATTCTTCTCGATGTGTTCTTTCAGTTTATGAACTTTCTTGGGGGCAAAAACTGTCTCCCCATAGCAAAGGGGGAGATGACAAGCACTGCTGTAACAGGAACTTTAAGGTAACTTAAGGGGCTTTGTAGAGCCACGGCAGCTGCCAGTACTTAAACATGCAGCAGGAATTTACTTACAAGCTGACATGGTATTTTAATGTCCTGTATGCTGACCTCTTCTGCAACATGTTAGAGATTAACACAACTCTTTCCTCTGGCAGTGATATTCATAAACTAAATGGAGTGTACAACTGTTAAGGGCTATCCATTATTCTCGGTCTTACCCAGAGGTAAAAATAGATAGGAAGGATCTGTCATTCATTCAGAAAGTAGAGGCACTGCCCAGTTCCTGATAAATAAAATACCATTCTAGTGAGTAGAAACTGATGACATTGCAACTTCTGTTCATTTTCCCTTCCTTCCCCAAGTTAGTAATCTTTCCTAGTTTTAAAACTCCCAACACATAAGAAGCAGTTCCTTTTGTTCTCTTGTTGCCGACTGGTTGTATTGTTTTTATTTATAAGAAGAAAAGAACCAGGGGTTAAAAAAATTGCAAACAGTAAAACATCACGTATGCTAGGAAGTTCTCTTAATTCATCACTTGGCAAAGGAAATAAAAGCAGGCTCCCCAGCTAACAGCCTTACTTTTGCTTAGGGTTATTTGGCAGAAAATCCATCATCCTCTCTCCATTTGTGAGTATTTCATATTGACTTACACCCTTTAGCAAGGGTCAGCAGGGCAGAGCATGCATAAAGAGTTCAAGTCCCATTTCAAAGGCTGAATTTTAATTTTAGTGGATGGTTTATTTTTAATATCAGTTGAAAATGTTAGCTCTTCATTAGATTTTTGTTTGTTTGGTTTACTGACCTTTTGATCCTGAAACCTAATGTTCTTTTTATGCACAACTTGTGTAAGGATTAGGTTTCTTCAGATATGTACATCATGTTGGAGAAACCACTGTTTGCTTTTTATTTTCTGACTCATTCTGAACCTGCAGGCAGAAATGTTTTGTTTTCTGAAAGCTTTTATAATTAAAGTTTTTAATAATGTACACATACTGAAGGGGCAATGTTTGTTTGTTTATTTTGTATATTTACATTTGGAACGGCTGACTTAATTCATCAAGGCTCCAGAGAAGTCAATAAAAACATGGAATGTGAAAAGGATATAAATACATGAATTTCCATTTTTGATTATAGTAGTTATAGTAGACAAAATTTTCCTATCATCTAGTACAAATTAACATTTTGCAGAGTTGATTTTCTGTTTTCCTCTAGTATTCCATAAGCTCAGACACCCTGAGAGCTCTTTTAACAGGGGTTTCAAAAGCCATTATTTAAAGCTACATTTTCTTAGTCAGGATCAGAACTCTGATATGTTTTCTTTTCATCCTGTGCTGCCCTCTCTATGAGCCCAATTAAAACAATGTGGTTTGGGGAAAAGGTTAAGATTATGTCTTTAGATGTTCCTGAAAGAAAAGTGCAGATGCTAAGGGTTCCAAATATTTTTATTTACAGATGTTTTGTTTTTTCCTCAGAGATGAAGTGCTCTATGGTAATAGAATATTAAAAAAAAATACTGTGATTTCTCTGAAAATGTGCTAACTTTGAATTGTTGTTTTGTTGGGTTTTGAGTTTTCAGGCAACAAACTATATGTATTATTATAGTATGCTGGGTATTTTAACAGAAAATAATTACTGAAAAATAGTTATTTCTCTTTGAAAACAGAAAGTATGTTTGTTTACGTATCTGATCTTATCATCTAATTGGATTAGTTTTAAAGAAAAGTTCAAGAATTCATGTCTAGGGATGTAAATTTATTTCTAAGCCATTTTTAAACATGTTAATGAGATTGCAAATAATGCTAGGTTATGTATGGCCAGTGTGATTTGTTAATGGGAAGAGTGGTGTTTTGGCAAGCAGCCAAGGTGCTTTTGAAGGTCGGCTACTGACAATATTTGAAAGTGTTCAAATGCTGCTCTCTGGTTCTATAAAATAATACATTAAAGAAAAGATTAAAATCCAAAAGGGTATCTCAGGGTCAGTTTAATGCTCTGACCTTGTAATTTAATTTTTTCAGTTTTATAAAGCTGCTGTTTAATTAATTTGATTTGATTGAGGAAACAGATGAGATTACTACAATAAGAGAAAATGTAGGTTACAGCCTGTTTTAAATTTTGGGTGGCCTACCTGTCTTTTACATGGTAGGCCAATTTTTTGGTCCCTTTATGGTTGGCTTTCTATGCTGACAGCTTTATTGAAGCTGACAGTCTCAAGCTCCTCAGCTTTGCTACCTGCAGGAATAAGGCACACGCTTCTGAAATATTTTCACCTTGGCACTGGCTGCAAGCCCTGAGTGGGAATGAAGCTTCAGGGACAAACAGATGCTTTGCATGCACGAGGACACGGTATCTTTGTGCTGCCTCCATCTACAGCATCTCAAACAGAGCTCCCCAGGGACTGAGTAACAGCTTCATAAATCAAGGCTTGCAGGTTCAGCCTGTCCAGGAGCCCATTAGGAATTCAGCGTACGTTTTGGGGTTCTTCGCTGCACAAGGAGCAAGAAAGCACAAAAATGTGGGGGAGGGCTAAAGGATGATAGAGTAGCTAAGATGACAAGATGATGGGCAATTATGAAGAGGAATTGAAAAAAAGAATTAATAATTTATAATCTTTAGTAAGGAGGCACAACTAAAAATGTAGAAATATTTCAGAAATGGTAATGGGTAGTTTGCAATGGCAATTCTGTTGCCCTGATTACTTGAATTGTGGTTAAGTGGATAAATTCACCATAAGCATTAAAGAATTGATTTAGCCATGAGCAGCTGCAAGGATTTCTTCTGCAAAGCAGCAGAATTATGGTTTGGTTTGATTTTGGTTTTGACTGCATTTTTAATTGGGAATTCCATGTAGGAAGATGGGATTTGTTGGTGTGTGACCTTAGTACCTTCTCTCTCCTCAGTTTGTAATTCTTTCTATAAGATTAATTACGCATGACATCATATCATTTAACAGACACAATTATTTTCCACAGCAATTTGAACCAGTGGAGTTCTTTTTCCTTATCCAAAAATTATAGGGAAAACAGCAAATAGATATTAATAAGCTTCTCGCAGATCATCAATCTTACACTTTGAGTAGAGGTTCAAATACCAGTTCTGTATATAATATTTTAAAAATGCAGATGATTACCACCAAACTAACACCTGCCTGCAAAAGGTACTGGAGAGCTTCCATGAAAAGCTTCCATGATTTCCAAAGCTGCTTCTGCTGCATTTCTCCATGGCTATTGCATGAAGTCTGTGCAGCACAGTGGGCTTTACCTGCCTGCTTCTTTTACCCTCCTCTGCTCTTCTGTGGCTTCTGCTGCATGTTCTCACTACCAGGCATTATTTCCTGTCTCCTAAAATACTGCTAACAGTACCCAGTGTTCTCTGTCTCCATGGAACGTCTTTTTGTTTATTGATATCTTAAATTTTGTATATGTTCAATACACGCATCTTGCACTCTTTGTAGAATAATTTCCACTCTCACAGAACTCTCCAGCAAAGGTCTTGGGGTGGTCTTGTAGAGTAATTTACAGCCTCTGCATCAGAGGTTTCACTAGGCCATTTTTACATCAACACAAACTGCTCATGCAGGGGAATAATATTCTTCTTCCTGGGGATACATAAGAGGAGATGCCCTTTCCCATGAGTTTCTAAAAGATGTGGTTGTGCTGTCAATAGTGTTATTGGTGTCCTCTCCCAGGCCAATCATGCAAGGAAGGCATTCTGTCTCCTAGCAAAGACTTAAGTGGGATGAAATAACACCAGAACCCGTTTGTCCTTCCGGGAGAGAGATGCACTACACGGGTACACAGGAAAGGCAGTGCCTAAGTCATGGGCAAAATCATTACCATAGTATGCAGGTGCTCCCCTGGATTAGAGAAGGGCAGAATGGAGAATGCTTCTCCGAGTGTGTGCCGAGTCGGGGGGAGGCTGCCCGGGGCGAATGGCTTCACGCACTGCGGGGTGGGCTCCCAGGCGGTGATGGATGACTCCGTGCCTGGCGTGCCTCAGGTGACTGCGCCAGTGACAGCAGCATTGATCAGCGCCATTCAGCGCCCTTTGTCGTGGGGCCTTCGCCACAGCCTCGGCCGCCGCCCCTCCTGCGCTGTCCGCGCACGGATGCTTTTGTTCTGTGACGTGGGCGAGGAGCGGCTGGCAGAGGGATTTCCTGGGCACCTGCAGCCCAGCATGTGGCGGGAGCTGCTGCTTAAATGGATTTTGTCTCGGAGTCGTGATAGCTTGGATGGTAGCTTGTCTGGCTGCAAAAATTCCGTGTTCCTCATCCCGACCTGTATCATCACTCGTTGGCCGGTTGTGTTTCTGCCGCCCTTCAGGATGTCTTTTTCCAGGGCATATGCTGAAATGGTGGTTGGTCTCAAAAAGAGGGTTCTTTGCATCCCTTATTTTCTTTTTCACAAAACAGTACAATATTGGTACTAAAGCATGTTTTGCTTCATGGCCATTTGATGAAATGCTTAGAACTTTTCAGAGAAGAAATTTTCAGGCTCTGTGCCTGCCCCTTGAAGTTAGTGTTTTCCAGATGCTTGTAACATGAATTCTCAAAGCATGTTGGAAGTCCATTTTCAGTAGCTTTTTTAAGGGGAGTGTAGAAGGACCCAAACCCTGAGAGCTCAACAGAAAGCAGTTTCACCCTGATGAAAGGTGCTTCAGCCAACTGGATCTTTTAAAAGTGGAAGTAAATAAAAATCTGGTAGTGACATATGCATTGAGTAACGTGGTTTAAATGTGATGAAATTTATTTTAAGCCCTTAGGGAAATACTGTGGGTACCATAAGTTAATGTACTCCTCACAGGATTGTAAAAGACTGGTCTTAAATGAAGAGTCATCAGTGCTGCTGTTAATTATTCCTTCCACGCAACTCTAAATAGAGAGGTGGTGAGGTTTTAATTTTGTAATTACCAGAAGTCTAATAATTCTTTTGCCAAAGACCATGGTGATCTTTAAGGTATGTAATGTAATTGCCTTATTCCTGTGCCATTAATTGTGCTCCAAACGTGGTCATCTGTCTTATGAGCAAATGTTACTCTGTTACCTCAAAGAAAACATGCTGTGAATGGTGAAAGGATGCAACCTAAAATTCACAGTTCTTTTGTTTGAATTTTTCTGGTTAATGTTGTAACAGAAGGAGGTTACAAAATGGGGGGGGATGACTGTGTATATTTGGTTAGTGTATTTAGCTATGCATTGCAGTTCGTGCCACTTAGCCTAAGAGTGACAGATCTTTACATGAGTACAGGACATAGAAATTAGGAGGAAGTGACTGTAAAACCCAGCGGGCTTAGCAGAGCGATTCAAAGAAACGTGTAGCCCATGAAGCCACATTCAGCTCACTTAGTTTCTATTAGAGTGAATCATTTGTGACTTGTAAGACATCTTCTGGTTTTAATCTCTAGTAATAAATTTAAATAATGAGCTCATTACTATATAGTGAGCTGCAAGAAAATGTCAAATTTTACATTTGAAGTATCGGAATATGGTTTGACAAGGTGGCTAGGGAAGAATTAAGTTTTCCACTGCTGAAATGTATCTTCCTTCCTTCCCTTGCTTCTGCTGCTTGTTCTAACATGTTCAGATGCTTGTCTGGTCTTACTTCAACTAATTCAAATATAGCCCAGTGGAAAAACTGGCAACTTTGTGTGTGTGTGTGTGTTTTTGTATGTTTTTGCTTTCTGTTTAGCAAATTGCAACAGTTTACCTTCCAATTAAATGAATGCCAAAAAAGTCTGGGCAGCAGGGACAGAGCAGGAGAGAAAGGTAGAAGACTTAAGAATGAACAAGAATTACCCTTTCAGCAAGTCAGGGTGCTTATTTGGTTCAGCCACGGTGTAAAACCATGCCCGAAATTGGTGGTTTGGAGGCAGGAATCACTGCAGTTGCACTTCTGCTTATTTTCAGGACAGGGAAGCAAGCAGAGCTGTGAAGATGTGCAGAGCATGCTTTCTGTCACACAGTGCTACTCCTGCCAGCTCCTGGAATTTTCAGTTTGATTCCCACCCTGAATTTAAAGCCCAACATCTGCAGCATACATACATAAACAGGCCTTTAACACCCACAAAAAGCAATTGTATCCTTAATTGTCAGAGGATTGAGATGTAAAAGTTTTCTTCACCTGTCTGGCTTGGAGTAAATAAATGAATTTTCTGTACTTCTTTTTTGTCTATAGTCTGGGAATGATCTGTATGAATCATTGTGAATATTCTTTTGTTTAATGTGTGGGATGCTCTTGGCAAGTTAACAGCAATTGGTATTAAAAGTGAGTAACTGTGAGAGGTTATGAGGTAACCTTTAGTTTCTCATTTAAAGCTGCCCTGCATTTCAATGGTAGAATTACTTTCTTATGGAAAAATAAATGTTTCTGAGGAAAAGATTGAAATAGCTTGTTATGGAGTCCCAAAGGAACCAGCACTTAAATTAAGTGTATTCCTGGGAGCCAAGTTTCCTATGCAGCCCTTGCTGCCAGCAGGCAGAGTGACTGTTAGCTGAGGCCTGAGACTGAGCCATGGGAGATAATAAGTCTCCTTGAAGGAAGGCAGAATGAACTGCCATATCTGCTGGTTCAGTCAAAAGCATGGATTGGGTGTCAACAATCAGAAACCTCCAGTGCCCTGATGTCAGCAGGGCAAATACTGCCCTGGCATCTTTCTTTGGCAAAAGATGGAAAGTACAGATTACATCCAATTAGCTTAGGGTCTGTTAAACTTAGGGGCAAATATTTTTCCTATTACCTTTTCTTCTAGACTTCACAACAACAACAACATAAAATTTTAATAACTGGTGCAAAATATTTTCTTTGTGGCATAGAAAATGTTCAGGCTAACATATTCATGTGTAGTTTTCTGCTGGACTTTGTGTTCAGCAGTGGTAGCAGTGAATTCCTGTGTTCCATGACATCTGAGAATGCGTGGAAAGAAAAATGAACAGGAAAACTCCCTCTGTTGATGGGGGTGGGGAGGGGGAGAAGAAAGTATTTGTTACATTCCAAAGTCAGTCAAAATAATGGAAGTTCACATCAAATAATTGCTAGAGTCAAAGTGGACAAACATCTGGTTATTCATCCCTAGCTATACCAACAAAAATACAATATCCTGTTAGAGAAATCACTGATCATCCTGGTTTATTTTGGCGATAGCACACCTTGATATTTTTCACTTTAAAAAGAACATATCAGTACTTTGTAGCTCGCATATCTCCAGTTCCAGGTTCACAGTTCATGTGCTTCTGTGACTTTGAGCTCTTCCTTTCCTGAGTTTACCAGCAGACAGCTGCACTAGAACAGATATGTTTACATGTGGGGAGTAAATGGCAACTTGCAGCTCAGAGTTTCCATTTCCTTTTACATTGTTCAGGAATCCAGGCTCACAATTCGTCCTCAAGCTTCGCTTCATGTGTGTGCATCTGACTTGGCCCTTTATAGTACAAATGCTTTATTTTGACATTGATTTGTTGATACAAAGGGCTGACTAGGGAAAAGATACTTTCATTAGAAATTACCCTCAATACACATCAAGTTCAATTGTGGGTGAAATAGCTTTTTGAAAAATATTCTAAACATCACTTTCTGTAAGGCTTTTAAGCACTATATCAATGTAAGAGTAATGTGGAACCACTTTATGGAGCTTTAGCAAGATAGATGAATTTTTAGATGGAGAAAAATTACATTTTGTATTAAGAATGATGGTGAAATCTGATTAGCTGCTTAACACATGACACTGTCTATTTAAGCTAATGTCACATGTAGGTGATTCCCAGATGTCCTTGATAAGGCAGTAATTACATCAAGAAGGTTATGATAATTATAAACAAGAAACAAAACCATGAGAGTGATTTGTTCATTTGCCTGAGCCCTGAAGTAGAATTTAAGACTCCAGTGAAGAGAGTTTGCTCTGACTTTGCACCACCCAACAGACCTCTCTCTATTGCCCAGTTTCATCCCTATGGGCTCCTCCTTCCCCATTTCCCCTTACTTAATTTTGATATTTTGGGTTCTTGCTCTGAAAGAAAACTATGGTTTATTGATTATTTTGGTAGCAGGAGAGGGTGAAGTAGATGTCACATAAATGATCTCTAGAAAGATCTGCAGCAATTGCGTGTTGTGTTTTGCCTACTGGCTTTTTGACCCAAGATCCTGCAGTTACCCAGAAGTGTTAGAATGAGCTGCTTTTGGTCACACTCACGTGGATAGTTTATGAGAACAAATCACTTGACCTTATTTGACCATTTTGATTCATTTTATTTCTGATATATATGTCAGTTAATTGCTAGGTTTGACCTATAGCCCACTCTTAACAGTAACACAATGGTAGTGCTGATACTTTCATTTGCTTTGATTTCCAGGCCACAAACACAGTTGCTGTGTTCCTAACAGCACTGCTGATACATGAAATTTTAATTTTTAATCCTCATTCCAATGTTCTTTGTGATGCTTAAGCTCTAATACTGAAGCACAAAATCAAACAACAGGTTTGCACTTTAGGTTTTGCACTTTACTTTGACCACACAGTGGGAGTCCAGAGAACTGAAAATTGCACCCAGAAGATAATCTTTTAGCACTTGTCCAGCTCTTCATTGGGTCTTATCAGTGCAGGGAGGGGATTCAGAAGGCAAGACAAGGCCTGGGACTGTATTAACACTGATCTAGTATATGTTTGCCGTGGAGTTGTGTTCTCAGCCTGGAACTGCAAATACCTGTGTGTTTTCTTTGAGCTTGCTGAAGGCAAATCATTTACCTCTTTACTTTCACTAAAACTGCATTGGAAATGTGTTTGTGGCCTGGAAATCAAAGCAAGCAATTAACACCATGCTGGTACCTATACAAACCCCCTACCTGCTTTCAGGGCAGCAGCCCAGGTAGCTGAGATTCATGGAGCTGGGAAATGGTCGCTTGGCAGGGCATGGGATAAACAGGCATCTGGGAGGGGGGGAGCTGAAGCTGGGCAAAAATGTATAGGCAGGTAGCAGTGCCTGGGTCACAAACTTTTCTACAGCTGAAGTACAGCAGACCACAGCTTCTAAAGTAGATATTTGTTGCCCAAAATTTATGTGAGTTCACCTGTAATTCTCTTCTATTGACAAATTATGTATGAGAAATTATTGTCAAAATAAATGGACCAGAGTAGTGCTTTAATTTTCTGTGTTACATGTAAAGTGATTAGCTCGCCACGTCCTACTTTCAATTTCAGTTGTTACATTTACAGTGATTCGCTGGTTTATCTCATGATCATTAAGTGTAGTTTGAAACTTCCCATTCTAAATCTGTGTTTTTCATTGACGCTTTCATTTGAAAGCAGGAAACAATCTGAAAGTAATTCTATTAAGTGTTTCAGCACAAAGATTTAAAATATAATAGCTTGGCATGTTATTCTATCTTCTTAATATTCCTTGGAGGAAATAAAATGGAGTTGCAACTTTCATCCAGGCAGCTTTTCTACTACATCCTGTTTCCTTCCGCACTCTGGAGAAAGCACTGACGTCTCTCTCCCTTTCCTCCACTTCCAATGAAAAAATCCTGGGCTCCATGTTGTAGCACTCACTCTGGTGAACTCTGACACAGTATTTGGGTTCTTCAGGCAAAAGTGAATTTTACCCTCTGTATCAAAGGGAAGATTGCAAAGAAGAGAGGAATATGCACGGTCCTGGCTGCCTGGACTGCCCAAGGGTGGCCTGCTGTGCGAGCAGTTGCTGTGGAAGGCTGACATCTCTGCTTTTCTCCCACTGAAAGGCAGACTTGCAATCCCCCTTTCTCAGAGGGAAGCTGACCCTTGAAAAGGCTTGGCATGAAATGGATTAACTCCCTGGAAACTTTGTTTGGAAATGTTAGGAGACTGCTATGTATATGTGCTGGCAATCTCTGTAAGAGACAAATTATTTTCCCACCCTCTCAAGCACTTGGTAGTTTATCTGTTGTTTATATTAAAGATTGATCGTGGTTATATATTCCTAATTCAGGGTTCCCATTAATCACCCTATGCCACATAAGAGACTGGAGAAGAAGAATGAGGGTTACTGGAAAGCAGAAATGTGATCCCTGGCTATGCTTTTAATGTGACCTATCCTGGAATTAGCTTTGCTCCTATGAATTACTGCATTTGTGTAAACATCTTTTTTTTTTTTTTTTTCCCATGTTTGGTGTGTCTGTTTTTCTCAGGGCTATGTAGAAAAAGATGATATAGTTATTACAATGATTGAGGAGAACATTAATCATGACACTTGCCATGTTACTATTTCAAGAGGTCCCTGCTCCCCCCAGCAGGCCCTCCCCCTTGTTTGCTACTACTTGCTTCCTCTCCCAGCCCCAGCAGCCATTTCCTCCCTAGAGCAGATCCAGGCAATTGTTTCAGCCTGTGCAAAATGAAGAAGAGGTGGAACGGGACCAGTGGGGTTAGGACAAATGCTCAAAGGCTGGGACTTCCTAAAGTGCATCGGCTGCCAACAGTGAGATGCTTTCTGCCACAGCAGCAGAGCAGATCTGTACGTCCTCCTCCCTTGACCCTGCAGAAGGTTGCCAATCCTGAAATGTTCAATCACAGTTTGTGGTTCCTTCCCCTCCTCATTATGAGAGACAAAACTTCTGGCAAGAGGGAAAGAGAAGGGAATTTACGAGTTTTTACAAGTTGATTTGGACTATGAGAACACATTACCAGCCCTGCGTGGAGTCAGGTCCAGAAGCCTCTGGAGCAAGCTGTTTTCCTGCCCTGACTTGTCTGCCTGAAAGTCCCTTCACATCTTTGAGAGGTGTGCACTGAGCCCAGCTCTTTAATGTGTTCTGGTAGGAAATCATTGCATCAGTAAATTTTCAACCAACAAGAGAAGTAATCCCTTTTTTTTTTCATTTGCTCTGTGCTTCTCTTTGTCTAATATAAAGAAATTACTTGGATTTTAAAAGAAGCAATCAAAATCATTTCTATTGAACAAATCAGAGCAAATTCACTCTGAAGGGTCTGGTATCCTTTAATACAGATTATCTTCTCTTCATTTGTAGGTCCACTGAACATACTTTGCCAGGTGTATCCTAATTCTGCACAGATTTTGCTCTTGAGTCATGTTACATTCATGTCTGAGTTTTTTGGTGCAAAATCCCATTATTAAATTAGTTATTTAACAGCATATTCAACACTGAGATGTGGCTGTAACTGCTGGTTTGTGTTTATAACTCAGAAGTTCTGCAAACCTGGAAGAATTTAGGTCCATTAACGGTGATGAAAGCACATCTTTAGTGAAATCAAAGGAGGAGAAATAATATAGGAAAGTCTTATATCTGAGCATTTGCAATCATTTTACACATAATTGCACCAAAACAGTGATTTTAGAGGACTATGTATTTTTTAAGTACTTTGATTCAAACTAATTTAGATTGCTTGGTTTCCCCCCCATGGAACGACCTTTGATGGCATATTGTACATATAAGACTAAGAGAATTTATTTCTGAGTTGAGAATTGGTTTTTAATCAGACTCAGTAATGTAAATAGACCTCTATTTAAAAGTTCATTCAAAACTGAGTACTGGTGTGTGTTTAAGTGCACTGTATGCTGAAGTAGAAATATCCCCCAGTGTTTAACCAAAAGCATGTTTAATGTGTGGTTTTGTTTTGTTTTTTTAATGTTTAACAGTAACTGAAGCTGGCTTTGGTGCTGACATTGGGATGGAGAAATTCTTCAACATCAAATGCAGAGCGTCTGGCTTGGTTCCCAGTGTGGTTGTACTTGTTGCTACAGTGAGGGCTTTGAAGATGCATGGAGGTGGGCCAAATGTAAGTTTTTGCACCTTTCTTGAAAAAATCAAATTATTGCTAATATTTAAAATAAGTAAAATACCTTGATTTAAGAAATATCTGGGGTGGTCTGTGGGGCAGTATTTAGATAACCCTTCTGAGACACCTCATTGTATAGATGTTATCACTAAAGTTAATGCTGTCTCTAAAATTAAGCCACAAATGAAAGATGAGGGACAAAAGAGCTCTGAAGAAGTACTATATCTCACAGAGGAAGGGAAAGTTGTTGCATTAAAAAACAGCTGTAAGAGATAGATATTCTTTTCCCTGCCTTTTGAAACAGCATTTGTAAGTGCACTGAAGTTGTCACAGGCTGGGAAATTTGACAGCCAAGGAGGAATGAGACGAGTTTGAGTTGCAGTACGTGAGTGGAAGTAGAGAACATTGTTAGTGAAGGTTTTGACATTTCTTTCACTCCAGTAATGGGTACCCCTTATGTCCTTTTATTTTGCCCTGATTAATTCCCTCAGGGATGCTGAAGTAACTGATGAAATTCTGCAAGTATTTTCCGGGGGTACCAAGAGTCACCAGTGTATCATTTTTTGCTGTCTAAGGCACAAAGAGATTTTACAGATTACTGATTGTAGAAATGCTCCCCGAATGTGCAGTCAGATCAGACTGTGCCAGCCAAGCAGAGAGACACTTAACTCCTAGGAGCACTTTCATCTGCCCAGCAGCATGCTAGAGAGTGATGCTGCCAGGGAAACAGTCACACTGGGGGAAAATACCAGAGCTGTTTCCACAGCCACAAAATTTTAGAAGGCATGGTTTCCCTTACAGCTAATCTTCTCTGAGAGTTAGAGCTGAGCTACCCTTTTTCAGTCTTTCAGGTTGATGTAATGATATAATTTTCTATCATTTTAGTACACTTCTGATGCATGTTTTCTTTATTTTGAATTTTATTTCTCCTTTATCAAGGCAAGTGTATTTTCACATGGTTATCACTCAATCTAGCAAAAATAGGACTTAAATATGTCTTAATAACTGTCCCTATTTCTGTTGTACTTGTGTCCTTAGAAGTTTAAAGGCTTCATTTGTTTACAAATGTGATGCATTCATCACTGAGGAATGTAGAGTACCAGATACTTTTACTGGGAGGTTAACTATAAAAAAGACTAATGCCAGAGACAAAAGTAGGTCTGGTGCCTGGGATTGATGTTATGTGCTCCTTGGAGACTCAGTACAGTATCCCAGTACCCCCATGATGCACTTTGCATGTCTACCTTTGTGCTTTCCAACAAATTACTTGCATGCAGTTCCTTGCCGTGGGCAGTAATTAAAGAACATCAAAGATGATGTTCTTCTGAGTTGCTGTTATTTCTTCAGCTGTTGGAAATTGCTGCCTACTGTCTTTGCACTGCTGGTGTGCTGTAACAACAAGTAGAATGAGATCCAGCTGCCTCCCCTAGCAGTCTTTTGCAGTTAATTGTGCAAGACACAGTTAACCTGTGTCTTGCTACCCAAATACAGTAGGAGGTGTTGCTATTGTTTGTGTGCTGGTGCAACTGGGAGTGAAACACAAGCTGCAGTCAGGCTGTGATGCTGTGGGCACTGGTATGGGTTAACTGGCAGAAAAGCCAGCAAAATTGCACTTCAGACCCTTTTGGGTTATGACAAGTATCAATCTGTGATGATTTTCCTTGTTTATTATTACCTGATCCCAGGTAACTGCTGGTGCCCCCTTGAAGAAAGAATACACAGAAGAGGTAAGAGGAACTGTTATAAAACTTTAAAGAGGGTTTTGTTTAAAGGAACAAAATAATATAGTCTGCAGAGAATCAGAACTTCTCCCTGCTCTGGCTGGACAGTGTGCAGCCTCAGGTTTGACAGTAGCATGCTCTAAAGCTGACATTCAGTGAACATCTCCAACATTGGCATTGCCAACAACTAAAACCACCTCATCCTCCCTCAGCCCCTTTGTGTTACCCCTCTTAGGTGTATGGTGTGTGGGACTGCATGATGGATCATAATAACAAACTGAAATAGCTGAAAAATAACTTTTTCTCAATAGTTTTTCCAGGGCCACTAAGTTTTCAGAGTGATCAATGTACAGGCATTTATAGAAGCACAAGAGCAGCATGATGTAGGGGTCAAGGACACTCCCTGAAATTAATGACAGCATAACCTGTTCATTAAAAAAGAAGTTTAATATGTTTATGCTTCACATAGGGGGTGGGATGTCACTCTTCAAACAAAGTGAGTTCTGCTGGTTTGTTTTCTTTGTCACTGCACTCCAGACAAGTGCTGGTCTTCTGCTGGTGTGAAGCTAAGGGTGTGTGTTTTGTTACAACTAAGAGAGGGCCTACAAAGTGTGAGGTAAAAGAGCAAATAAGGAAATCCAGTAATGTGCTTGGGGTAGTCTGTGTATGGGCATGTATGAACTCTGCATCTGACACATCTGTATGTCAAACCCCACCCCACCAGTGCAGTCTGTTTATAGGCTTTGCAAACAGCAGTCTAACATCCCTTTCACAATCATGACAAGCAGCCAGTCATCAGCTGCACCATCTTCCTGTGTCTCAGGAGAGAGCAATGGGTTCATGTACAAATTTTGGACACTGCTTAGTTACTTAAATATATCTGATGCTTATTAATTGGAATGAGAATTAATAAGTGCCAGAATACTTTTGTCTGTAATAATTTCACTTGCCTGCAACTGTCATGATCAGCATTGTTCATGTTCACTTGAATTTATGGAAAATTCTTTGGCTGGAGAAGACTTTATGTATCTTATAGTTTCCATTAATTTTTATTTAATTGCACAGAACCTACAGCTGGTAGCTGATGGCTGCTGTAATCTACAGAAACAGATTCAAATTACTCAGCTCTTTGGAGTTCCTGTTGTGGTTGCTCTAAATGTCTTCAAGTAAGTCTGTTCTTTCATTACTCTTGTTCAAATTCCTCACTTTTCTTGGTTTTTAAATTATTCAATTTGGCATGAACTAAGAAGCTATTAAAGAATTTCCTGTTTTCATCATGAATATGAAGATATTTAAGTACTTAGCTTGTTCTTAATGTTCTAAAACCAACAAAAAGAAGTATATACTATTACAGAGCTGATACTCTTCCATGTTAATTAGCTATAACAATCACAAAATTTTCTTGAAACATGTAAATACTTATTCTGTACATAAATGCATTATGCATATGGCACAATTTCTCTATGTACACCTACTTTACCACTGCTGATGGTAAGTTGGTAAGGTTGTAACAGAGAACTAACTAAACAAGCTAATGAGACAGGACTGTTTGGTTGGCAGGACTGACTCTCCAGCTGAGGTTGATCTGGTGTGTAAGATTGCAAAGGAGTCTGGAGCATTTGATGCTGTACCCTGCAATCACTGGTCGGCTGGTGGTAAAGGAGCAGTAAAATTAGCTCAAGCTGTGGAAAAGGCAGCCAATCAAAAAAACAGTTTCAAATATCTCTACAGCTTGGAGGTAAGATTTCTTTTCTTTCTTTCTTTTTTTTTTTTTTTTTTTTTTTTTAATGAATGCGTTCTGCATCAGAGTTAGATTTAAAACAAGAAGAACATTGAGAACATTGAAACAAAGTTATCCAAAATACTTGGAAAGGAACTTGCCTTGGTTTAAAATCATAAAAGCTAGAGAGAACGAGCAATCTGTGGCTTGTCTAATCAGGGAGCAGGATACTCACTGGTACTGATTGTTACTTAGTGCATTGAATGACACATCTGATACTTTCTTGTTTAACATAAAGGTATGTATGCAGATGGAACACTCACTGCTTAATTTGGGAGACTTCTCCAAAGATGTCACAGTGACAGTATTCATCCTGTCAGTTGGATAACAGGAGATGTAGTTGCTGTCCCACGTTCACAGGTATTGCAGCAGGTTGTGGCTTCCTGAAGCATTCACTGTCTGTCTGGGAAGGATGTGACAGGTAGCACATCCATGCTCATCCCACACATCTGCCCAGCCCAGCCAGGTCAATCCAGAGAGGAAGCACTGCCCTTACCTGTCCTTACTGCACCCACCTACACAGCCAGCTCAGATGAACACGAAGAGCACAGGTGACCCAGTCCTGTTCCTTCTCTCCAGTGATAAGATTGGAGTCTGCCAGTACAATATGGCACACACAATACATGGGTCACTGCTGCTGCTGCTGGCCCCAGGGCCTCAGTCTATGCAGGAGCAGCCCCCAGGGCTTCTGTTCTGCTCCAGCTGATGGCACCAGAGTCCACAAGCCCCTGAGGATTGTAGCTCACTACGGCTGCTGGGCACAGCCCTTTCCTCACACTCTGTGTCCTCATAGTACTGAGCAGAGAGCACACCCACACAAAAGGCAGTCAGAAACCAGATTTAATATTAATAGAGAGGTCCTCAAGCACATAGATCAGTTAGTCAGACTGCTGACCAGACTCCTTTACACACAACTGACCCCTTCTTCCTCTATTCTCTCATTTTCTTTCCATGCTTACACCTTTTCAATCAACCTTGATTGCTCCCTTTTTCCATCTTTGTTCCTTCCAGTAAACAATCTTTACACATTCCCACTATCTTCTTTGAAAATCCCATCATAAGGTTCACACAGTCCCAAAATCTGCTTTTTCATACATGCCATAGAGTCCTGTGCTGCTGTAGGCAATCCCTTCCTTTCATTTGCAAAGCTTTTTGATCAGTTTCCCTATTGACCCATCTTGGTGCATTTCACACCAAGGACAATGGTCTCATCTTCCCTTTGGATTGTCATAGGAAACAGACTCAGGGTGCTCTAATTTCTACTGATTAGGTTATTCCAGTGATTACCTTACAGAGGGTTCCTCCACCTGTCATTGTTCCTCTGATCCTTGCTGGGGCTTTGGGGCTAATTTGCTTAGCCCTTAGATAACCTAACAAAGGATAGCGTGGTCCAAGTTTCAATCCTGTGCCTGCCAGAGTTAGAGACTCTTTTTCCATGCCTTGGAGACTGTTATTGCAAGGTAACATCACAGCATTGTGAGCTGGATGTGAGCTGTCAAGGGGAGCTTGGACCCCTGGGAGCACTGGGGGTGCTGGGGTACCACTTCTGGCAGAACATTTGGAGGGACACGTTGCCAGGAAAGTTATACAAATGATTTCTCAGGGCCTTCCTGGCTATCCAAATGTGGGTGGGTTTAAATCTGAGCAGCCGGAACTTCTCTGGCTCCAAGGAGGCCCTCATCAAGTTTCAGATCCTGTGCCCATGCTACTTAGGTTTCTTTAGAAAATGTTCAAATGCTATTTTTTTTACAACAGAACCTTAGCTTCATTCTTTTAAATGGCTGGAAGTTCCTGTTTTGATTCTTCTCTCCAGAAAAAAGTTCAGCCTGAGGTGGATGTGCCCCACGGTCATCTTTCGTTCTCTCTTCTTCGTGATATGTGCCCTGTATCTGTTGCACCCATTTTGTTTTTTCTTTCCACCTCCCCTGCTGTTTTACAAAATGCCATTAATCCAGCCAACCCGTATCAGTACTAACCTGTGCCCTGACAGAATAGATGGAAATGAGTTGGGAATATTAGTGTGCAGCATGGATTCAAGGCATTTTGCCCATGCAGCAGTTTTACAGCTGAAAAATGGACAATGTACAAGCCTTCCTAAGTTTGTCTCTACTGAGATGCTCTGAAAACTGAGGCTGTCATCTTATGGGGCTTGTGTAATAGAATGAAGGAAAAAAATTTTTTGAGAAATACATGTTACAGTTTTCCTCACTGGACACTTGTGTTAGAGGGATGGTGCATTAACCTTTGACAAGGCTCATACCAAAGCTCTGGTGTTACTATCCACTATGTAGCTTGCAATCTGGTGGTACAAGTGAGTTACAAGGATTGGTAGGGGTGGACTCTGCCTATAAAGAAAATCAGATTGATTTCCACTTTAATGTCTTTCCCAGACACATCGTTTCGTGCTGTGTTACATCAGCAGCATGATCACAAAGGGAATGAATCACATCTTTATATCAGCTTAGTATCCTGCTTTTGAGGCTTAGAGTACTTCACACAAGTACTCTAAGCCTCAAAAATATGTTGAAGGGGTTTTATAAAAACATATAAAGATTTTTAAATACTGTAAAAAAGTACATTCAGGCCACAAAAACAGTGAAGTGTAAAGTTCAGGCTTCTGTTTCATCCTTACTGTGCAAAGGATGGGGACTGAAGCAGCTGGAGGTAGGACAATGAAACAGCAATGCTGCCACTTTTGCAGTATGTAGGTCAATTGGTTAGTAGGCTCACAGAGAAGTGAAGGAAAGCCACCTCTCCCAAATAAGCCTGCCTTGAGGTTTTTGGGGAGTTTTTTGGTTGTTGTGGCAATTTTGAGGTGTGGTTTCTGCTGTTCAAAGGGGTAAAATTAAGAAATTTAAGGAAGATAAGAAGCAGTAAAATGGGATTCAGATTATTTCCCCTCTCATTGTGCCTAAAGGGTGTAAGTGAAAGGACATAGTTCCATTCCTTATCTGATTGTCAGACTTGTCCAGTTACTTGAACAATATTAAGTCCTGGTTGCCTCAAGTTTCACAGGATTTACTGTGGGGTTTTTTTCTGTTTTCTTTCCCTTTTGGAAGGTCAAAGAGGGGCAATACTCTGCTTAAAACCACTACCACTTCATTCATATACCTGTCTGTCTTCATGAGATTGCTCTACAGTTCCCTTTACTCCACATCTCCATTTAATCCTGGGATGTCTATGCACCTTGTTTTCCTGTTGGAAAACTTCATCAGAATTTGCTTCCAGAACTGGCTATAATTAGAAAAATTTCCAACAGGGCAGACCACTGGAGCTGTAACAAGTTCATTCAATATTTTGATCTTTTGTTAGAAAGCAACACCCAGGGTATTTAAAAAAAGAGCTTCAAACCCTTATATGTAAAACTGGTTTATATCCTTTCTTTCTAGTTAGAACAAAATTTGCAGTAAACTGTCTTATTAGTGTGCAGTCAGACATAGAGGATAGCCCATGTCAAGTGGTCTCTCTTTGTTTCATTCTTTTTCCAAATTCATTAATCTCTGTAGTGCTTTATGTCATTTCCAAATATATCTTTGAAAACAAAAGCTGCCTTGAAGGATTTTTACAAATATGTGTAGCGTGAGAAGAACACTAGAAGAAAGTATTTTGTAGATCTGTCAAATGCTGGTTAAAAGTTGGGAATCAGATTTTTTTTTCTGAAGTATCTTTATACATTATTACCATCTTGTCCAGTGAAACTTGAGCATGTGCCAAATGAGCAATTTTAGACATTGGACACAATGCAGTTGTGTGAGTTCAGGACTCAGGCTCTGCTCCTGTTCAGTATCACAGCAAGCCAGTCTAATTAGAAGTCTGTGCTAATTTTATTCCTTGAAGCATCTAATTTGGTCTCTTTAAACTTCCTTGGGTGTCATTCCATCACCTACTCTTCTATACTACCACTTTTAGATGGCTTTTTGGGTTCTTTTTATTTGTTTCTCTAAACAGGCAATATTTTTTTTTTATCGTAGTGGCTACTGCTTGTAGTTTGGCATTTTTTTAGTCTTGATTATAGCAAAGATTTGTTTGACATTTGGTATGAGATGAACAAATATTTTTGGGGGCCTCAAATGAGAATAGAATACCTCATGTATGGTTTTGGGAGTGTGTATGTGGGGCAGTCATTTCATGGATCAAATACAAGACATGACCTATGAGAAGTAAATCCTGCACCATCTTTTTCTTACTCTTAAAAGTGTAAGAAAAGGACAGAAACAGAGTACCCTGAAATGCTTACAGTATTAGGAATTGCACAGGGGGATTGGTTCAGGAGCAAGGATGAGTTTTCATATTATAGACTTCAGAGTTTATACCTCTGAAGTCTATGGTAACTAGCTTAAAATACTATTGGCAGTAAATGAAGTAAATACTATGGTATTGTGTGGTTTTATTATGGATTTTTGCCCCCTCTGCACAATAACCTCTATTAAGTTACTGTTGAGTTGGTTTCTTGCAGAGTGTTTCTCTTCAGTGTTTGAAGGATGGGTTTGTTTAAAAGGCCTCCTGAACTCTTTGTGAAATCATCTGTGGCAGTTTATTTTAATATATATTCTTGCTACATATGGAAAATATCAAAATATCAATCCTCTTATCACTGTTGACTTCCCTTCTGGGTTCAGTTTTCTTGAAGTATGGGTCTTTAAGTTGCAGCAGAAAGCTATTACTCAAAATAAAGCTGACTGAACCATTAAAAGTAAGTTTAGATAACCAGGGGGAGGAAAGGAGAGGATGGAAACGCATCCCGTTCCCAAATTTCTCTGGCTTCAGCGCCTGTTCTTGATCAGGAGAGGGGGGAAGCTGTGTTCCTCACTAATGCATGCCTGTTGAGTGACTGCCTTCACTGTCCTGGTCTCCTCTCTTCTGCTGTGGTGAACTCTCCCCTGGCTTAGAGCAGCCCTCCTCAGCCTGGGATGGGAGGCATAGGTCTGAGGAAGGCAGGCATTTGGTTTTTGAGATACATTGTTCCTTCCTGCAAGCATCTGGAGTGGAGTGGGCACTGGGGAGAGGGAAGAAAGGGGAAGGACAGGCATTTGGCATGAGGCAGGATCAGCATCTCTGGCTGCTCAGTGAGTTAGCACTGTCCCCTTAAAAGAATGACACGGTAACCTGACAAATGTTATTGAAGAGCCTCAAATCACCAGATTTATGCTGCGCTGGAAAACTAAATTGGAGGCTCTAAAGGTCACAAATGGGAGGGAAGAGAAGGGGTTGTTCCAGCCTTCCAAATTTGTCAGATGACAACGTTTTTGACAGTGCTATGCCTTTAGGTAATATCATGACAAATGAAAATATTTCCAGGTTGCACAGTCAAAGTTGATTGCACAAATATTTTGGCAGGGTGCAGTGCATTGCCTGGCCAGCCTGCAGAACAAAGGAGGCTTTTCTCAGCTTGGGACCATCCACTGGGAGCGAGGCTGAGAAGCAGCACTTCTCAGAGAGGCATTCAAGCAGTTAGCAGCCTCAGCCCTGGTATTTTTCTTCCCCTGCTGGGAGCATAATAATAGTTTGGGCAAATCTGGAGCATCTGAGTCTGGAGTTTTGTCTGCCTCTGTTTTGCTGTGGCAGTATGGTGTGGGCTGTCACTTATCTCACTCCCTCCAGTCTCTGCTTCAGCTGTCACGGACAATGGGTGACTCAGAGGGGTCTAAGGGTAGCATCAAAACAGAAAACTGCCAGCAGCAGTTCTTTATGCATTATTTTCTCTTCCATCCATGGTCTCCCAAAGCAAGAATGAGCTGTGAGTAATGGAGGAGGAAGAGCCCCATCAGGGAGGAGAAGGCTCCTTGGTGCATGTACTGCAAGAGGAGGAGCAGCTCAAAGAGGAAGGCACAGTCAAGAAGGGCTCATGGGGCCTGTGTTTGAGGATACCAGCCTCCAGGGGAATATCCCAAGGCAGTGTTTCTTATAGCCTGTAAACAGGAGTATTATCTGTTTCCTCTGCTAATACATGGAGTTGCTAAGCCATGAAACACATCCATTGTGTATCTGCTGTCACAGCAATACCCCTGCTCATTTGTCTAGGAAGCAAATAGCTTCCGTGTTGTTCTCTATACAGCACGGAGTTCAGTCATCTGTGGACCTAACAGAAAGTCCTTGGGTACTGCTGGGGTGGGAATAAATAAAATGGTCCTTACTGAAACTTTTCCTAATAATTGATGGTGCTCATGTCTCATCCTGAAATGCAGGCTGTGCTGCCCTGCACCAGATGCTGGGCTTTAAACTATTTCCCCCCTCCCCTCTACTGCCAGTAAGACATCTAGCCATGAAGCCACGCTACAGAGCAATTCCATAGGTCTGTACCACCCACTCCTCCCACTCCCATCAAAGAGATTTCTGTGGAGTCTGGACACTTGTTTCACTGAATTGGGTGTTTTAGGGTTGGAAGCTGTCTTTCTGCCACTCCATGTCTTTATTTTGTGGATGTAGGCTCTTGACAGCACTGTACTTTCATGTTTGTTTTCATTATTTCCCTATTCTTTGCATAGAACAATTTTCTTATACACAGCTGAGATTTCAAAGTTGGGGAAATGGAAAACAAATCTCTAAGGCCACAGGCTTAGGTGTTGATTCACAAACTGTTTAGCTTGACTGAAAATGCTTTTCCACTAATTAAAAAAACCAACCCAACTCTTGTCCTGTGCCAGCAAAGGAAGAGGAGTGCTAAAGACTTGGAAATCCTTTTGTCAGCCACAGATCTTCTGGAACTAGAATATACAGATACTTTAATAAATGTGTTTTTATTTTATCCAAGGGAAAAGCTAGAAGTAGGAGTTCGAATGTGCAGAGTCAGCTATTGTTTTAGCACTGCACTCTGTCACCCCACACAGCACCTTCAGCCATACTCCCATCATGTTTTCATTTGGCAGCCTTCCCAAGAAGAGGAATGAGTGATGTCTGCATACTGTTTCACTTAGCCAACCAGCGATTCTTCTTTATTGCTTTCAGTGAATGTGTAAGTTTAAAAAAAAGTGCCACTGCCTTGCATTTCAAATTATATTAAGAATTTCTGCTAAAACACAAACATTTAGTAACAGTGAGCCCAGAGGTTCTCACCTTATAATTAAACTGGTGATGTCATAATTAAAAATTGGCATTGAGACTAAAGTGAATGTTTAAGATACTTGAAGTATTAAATGTGTAAGTTACAACTAAACAGTGCTTTTCTATATTCTCTGGTTAAATGCATGTTTTTTCAACAGAATCACAGTTTTGGAGAATAAAGTAGTTTTAAGTATTTATGTTGTATAAGTGGGAAGGGATCCTGTCAGACAGTGTTGCATTGATAGGCATTCACTTAGGGTACTCAATTTAAACCAGACTGGGGCTGCTCTTGGAAGTGGGACTTAGCTGCAACCTTGTGGAATGCAGTATGACTAGGGACTCACTGCTGTTGTCTCTGGCCTTGCAGAGATGTGTTCTGTTGATGAGGAAGTCAGGAGGATGTTTAAAAGCAGAAGAAATTAAGGAGGAAGGGGATAGGGTTTGTTTTAAGTAGTCTCAGGGATTGGCTGTGTGGAGTTAAAAAGATTAACTCCTTTCTCCAGTAGGTGAAGAGCTTAAAAAGTCAGGTGTCCAAATTAGGATGCAAAAGATGGAAATCTTGAGCATAGTCTCAGACCAGATGCCTGGTAATATGCATGCTTTGTTTCACTTCATACTGACTTCTGGCAGCGAGGCTGATTTCAGGAATCCCCGCCAAGGTGTGTGTCCCTGCCCCAACTCACTTTTTCTGCTGGCACCTTTCAGTGCTCAGATTTGAACAGTTTGAGCAATTCTTCCTGCTTCACATAGGCCTTGCCTTTATGATAAGGCAGATGTGTGAACTGATATGGGTTGCAATAGGGTTTTTTCCCTGGGCTGTGTTTTAGCCTGGCTGACTGTCTCTGGTATGTGCAGCTGCACAAACAGCAGTGCTGTCTCAGTTGCACTGGCACTTGGGTGAGTGTGAGCAGCAGAGGAAACAAGGGTGAAGGGAAGATCTATTGTAGCTGGTCTGCTGTCCATGGAAATCCTTATCAAGCCCTACATAAACAGAAAATCTGAAGTCAGCTGTTAGAAGTGAAGGAAGAGATGAAGAGTGAAGGAAATGTGAGAAAAGGTCAGCAGAAATTGAGCACTATTAAATTATGTTTTAGTGAAAACATTGCTGTTGATAGTAAGGGAAGAAAGAAGATTTTGTAATAAGCAGCACCACTTGGCACTAATATCATGTGTTGCAAGGGAGATGGACTGGAAGTGGCAATATGGCTGGATGATAACACTGGTGTGATTCAGTTTAGAGAATCAAAACAATCCTGGGAATGACAGGCTCTCACCTTTATCAGTGCTGATTTTGTGGTTTAGTCATTCTTTATCAAGTAATGAAATGTACAGCTACATAGATACTGCTTTTATGAAAGCAGTTTGTGCTTTAGCACTTGTTATGCTTTAGCCTAGGAGATAATCCTCTTTATGGTGTGGGTGCTTGGCAGCCTGAGCAAGCTGTGTGTTTGTGCTTGCCTGAAAGGCAGCATATGGCTTTGGTAGCTCTAAATGTGTGAGATTTCAGAAGTGAACATTCTCTCTGGCAAGAGTGGTTGTTTCTTGGAGAATCCTAATGAATTTTCTGCAGATATTTTGTATTGTGTGGCCCTGAAGCATCTTCTCATATTCAATGTAGATTTACGTAAGTATTTGATGACACCATCTTCTCAGGAAGCTGAAATTGAATTTGGAGCGAATTCTCTGAAGCTGCCATAATTCCTTCAGCAGTAGTACTAATAGGTAGTTGCATATCTATAAAAGTCAGGCTCTATCCAAATCTATAGTGTCTATTGTCTTATCTGTCTCCTAATCTTCACCTAAATGTACTTAGTTGTGCAACAGTCACAATTTAAGGGAACTGAGAAGAGGGATAGATTTTATTGCTGATCATAAATCTTTCATGCTTTTGACACCCTGGACATTTTACAACTTTCCTTCTCACCCTAGCTGTCCATGTGGCAGAGGTGCTGTGGAATCAAGTTGCTGTTGATAAGTGTGTAGACTTTTAATCCTCCTTTCCTTAAGACTCTTTTGGTGATGGCCTGCAAGTGGTTGCATCAGCACAGCTAAGGGTGCAGCCCTGGAGTTTGCTAGTGGGAGTGAGCAACCAGTTCAGGAAATTACTAAAGCTGTTGTAAAAAAATCTCAGACAAAAGAAAAAGTGAGAGGTGGTGTCCTGCTTCTGGCCTGGACAGGGTTAATTTTTGCAGCAGTACAAAGGGGGCACGGCCAGGAGGATATTCCATACCATGTCACATCATGGGGGGAGAGGAAAAGGAGTTGCTTCCTGGGAGGAAGGCATTCCTGAAGAGTCAGGGACACTGAATTGGAGAGTACCATTCCCAAACCACAGCAGATGTGAAATTACCTGTTTTTTTTAAGTATCTGAGATATGTGGTTTCTGCTGGCAGACATTTGACCAAAGTATATAAGGCACAAACAGGTAGTTCAAATGATTTTTTTTTTCTAGGTAAGTCTGGCAGCAGCTGGAGCAAAAATCCAGCATAAAATCCCCTAATGATTTAGTTATTTGTGCAATAGGAGTTTAATTTTTTAGCCCACTTCTCTATGTCAATTAGCATTGTTGCTACATATGGTGGATGTCTTTGCCCATCAGTGAGATTGTTTTGATAGTGAAGTGCTGAATAATCAACAGTTTTGTTAAAAACCTAAAGCTAAACAAGTGTCTTGTAAATCCAGGCTTCTGCTATGTAAAATGCCTCTTGAATAAGTAGGACTTATTTTCTGTTAAAATACCATTATGGCACTTTCAAGCAAAATTAATTTTTATTTCCTGTGTAAAGCATTGGTGTTTTTTAGTTTGGAAAACATTTCTTTAAATTAAAATGAAGTTTCCCAGCAGTATTCTTTGATAACTGAAACACAGGAAACTTTTTAGCTTGAAATGCCCTGATACACTGTGATTCTAAATAGATAATGCTTTAAAAATCACACTAAATACTAGGAAACAGGTGGATCCTTAGCATCGTGTAGTGTACTCCTTTCCCTACTCCTGACACTTCAGGAAGGAAGCATATCTGAGAGTGTGCATGTGCATGGGCTGTGTTAATGTGCATAGCACATCTGTGCCTTCCTGCTGGTTTCTGTCTGAATTTGGCTCAGCCAAGACTCATCTTGCCTCTGCTGAGATTAAATAGGCTCAAACCCTCCTCTGACCATGCACACATTGCCTCACCTGTTTGTGTGAGCATGCCTGGCAAGAGCATGGCAGGCTCAGGAAACCACTTTGTTTTGCTATTCACACTCCCACAACTCCTTGAAGAATCAGTAGTGATTCTTCTGAGGTCACATTTCGCAAAATTTGAGGTGTGGGTACTGACCCAAAAAGTATCAGAAATTCTGGTTAAAGAAAACCAAACCGGGAAAAAAACCCACCAACCTTAAATCCATAGGGATGTGCTTTGACTGTCCAGCTCAGACTCAGTCATGCAGCACACTGCACATATCCCAGGAGAAGCAAAGTGCCACCACCACTGTCATTAAAGCATTCTCCTCTGATATTAGCCAGAGCCCTGCTGGGTTTCTTTTGGAAAATACAGCTGTGGTCGTTGGAAGGGGGCTGAAGGCTCAGTCGTTATGCTGCTGTCAAATTAGTTTGAAATGTTTTGACACAAATGCAAGTTGAATCTAAATGTCCATCTCCATCTCAATGGATTTACTGAGGTCTAAGCAGAAAGCTGTTCGTTTCCATGTTGGCCCGCTGACAACAGGGAATGGAATTCCTTTTGCCTTTCCATTTGCCATTGCTGTTAGTCCTTTACTGCAAGCAAACAGCACCCAAAAGGCAAATTAACAGACATGTTTTGCATTTCTCCCACTGTGTTGAAAACTGCCATGGATAGGAACGTACTTAATAATCACCCTGAGACAAATTTCATCTCGTGATGGGTGTCCATGACACTAAGTATTCCATTCAGCTTGCTGCTGCCAGGAATTATACCCAGGATATTTGCAATGTGCTATCTCCAGTCTTGATTAGATTGTTTTGCACTGCTTGGATTCCTGTTAAAAGCCTGTTGTTGGGAATGTGACATTATTCCACCCAATTAAGGTGCAGTAATTGTATCATAAGCATGTACAGAAACTGTCTTGTGAAGCTTCTTTAAACCTGTCTTTGTAATTTCAGATCTGAGGGGGAATTTTATCTGAGCCTTAGTAGCTTTTAACTGTGTTACATTTAAGGTGCTTGGAAGTCTGGAGAGGTTCTTTTCTTGTGATACCTCTGTTACTGGAATTCTTTATTAATGTAAGCTTTAATTTTTCTAAAATTCAGTCATAAATACAAAATAGATTGGCCTGACACAAACCCTTCAACTGATGTATCTTTGCAGAAAAAGAACTTCTTCCAGACAGGCATTGCAAAAATGGTTCACTGTGGAACTTCCTATAAATGCATCCCATAGGGTTCATTATTCACAAATTAATTAATTTCTTACCTTTGTTAGAATAAAAAGATACACTTCTGTTTTGTGTACTGGTGCTTTTTGTATTGCTTTTTGTATTGTATTTGTGTTACCAAGTCTACTTTCCCGAGTGATTAGCTCTCTAGATTTTGTTCAGCACTTACTCTACATGTGCTGTTAATTAAATATTCTGCAAGTTACTGATGAGATATTCCCTTTAATATTGCACACATTTCTGGCCATCTATAGTGAGCACAGAATTTTCTGAACTCGTAGTAAGATCCCTCCTCCATCATCCTGTTCCTATTGAAAGAAGTCAGAGAATGGCTTGTTTAAAATAGGCCAGAGGAGTCACAATTGCTGTCTCCTGGGTCATTAAAAACAAAAGGAAAGAGAACAAGGAAATAGGAAAAAGTTGTTTACTCTAAATACACAAAAATGATGGCACAAAAAGTAAATGCCTGATCTGACCACAAAAAACTCTTTCTTGAAAATATGTTAAGGGTTTTCTAACAGATTGAATGTGAGAGTCTGCCTTCAAATAGAAGCTGTGAAGGCAGAACTTGTTTGAGTTTGAGCTGAATAACATGATGTGACTACTCTTGGAGACTGGGATTGAACTTTCTGACTTGAGGTTTCAAAATGAATTCTAGAATTCTTTCCTATTCTTTTTTTTAAGTGTCCAAAGTGCTTTACAATATCAAAGGTACAATTAAAAATATGCATGTTAGAAAGGAGGGGAGGTAAGAATAATAACAATGAAAGAAAATCACTATCAAAGGAGCAGTGATCAGGAATTTTCTGCTACAATTCCCCGCTTCTCAGGGGAACCTTCCCTGGCTGCCTCCTACCTTGCCTTGTCTACTCATGTAGGTTATCTTTCTTCTGAAGTGAGGCTTTCTTGTCTAGTGATGCCTGTTAACCCAGGGGAGATTGAGGTGTAGGTTATCTCTTCACTCTCACAACTAGATGGCAGTAATCTTCTCCCCCCACTTCAGGTGAGCGTAAGCTCGTGTTGTCAGCTCTGTAACGCACCAATTGAGCAGCTTCCAAATGATGGAGTAGCTGAAATCACAGCTGTTAGTTCATGTACCTGTAGCTGTGTATCATATCCATCACCAGTGCTCCTTACTTGGTCTCGTGCTTTAGCAAGCCTGCTTAGCAGGGATGACTCTAAATGAGAGATTCAGAGACCTCACTCAGCAAACAAAATCCTAGTTTCTCTTGGCCAGTGTTCATCCTTGTATTGTTTCCTTGTCTCTGCAGCTTCCTATTGCTGAAAAAATAAGGATCATTGCTCAGAAGGTGTATGGAGCTCAGGATATCGAGCTGTCTCCTGCTGCACAGTCCCAAGTTGATCGTTACACCCGGCAGGTGAGAGCACCAGGGAATTGTGCAGGCAGGTACCTGCTGGATGTGAGTCTTGGGGAACCTCAGGGTGTAACGTGTTCTCAGACTGGGGTGTTAAGTCAAGCTTTGCTGAAAGGCATGAGCTTACCCGTGGTGGTGAACTGTGGAGGTCAGTATGGGTTGGTTAAGATTTGGTAGAACAGAATGGTTTTAACCTTGAAGGTGATCTCCTGTGAGATATGAATGGAGTTCAGAATACTTCTGAGATTGCCCATGAAACTGTACTTTCTGTAGAGTTTGGGTTACCCTCCTAAACCTGACAACTGTGTATCTGCAAAAGTTGCTGCTAGCAAATGTAGCCAATTTTAGAATGTGTTCATTTGTACCTGCAAAAAAGAGTTTGCAAACACAGTAAGACCTATGCACAGCTATACACATTGATAATAAAGGTCCCAATATTTGTAAAGTCTTCTGATTTCTTTCTGTTCCTATTACTTTCAAAGAGTTATGAATACTAGAACATGAAATACATCACCTATCCTAAAGCATGTGGGAGCATGTTACAGTTTGAAAAGATCTGAAACCATGTGGAGAGGTGAATGTGTTTTTTGTAGTGGAATGGCTTCTGGACATAAATGTGGCTGGAGCCTTTCTGTCAGAAAACAGAAACAATATGTCCAGGAAAAATTCCTGAGTAAACTTCAGCAGCTTGGTCAGACAAACAGAAGTCCTTAGTCAGACAGGTGGACAGCCATCTTCCCTAAAATGCAAACTTCCTGAGAACTAATTTGATTTTTCTAAATGGAAAAGGTTTCTTAGTGTACTTGAAGCTAAATAATCCATGCCTTTTTTTTTCCTGCTGTGATTCTCTAATCCATATTTTAGTCTAAGTGTTGGTATATTAGGAAATGTTCTCACAATGTCACCTAAAGAGTTGTCAGGATTGGGCTGCAGAGACAATTGCCTGAAGTGCCATCTTTCCTCCTGGCCCTGTTTGTAAAAGAATTGAACAGAAGAGTGGAAGGTGCCTGACTCAAGATTAATCAATAACCTGGAGACAAATTGTGGACATGGGGAGCTGCTGAGGCACTTTTCCTGATTATCTCCCACATTTTCAGTAATTAGCACACTGACATTAGTGAAGGGGGTGCCATCACCTCATACAGGTTTTATCTTGTTTAAAAACAAAGGAAAGCATCATGAGAACCATCTGTGTTTACCCCCAAGAAGGCATTAATACCCTTGGAAAATTTTGGACTCTCTATCCTGGTCTCAAGTTGCTGTCTAACTGGGTCATTAGAGCCCAAAGGGAACTGCTGTACGAGAGGTTTCTAGAAGATACTGATGACAAAATAAAAACATAATGAGCCTTTACTCTGATTTTAAAAACTTTTTTTTTTTTATTATTAGGGATTTGGAAATCTTCCCATTTGCATGGCAAAAACTCACCTATCCCTCTCCCATCAGCCTGAGAGGAAGGGTGTTCCCACTGGTTTCATTTTGCCGATTAGCGATGTGCGAGCCAGCATTGGAGCTGGATTCATCTACCCTCTGGTAGGAACGGTGAGTGCAAAGCGTTCAGCTCATTAACTCCCCTTTCACCCAGCTTGACAGGGAAGTGCATTTCCTGTTTGCTTCTAAAAATAATGTGTAGAACCATGTGAGTTCTTGCTTTTGGATAATAATCTTATCCACAAACTTTATGGAGCACTACATTGATAGGAAAAGATAATCAAGAAAATGCAATGTCATATAAGAGCTTTGACTGTCGGGTCTGAGAGAATGGCTCTTGCTGTTGTTTCTGTTGCTGTTGGTTTTAGGTTAGTCTAGGGTCTTTAGGCACCCTAATGCCACAGAAAAATGAATTTACTTGTCGTTGCCTTTTCTTATTCAAATTGCAGCCTGTAAATAACTAGTTAGATATTATTCTATATTTTAAGTCTTTTATCTATCATTACAAACCATTTCAATGCAATTAGATTAAAGGAATTTTGTTGGGTAATAGAGTATGCTTAAAATAATTGCTCTTCAGCTGATGAGCCTGATCTGCTCCCAGTCTTTGTGAGCATCACTACTGGTGCTGTAAAAGTAAGTTATGGTGGGAAGGGTTAGATTTTTAACTGCAGAAGTAATAGCACATTCCTTCTCCTTTATTAGAGATTTAAACAATGAGGTGCTAAAAAGAGGCAATCATCATCCCTTCTTCCTATCCCTCCTTACAAGTACAGACTCAAATTGGGAAGCTCCTGATATTTCTTCCTTTGCAGGCCTTATCAAAATAGCTGAGAAGTGAGTTGGCTCATGCCTTCTGAAAACCATGCACATCTCAATCCAAACAGCAGTTGAACTGCATCTGACATCTCCTACATGTAGCTGATTCATGGGATGGTGCTGGAGAAGGGATGCAAAAGCCATTGCACTTCCGGAGAGAGTACTCTCCCAATGTTATCTCATCTTCCCAGAGCACAGCCTGATTTCCTTGTGGAGCAGTACACTTAGGAAAGGTTGAAAGTTTCTAATCTATTGTTTTGAATTCCCTCCGAAACAATCAAGTGTTTGAAATGAGGAAGGAAGTACTTTCTGACCAGGAGGGTTCCTGGAGTTCAGGAAACTGTGTCACTTTAAGTCACTGGACTTGTGGATATGCTTTCCTTCTGCATGACCACATTATGCACATCCTCCAGAAGCAGAGCACAGCTGTGTATTTAAATTGTGTAAGACCAAATTCCAGTTACTGGTGACAGGGGTAAAATTTATCAGAACTTCTAGTATCTCCTTCATGGCCTGGATTCAAGTTTGCACTGCAAGTTGTGTGTCATGAAGTTATGAGAAGGAGTGCATGTGAGTAATGGGCAGCAACTAATTCAAATCCATGAGGGAGCTTTTCTGTTGGATGTCAGAATGAAATATTGCTGGGTTGAGCTTTCTAAATGAGTCACACCCTGCATGCTTTGCTATAAACTAGCTGCAGTTCAGTGTCATAAATCCATAGAAACTGTCCATAGGAGCAGTATAAACCAAACAAATTCAAGGATTACCTCTTTCTGTTACCATTTGGAAACTAAAAAATGAAGTTCTTTTGAAGGATATTTTGTATATGAGATTTCTTTTTGGAGGAGAGTGTAAAAATACGTCTAAGTTAGTTAGCCTGACTTTGGTGAGAAGCAGTATTAGCCATGGAACTTCTCCCATATCCTGAGCTGGGAAGGCAGTATAGCCTGTGTTATGTATTCCAAGAGAGTTTGTAGGCGAGGTATTGTATAAACATAAGATCCCCAAGAGGTAAAAATGTAAATACATGGACATCGATCATTGGTTGTTTGGAAAACTATTGCTAATGCTCAGGAATGTAATGCTCAGGAATGTGGGACAGAACACTTCTTGGAACCATCACAGTTGCTCCAAACCAGAGTGAATGAATATGAATGTATTCCTAACATTGTTAACACACAGTTCCTTCTTTAGAATTAAATTTATAGCAAGAGGTCCAACTTGCTGCCTTTCAGAGTGGAGAGTTGTGAGCATCATGAAACAAACTTTCATAATATAATTACACCACGACTTTTGAAACCACTTTTCTGATTTGTCACCTTCAGATTTTTGGTGCACGTTATTGTCAGCTACTAAGTCTTAGGGTTAGTGTTACTTTTAAAGTTGTGCAGGAAGAAATATTTTTGATGTCTAGCTTCAAAACTGAAAGCCTTCCCTTGGCAGTTCTCTTACTAATAAAGCTATCTGAAAATGTCTGCAAGAACAAAGCAAGTATAAAAGGGCATGTCCTGAAGGCTTAAAGTGGTTAGAAGTCAATGTTGTGAGTAGAGGGATTACAGAAATCCCAGTGACAAACATCCAGTCATGTCAGTGGACTAGATTTCTTTATATAGGAAAAAAAGAAGGAGCCACAGAATTTTTTTTTCCCCTTCCACTGCTTGCTGGCTAATTGCATTAATGGAGAGGTCCCTTAATATCTAAGCTGCTCAGAACCTTCTTACAACTAAGGCTTTTCTGATGGCAGGAAAAAAATGCTATTTTTCATTAAAGTTGTAGAGATAATTCTGATGCTAATTAAATGTCAAATGCCATTCTCAAAGCATATTTTTTACCAGGTGAACTTCTCATATTCTGACCTGTCAGAATTGATCAGTAAATCAGGTTGCTAAGAGTTCTGCTCCAATGTAATGGGGACGAGCATTACAAATGAGAGAGATAAGTGCTGCTGAAAGACAATAAACTATCTGCAGTGACTAGCATTTGTAGTTTAGCCTTGTCACTAGCACATGCAAAGTAATGAGGTTTGTATTTATCCCAGCTCTGATACACAGTGGTTTTTTTAAAACTAAATATTTAGCCTGTTGTCTTCATGTTCTCTAAGCAATATTTGGTTTTTGTTATGGTTGGCTCCAGTTCCCATACAGCATGGAAGTCTTTCCAGGAAAAATGAGCTGAGCCTTATCAGAGGAAATCAGCAGTGAAACAAGAGGTGCATTTAATTAACACTGGCACAGCTTTTATCCAAGTTCTCTGAGACCATGACCCAGAGGGCTACATCACTCTCACAGGTGGACTGTTGACATCATTGCTTGGCTTAACAGAGTGATGGCAGGAAAGCTGCTGGAGTATGTGTAGGAAACCAGTGAGGTCATTCACTAGCAATGCTTGGGTGGGGAGTTGTTAGATTTTTTGTAGTTTGTGTGTTTCTCTCCACACCCACCCAAAAAGCCAGAGCAGTTTGCTGCTTTCTCACGTTCAGCCACATTTCCATTGTTCCTTTTCATGTGAGTTGCAAGAATGCAGGAAGGTCACAGAAATAAAACCTGTTGCCTTTTGCCTTTGGGAAGTGATGCTACCAAATCATTGCTGCAGGAAATAAATCAGTGTTTGAGTCACAGTGAGATTTTTAAGCATGAGCTACTCTTCTCCAGCCATGCACTTTCATTTCAATGGGTTAAAATTACAGGCATGGTCACTCTGAAAATATGTGGAGCCTTTGGAGTCATGGCCAGCTTCCAAATTCTCACAATGAACTGACATCCTTCAGATATCAACATATCTGAAGAAAGGTCAACCTATTACAGAAATATTTTTCTCCTTGTAGAGAAAGAAGTTCAAGTCTCTGGAGCTAGTGCTGAAACTGTATCCCCTTGGAAGGAATTCTTGGGGTGACCCAGTGTAGTTTGAAATCAGTGTATGGGAGGAACAAAGCTCTAGCTCACGTGTGGGTGAGAGCCAGGACTGCCCTGCCAAAATATTACCTGGGTATTGTAAGAGGGAAAAGACCTTACAAGTAAATATTTTTATTAATACTTTCAGAAGGAAAATACTGTTCCCTGTTGAATTAGTTTCTTCTTTCTTAGGGGTTAAGGGCTTAAAAAGTTTTGAGAATATCTATTGAACATAAGCTGGAGTCCAGGCCACCTGAAGTGAAATTGCAGGTTTTCAGTAGTACATGTTGCTCAGATTGCCTCCAAACTGTCATTTTGTCACTTTCCTCCGGTGCTTTTATGGGACAGATGAATAATTGTTTGATTGCTCAGCTAATCCTGGTGATCTGTGTAACCCAGGATAGCGTTTCAAAAACAGAAATGATGGTGAGATTTATATTTGCTTTGTAAAACATTTAGCTTGCAGTTCAATTTTGTATTGTTTACAAAGGATTTAAGCTCTGATAGATATTCTGACCACTCTTGGTCCAAAAAATGTTCCCGGGGATGTGGCATATGGCACCTGCCTTTGGTGTTGTATGGTTGCTGTGTTGTAGCAGTGCTCAGAACAGCAAGTTGTGAAAGCTAGGTGCTCACAGACTCTGTGGGCTGGCTTTGAGATAACTGCAAGGAGTGTGTAAGCAGTGAGAGTAAAGGAAAGCCATGAAGTTCAACTCACATAGGAAAGTAGGTTAACAATTGTTTAGTTCTAAATTGGAAATTGATAACAGGGAAAGAAAAGCTGCTGTTAGATGCTGTGCCTTTGTATCTATCACAGGAGATGTCATCCCAATGAGGGAGAGAGGTTTTCTGAATTACAAAGGCTGCATCATTCCTGTCCAGTGACCAGCTATGCACATATGGAAATGCTGAATGATGTTCTGCTTGGGGGAAGGCTGAGAAATTATTCAGGATAGGGTTGATGGGCTGGAGGTGACCAGATAGGTGTGATTGATGGCTGGAACTGAGGGTGAGGACAATCAGCTTCAGTTTGTTGTGTCTAAAAGCCAAAGGCTGAGAGATCAGCTAGTAGGCTGAGGTTAGTGTAATAACAGGAAATCCACTTCTGGCCCTTGGTGGATTTAATGATGTGGTTGTGATGGTATTGGGCTGGCCAGAGAGGGGAAGGTCTCTGTAGATGAGGCAGAAATAGTCCTAAGTGAACTATTTAGATGAAGGGCTGAGGAAAAAGTTGTAGATTGTAATGGAATGGTTTGCCTTTGCCAACATCCCAGGTGCATGGACCATGAGGCAGTTAAAATTCAAGGATGGCAGTGGCCATTTGTGATCAGGTGGGAAGAGAAGATTAAGGGTAGGATTGAGAGATGGGATTGGCTGGAAAGGAAAAAACTGAGAGTTGCACTGATAGGAGGAGATACCTGGGAAATGATTTGGAGACACATCCAAGATGTACATGGAGAACTGGAAGAGGACACTGCCATAAAAGCCACAAGGGTTGAAGAGCTTGGAAGATGTTCCAAAAACATTAGTTAAAACAATGAGATGACCTAAGATCTGGGCAGGAAGAAGTCATGTGAGTAATGAATGTAGTAACAGGAGAGCAGAGCAAGCCTTGCTGATGACTAAGGGCTTTCTTAAATTTGAGAGGAAAAGAGTAGATTTTAGCTGGCTTGAAAATATCATTATCATTTCTGTAACTTTTGAAAGGGAATAGAAAAGAATGTATTTAAATGGTAGAAATTTCCATATAGTCTGTGCATTTACTGTTTACTTCACCTGTTTTAAACTGATGTGGATAAGCCAGTGCTTGTTGGAAAAACAGAGTAAATATACTCTGCTTTGGATCACTGTACAGGCCTATAGTAAAATACTATCTTACAACCTGAAACAACACCCAAAAAACTCCACAAACCACCCTCTCTTCCTCCTCTGCCATGTCTTGACAGATAATAAAGGCAAGGCACTTCAATCCTGTATAGTTCATGCTGTCTCTCTCTTGGCTGCTGTTTGTTTGCTAGTAAGCATTATTTAACCTACATCATAATAAGGTACCATAAATTGCCTCTTCTGAATGAAAGCCCATGTCCCATTGCTGGTCAGATTAAATTTGTAGCTTATTATTGCTTTATTCCACCTAACCTTACATTCCTTGAAGGCCAGCACTTTAGTTAGAGAAATGAATGAATGGTTTTGATTTGTTTTCCACTGAGAAGAAAAAAGAAGTTTTGTAAGGGTGTGTATGTGTTATTCAGTGAACTGAATTGTTGAAGGAAAACCTGTTTTTTTGGGACAGGATAAAATCACTAGATAACATATCGAGTAAGAAAATAGACCCTGTGGTTTAGTAAGCTATTTAATGCTTAGTTTTGATAAGATTTTTTTCTTACTACAACCTCCATTTTAAGCAATTCCATTATGAATCCTGTGAAGTTATTTCTTTGTATACAGCGTCCACTATTTTCCAAAATAATTTTCCCATCTTACCATATTTTAAGCCTTGTCAGAGAATTTTTTCTATGCAAATGTTTTAATTTGATTTAAAAAAAAAATTAACTTTTTAGTGACAAAAATGAACCAAAGTGTATTTCTTGTATCAGTCAGGTTTCCTTGGTCATCTTTTCTAAGTAGATTTATATCAAATACATCCATAGAAATGTAAAATAATGTTTAAGCTCTTAGACATGTCAGTGTTAACCTAAAGTAGTTTATCTGAATAGGTAATCTTAAAACTTATTTACAAGTACAAGAGGTGACTTTCCTGTTTCACTTTAACCAGAAAAAGTTTCAGTCTGATCCCCTGAAAATGCATTTTGATGGTCTCCCATCTCTTGAGGGAATTTTACCTAACCTCCTTTGCTTTACCCGTGAAAGGCCATGGAAGGCATGGTGGATCAGAGCTCAGAGCAGCTGCAGAGGAATTTCCCAGGCTGGTATGCCAGGATCAGGAGTGCTTGAGCAGATGTTTTCAGTGAAGAGGAGCTGACTCGGCACAGCAGCCCAGGCAGGAGGGATTCACTGACCGCGGGCAGTGCCTGGCCAGCGCAGACAGGTTTCAGCAATGCAGGAACCAAGAGGACTCCCCATGCTCTGAAACTGTTTGGTTTGTGGTGGTTGTGAATGTCTTGCTCTCATCAGAGCTGGGAAGTTGTATGTAATGAACTCAGTGCAGCTTAGGCTTGCAGATGCCATCAGTGCAGGCAAATGGGAATCACCTGGAGTGCATGTGGAGCCAAAGGCGCGCCTCTGGGAAAGCGTCCTTTGCTCAGGGCCTTCAGGGAGCCTGGGAGTCATTAAGATCCTACCTGTGATGGTAACCAGTTTGGGTATGTCTTCTGTCTGTTTCATTCCCTTGTCTCTGATTTACAGTCCATGATCCCCAATAAGAATGGATATGGCTGCACCAGTTAAGAAGGAAGGAACAGGAGACTGATAACCCATATGGAGAGGAGGGCTCTTTAAATGATGTACATTAGCTTATTTGCTCAGGGCTTGCTTTTAACAAAGATATATCAGTTAAAAGTGGGAAGTGCAATTTGGGCAAAAGCCAGCACCAGTTTTGGACAACTGCCCTTGGATTTTATGCATGACTTCAGACAAGAAATAGTGGAAGTGCAGGCACGTGCAAGTCTGAGCAGTTAGTGAATGCCTCTTGCTGGGTTTTCTGCAGGGCAAAGAAGGAAGCAGGTGGGTGAATCACGGCAGCCTCTCTGTGGTGCAGCCTGCCCACCCTGGTCCCAGCCTACAGCTCTGACTGTGCTGGTTGGCACACCTGATGTGTGTCCAGAGCAGATAAATGGGTTTGGTTTAGAGCTCATTCAACCAGCCTGGTACGTGTGGACTTTGATCAGATGTGAAGAGCTCAAAAATCAGTTTATGGAATGCCTTGAAACAGGGGTGTTAAGGGTTAGATTATGCTACCCATGGGGAAGATGTACAGACTTAAACATTAGAGAGGACAGCCAGGTATTCTTCCCCCATTCCTGATATTTTGGGTGACTTGCTGTGGGAAGAGGCTGATGCTGTCAGACACAGGAGTCACTGAATCTGATTGCTTTGGGGCAGGATGGGTATTGCTGCTGCCTGTCATGGTTCAGTGTGGTAGTAGCAGCCATCCTGTCACTTCCAGCTTTCTGCTGTTCTTCTGTATAGGGAAAAAATGGAATTATGTTTCATACTCCCTATTTTTTGCTTGTTCAGCCTGATAAGCTCCCTTAGCTGAAGAAACTAAAGTTTCTGAAAAGGTTCTCTATGGTTCAAATGAGAAATTTAGAGATTGAACCATTTTTAAAGGAAGGAGTAGTTACTTTTTTAACTATGCAATTTTTTTTGAGAGGCTATCTTTTGCTCACCTAAAGGAAAAAAAAAACATTGTCCTTTCTACATTTATACAGATGCACTTTTCAAATGCTGATTTGCAAATCTTTAAAAGATTGATTCCTTGACAGCAGCAAAAAACTTTACAGTTTGGATCAAGTGAATGAAATTTTTCCAGACTGTCCAGTAAGACAAACTATCTAGCAGATGTAGATAGCTGTATATTTGAGCTTGGCAACTTACTGTTACTGAAACTCTAAAAATGATTTAAGGCTAATAAGCAGGAACCTAGCTGGAGGCTGCAAGTCTGTGACTGAACAGTTTTATTGAGTTCTGGATAAATAAGGTGAAAGATGTTTTGAACTTAATAATGTTCCCAGTGACTTGCTTTCTTTCGTTAAATTGTGACAAATAAATAAACAGTGTGCTAATTAACATTCAAGAGGAATGAATATTTGTGCCTTCTGGTCAAGGGATTATCCTTGTTAAAACGGGAAATGGACTCTGATTTCCTTTTTTTAAGTATTTTCTCCATAAACTTTGAATGACAATGTGAGGTTAAAAATAGGTTATAACTTTACACAGTAAAATATATATCTATTATTAGTTAGCTTTTACAGGGAAGGAAGGACATTTTCCAGATTGTTTTATATTAAAATAAATGCATCCTGCATTTGTTATGCACAAAATAGTATTTACTGAGAAATTAGAAACTGAGCTTCTCTAATTTATTATGTTGTGACATGGACTATAGAAGCTGTAATACTCAACATTTACATACTGTCTCTTTGTATTAGCAATTTGCTAGACAAGCAAAATTTTTGCTTTTTTTAAAATAAAGAGTCCAGAGGTACAAACAGTAAGGTCCCCCTGACAATTCTGGGACTGGACCATGAATAAAATTCACAATTTCCTGGCCTACAAAATCATGAGATGTTTATGTCTAAGAATGTGAAGAATCAGCATGGGGTATTTCCATTGGAGTAGGCTGACCTACATTCTGTGCACAATGCTAAAAGATAAAGTTATGCTGCTACTCCTCTCCTACTCCACCCACCCGCCCACATAAAAATCCTAAAGTATTTCCTGAGATATTCCTCATGTGTCCTTATTTTAAAAAATACAAAATGTACAAATGCTGGCATACTGAATTTTCCTTTTGATAAGTGGTAATGGGTTTGCTTTGAAAAGATCAATCTTTCTTTACTTATGAAATGATGAAATGCCATGAATGGAGCGTTACCTTTTGACCAGCTTGGCCTCACATCAAGTTCTGTGCGCAGTTTTGGGTGCCATGTTAAAGAAAGGTTATAAAACTAATAGAGAGCATCCAGAGGAGAGGTGATGGGTGTGGAGCAGAAGCCTTATCAGGAGCAGCTAAAATCACTTGGTTTCTGACATGAACAGCAAAGGAGACTGAGGGGAAGACTTCATTGCTGTCTACAACTTCCTCTCTCGAGTGGCCAGTGACAGGAGCTGAGGGAATGGCAGGAAGGTGTGTCAGGAGAGCATTCCCAATGAAACATGCCCGACAGTGGTGCCATCTGGGACTGCTGCAAAAGATCCGAGATGTGGCACCAGATGGGTGGGTGTTCACTTTTACAGCAAAGTTTGGCTTCTTTGAGATAATTTTGACTCTTACTCCATAACCATCCAGTGGATGATAATCCCATGCTAGCTATACAGTGTCCCAGTGCTTGGCACTTTACAGGTTAGTGCCTGGCAGCTGGACATTCAGCTTTTCTTCAAGTCATATAGAAATGCCTGTTACAAATGGAACAGTCTTTTTAACTGGTTGGTTTCACATTTTTAATAATGTTTTTTAATAACATGTCAAAGTTTGGAGCTAGTAGGCTAAACAGTTTCTCTCTAGGGACTCCATGTTTTCAGAAGATAAAATTCTATAATTGCATTATATTTTAGGCTGAAGTGCCTGACCACAGCATCTTTGTTTAATAACCATGTTTCTTTAGACAACATGAGGAGCTGGGGTTTAGGCTTAATAAGAAAAGGTAGTGACATGAAGAAATTCAGTCATATATAAGAATGTTGCAATTGGAAAGAAAGTATTTTAGAAATGTTGAAGTTCTGCACGAGCTGTCCTACTTCAAGACCAGCAATGCTCTGAAGACTTTGAGTCTAAAGTTAACCTCAGTCAGAGTACAGGAAAAGTAGTGAGAATTAGGTAAGCAGGTCATGGTTCCTTTTCTGCACAGCCACTCAGGGCTATTTTTTCATGTCACTTTTTTACAGGTTTTCAGTACACTTTTTTTAGTTGGAGACTACATGTCTACAGCAATTTTTGAAAGGGTGGTTAAGTCCAAATCAACAGTTTCTGTTTTTCACAAATAAGCAAATGGCATAAAGATACTAATTTTTAATCATCATTTAGCAACCAACACATCAATGATTAAATATATCAAGGCTTGTGATAGTCACAGGAATTTCATTTATATCCCCTGCAATCTTCAGAAAATCTTGCTCTGATTCTCCTTAAATTCTGGTTTTATAATCAAAAGCAGTCTGTAAAGGAGCACTGTGTGTGTGTGTGTGTGAATGAGAAAGCTGCATTGTTGCATGGGAAAGGATTGCTTCATAACTCTCACTGAGGTGGCAAATCTTTTGTATCTTGTAAGGCACCTACCAGGCTGACACCCTACAGGCACTGAATATTGAGTGTGTCTTGAGGTGGCCTTCTGAAAAGGTTTCAGTGTTGCAATCAAATGAGCATACCATAAGCAAAAGCAGCAGAGAAATGTAGAAAATGTGTTTGCCTTTTAGTAAATCATCAGTAAACTCTTACACTGAGATGATCTGGGTTTGTTACTTGCTCACTCAGTAAAAACAACCAGTAGACTGAGCCTGGAAGAACTATGACAATTTGGCACTTGTAAAAACCTGTTGTAGTGTCTCTAGTCTTTTTCAAGATTAACTTAGATAAGTGAAAATAAATCTCCTGGCTTGATTTTACTTTTCATTTATGTTTTTTCACAAAACAGCATGAAATTCAACACCACTTAAGAGTTCCTGCTTGACTCCTTATTTTCAGTCAGCTGTAAGGGGCAGAGGTACTCCTGGAGAAGTGTACTTGGGGACACCTGAGACAGGTGGAATCTCAGTGGTGTTAACTTATATTACACTTCCTTTTCTTTTAGGCAATGCTGTTTGTAACATAATATGACAAATGCACCCCCAAAAAAGAAGTAGTAAGCATCACATAGGTGATACCACTGAGTTGTTTTTTCCCAGTTCCATTTGCAACATTTGCCTCATGCAGCTCAGAAGTTACTGCATTTGCACAGCTCTCAAAACCTGCTGGGGCTCACTGCTAATCTGGGAGTTTGCACGGAAGCTGCATGACAAAGCTGTGACCTTTACCTTTCTTTGATTCATGAAATAGCCCAAAATACAGGGGTCTGTGGTTATTTTCCTGGAAAACAAAAGTTTGGTATCTTACATGCAGTGCTGTTCATTTTATATTATAAATGCCCAATTTCCCTGCTCACAGTAGAGTTCCCTTGTGAGCATCTCCAGGCTTCATTCAGCCAGTGGTTGTTCAGAAGGCTGTTCTGCAGATTTTTCTCACCATCCAGCTCATGGTTTTGGCTCAGATCCAATTTCAAGGTTTCCAAGAGTGTTACTACTATGCAGGATATGTCCCTGTTTGAGAGGATGTTGATATATAAATAGTGCTTCTGCTCTCCTATAATTTTACTCTTTTCATAGAATCACAGAATCAATTAGTTTGGAAAAGACCTCTGAGATCATGAATTTCAACCTGTCACCCAACACCACCTTGCCAACTATACCATGGCACTGAGTGCCTCTTACAGTCTTAAAGACCTTCAGGGACAGTGATTCCACCACCTCCTTGGGAAGTCAAATCCAATTTCTAATCACCCTTTCTGTGAAGAAATTCCTGATAATATCCAAACTGAACCTCTCCTGGTGCAGCTTGAGGCTATATCCTCTCATCCTGTTGCTGGTTGCCGGGGAGAAGAGGCCAACCCCCACCTGGCTACAGCCTCCTTTCAGGGAGTTGTGGAGAGCAGCAAGGTCATCCCTGAGCCTCCTCTTCTCCGGATTAAACAGCCTCAGCTCCCTCAGTTGCTCATCAGACTTGTGCTCCAGACCCTGCACCAGCTCTGTTGCCCTTCTCTGGGCTCACTCCAGTGCCTTGATGTCCTTCCTGTAGTGAGGGGCCAGGGACTGGACAGGGCACTCCAGGTGTGGCCTCACTACAGGGAACACTCACTTCCCTGCTCCAGCTGGCCACACTATTGCTGATTCAGAGTGCCACTGGCCTTCTTGGCCACCTCAGGGTCAGCTGCTGAGTTGATGAGCACCCCCAGGTCTTTCTCTGTGGGGCAGCTTTCCAGCTGCTGTTCCCCCAGCCTGTGGCACTGCCTGGGCTTGTTGTGACCCAAATGCAGGACACAGCACTTGAACCTTGTTGAACTTCTGTAAATGCCCATTTAAACCCAGCCTCAACAGGAGCATTCCTGCTCTTGAATGCCCTGTATCAGTATTCAGAGGAAATCTGTTTGCTATACAGATCAGTTCCTATTCATCTTTGCCATTGACCAGCATTTTTTGAGTGTTATCTCTCTTGTTGGAAGTGTTTTAAGGATTTCTGTGTATTTATGTTGAAAAGGCAGTTTTCCACCCATTGGTTTATACATGTTTGACTTAATTCATAATGTTATTACTGGAGGTGGAGTGCAATGAATGAAGCAGTCATCATGTGATGTAAGAATTTCCTTATAAGTACAGAAAAATGTAAATGTGTAAATTGTGGGAATGAACTTGTTGATAGAAGGTTGCTTTCAGTTTGATCATCAGGTATTTGTGGAAAATTTCTCTGTGACTGGAGAGATTTCTGCTGACAGTTGAGAGTATTAGGAGTCATCACTCTGTTGTTTACCCACATTTTGTTCAGCTTGTGGACTGCATTGAAAATGTATGCAATTTTTTACCCATTAAACCATGCCTTTGTTCAGTTCTAGTACATGTCATTGCAGCAAATTGATAAGATTTTATAGATGACTATCCTATCTTCATTATAGTGATCAAAAGCCTAATCTTTTTCCTCCTTTTTTACACCTTTTGTTTTTGTTTTTTTTTCCTCCTCCTGCTTTTTTTCTCTCTTTTTTTCCTCCTGGGAGCTGTTTTGGCATCTAGAGGCAGTTTTTATTTTAACTTGATTAACATAAAGGATGGGACGTGTCCAAAGTTTGGGAAGCAGAACAGCTAATGGAGGAAGACAAATTGCATCACTGCGTTGCAGAAATTAAGAATATTCTTTCTGGTCCTTTAAATATAAATAGTTTTTGGTTTCAGGTCAGGATATGCATGAGAATAAATTTCAATTAAAGGGCTTTATTTAAATGGAGAGAATTTAGCTATGTTGTTGGAACTATAAAACTTAACATTTTATGGAAACAAAATGGCAAACAAGATTATGGCATACATTAAACATAGAATGTGTAATTTACAACTTTAGGGACTCAGCCAAGAGGAAGTTATATATTAAAAAAACAAAGAGGAAAATAAAAAAACAAAAACAACAAAACCAACCGATAACCACATACATGCTGTTCTTGGGATCAGTCCTGGACTGAAAAGCATGTGTATCCAAACGTGGGATTTTTCTGTGTGGTCAGAATTTCAAAATGTGCAGGCCAATATTCCTGAGTTCATTCAAGGAATGGAGGTGTTTCCATGTGCCAGCAACACCTGTGCAGAGGAGCAGGAGCGTGAATACCCTCAAAATGTGTGTTGGTACCTCCTTCCTTCTGCCTGTGATAGGTGTAAAGGGGAGGCTTGCTGGCCCCAGCTCTGTCACTCAAATCCACATTTTACTCCTTGAGTATGAAGTGTTACATCCCTTTGCACTAGTGTCACTATGTCTTGCTGTTCCAGGCTCATCAAAAAGGGCAGAGGGTGGGGAGGGAGGTCAGTTAGAAGACTTCTGGCTTCTTCCAGCCATGAGTGAGCCAGGGAATGTACTGAATGAAAGGTGTGTTCTTAATGGTGCTTGCTTGAGCAGTAAGCAGCTTTTACATCCTAAATTCAACCTCTGAAAGTCCTGAACTTTTCATGATCTTCAGCTCTCTGCTCCAGCTCTCCTTCGCATGATGTGTTGCTGTTTATGGGCTGGTGTTACTGGCTCTCTCTTAACTCAGACGTAACCTCTGGAAACCAAGGCAGTCTGCTGTATTAAGACTCCTGCCAAATGTGATTCTTGGAAGACACAATTTAGCCTTTGCCACAGAACGAGCTCCCACTTTTTAACATTGTTTTGGTAAATTGTACTTTGCCCTCCAGTGAAGTTTATTCTGCAGTTTAGTGAAAACCAACAAAAACAAAGTAGAAAGGCAACTTGTGTGAAGCCTCAAGGAATTTCTTGTGGGTAAATTAATAGAAAAAGTTGACAAATTAAAGGAAAGTTTGGAGGCAAGGTTGCCAAGTGCATAAAATACATTTGCTTTAATTGTAAAATTGATTCAAACTTTCAGCTAAATCAATTTTAACTAAAGTGTAAAGATCTCTCTTGTTTGAGCCGGTGTTGTTGGTTGTGTCATTTTGCATAAGGTAAAATTATCTACAGGACCACATTAAATAGAAATTGCTACACTTGTTTGTAAATTGAGGAGAAACCTCCAGCTATTCAGAGGAAGACAATCTGAATCTGTTCTCTCTTTGATGCCATGATTAGGTCTGCTTCTCTAAATGGATGAGTTAGTGTGTTCATCACCAGTGCAGGTCATGGGGAAGCATTGCCAAATAGTTTGTATTCATTTTTTTCCACGTGTGTAATAAGTCTGATGCAACTTACTGCAGTGAGAAACTCAAAAGATAAATCTATTCTTTTGAGGAAGTGTTAAAAGCAGCTGCTACAGGACAGCAGTTTCTTACAAATGATGAAGGAAACTGCAGGAGCTGTTTTAAACCAACAGAAAACCAACAAAAATCTATGGATTTTTGTAGTTTTATGGAAAAAGTTAAGTTTTATGGAACTAAGTTAAGAACAATTGATGTTTTTGTGTTCAAAGATAAAATGGGAAAGAACATGCCTGTGTAAGGTAAATGCATCTGGGACCCATTCTTTTTCTGTTTTATGTATACTGTGATGCACTTCAGTCCAACTGTGAAAGTAACTATAGGAGTAATAGACTTTTAGAGGAAATCAGCTGCTGAAATTTATTTTTTTCTAATCTGTAGAAACAGTGAAAGAAAGCCATTTCCAAAAAAGAGGGGGGAAAGGCAATCGGGTGTTTCTGCCTTTTCACAACCTCTAAATATTATTTTCAGCCCTACATAATTCTAACAGCCCTATATAATTTCCATGGAAGAAAAGATTAATTACATTTAAAATTATCTGGCTTTGGATGCAATGGCATATTGATTCCTAATTCAATTGAGAATGGGTTTTAAGATGCATATGATAAATTCTTAATAAGTAGTTCTTTACTGCAGCTTTAAAAATGCAATTCTCAGAAACCCTCAATATCTTTCAATTCCTTTCCTTGTTTGCTTTGGCTATTTAGACTTTGAGGTCTTCAAACTTGGAATTTCTCCTAGTTCACAAGCACCAGGGCAGAATTGTTCCTGAAGTTCAGGCTACAGAGATGGATGTTGCTTGTGCTGCATTATAGATGGTATTTGTTCTCAGGTCTCAGAGAGGTGTAAGGATTCTGTAAAGTCGTTCCTGCTGCTTCATTGTGTCTATCTTTTAGCAATTATCTTCTGAAGTGATGTCCCTCTGTTCTTTGCATTTTGATGATGACATCTGTCTGTTAGTTCAGCTAGTGTTTTTCTCTGCTTCCTGCTATGTTTTCCCAAGTGGCTTTGGTACCATCCCTGTTTTCACAAGACATATTTCCCTCTTTTTTTTTCCAGGCCCTGTCATTCACCTCACAAAACTTGTTTCTTCTCCCTGTACTGTTTTCCCACATGTCTTTCAAAGAATAAATAGCTTTCCTAGATATAAAAAATAATGTTGCAACAGTGCAGCAAATGTTGAGGCAAAATTAGGATGGGGAAATAAACTAATTTTCAGTTACTCTGGCTGTCATTGCCACATACTGCCAAGCACCAAGACACACCTGTGCAGGTCACCTCCAGCATCCAGGCATCAAGACAGGTGTACTCAGAGTAGGCACCAGGTGTTGGTTCTAGATGTGCTGCTTTCTTTTATACCCTTTAGCAGCAGGTAACAAATAGTCTTTTGGCTCTCCACCCTGTTGGCATCTGAGAGTCTCTGTGATTCACAGCATCTGGTCGTTTCTCTTGCTGTCAAGGGCCCCTTTCTTACTTGCCCATTTTACAAATCATTTCAATGATGGCATATTATTTTCTATCTTGTCTCCAAAGCCATGTTCTCAATCTTTGTTTTTCCTTCCATCTGATAGACTTCAAAAGTTTTGATTTTTCTATTTAATAATTCTGTTTTGCATCTCCATTAATTTTCCAAGCAGTGTTTTACTTCTCTTCTGAAAGAAAAGTTTGTGTTCATTTGAATGCCATATGCACACTTAACTATTTTTCAGTCTTTCTCATGTGTTCCCTTCAGATCAAGCTTCTCCTCTGAATAATGCCTTCAGCTGATAGCCAGGTATTGAGGATATTAGCTGCAATTTGCAGACTCAATTACCCAATTGTAAAAGTGGTTGTTGATTTCTTAGTGTACCTACTTATGCCTTGAGGCATTCATGAAAGATAAATAAGCTACGTCAGAAATGACCTTACATTAAGGACACTGATTTGGGGGGGCTGCATATTTTGAAGAGTTTATTTAATTTATATCACAAGTTACTTCACATACTCTTAGATAAAGGCTGCAAAAAGTGTGTTTTGGAAGTTGTTTATTAATGGATACAGAATCTGTCATCAGCGGCAAACAAGCGAGATGTCAGGCAGTAGATGTTTACTGTGCAATGGACATCCTCAGCAACTCCCAAATGTGCTGTTCAAAATCAATCTGCAGTGCCATCATTCCCATTTGATAGGCCATTATGTGGTATATTTGCAGTAACACACTGTGTCTTTCCTAGTGCTTTTCACCACTAATTTTCTGACGCGTCGCAGAGGAGGCACAAGTTAGGTACAGTCCTTGTGCTCTGATGAGAAGGAAATTGTCCATCAAAAGCAACACAGCTGGGAAATTACCTGCCTTGTGTGGAAATGAAACTAGCACTGCTAGCAGTAGTGTGTGCCACCTGGGGCCTTGTTCCAATGAAAGTGCAACCCTGTCACATTCACATTCTCTGAAAAATCCCTTCACTCAGGATTTTTCTCCTGGGAAGCTGAGAAGCCTCAGAGAAAAATGAAAACAGTAATTATTTCATTTGCCTCTCCTGTGTTTTGCTCCTGTGGAATGTGTTTGGAGATTGTTTATCCAATAGGTGATTGTTTCATTGGTTTCTGGTGTGAGTTGTTTTCACTCATTGGCCAATCAGGGCCAAGCTGTGCCGGGACTCTGGAGAGAGTCACGAGTTTTCATTATTATGTTTTTTATCATTGAGTAAGTATCCTTTCTGTATTCTTTAGTATAGTTTAGTGTAGTATTCTTTAATATAATATAGTATCATAAAGTAATAAACTAGCCTTCTGAGAACATGGAGTCAGATTCTCCATTCATTCCTGTCACGAGGGTCCCCACAAACACAATGCAACCCAATCCTAAAATCCTTTGAGATGTTGAAGCTGGTTGTATTCATTCCAAAACATTTCCATAGGCACAGATTAACCACTTCATATTCAGGGCACATTTAGTGACTCACATGTTAACTGGCAGGTGCCACAAATGTGCAGATATTAGAAAGCTACTGACCTGAGTGTGTATGCAAATTCAAGGTTATCACATCAGAGAAGGATGGCCAGTCCCCAGTTAGCTTACACAGAGCTAAGACAAAGCTCCTGCAGTCCCACAGGACCATCCCCTTGGCCATGGATGAGCAGGGACAAGGCTGCAGTCTGCACATGAGTACATGTACCTGTGCCTAGGGGCAGCCTCATCCCCTTCCAGCTGCAGTCCTCTCCTTCCAGAGAGGAGATGGAGCCCCTGAGCAGAATGGAGACTTAAGTACAGGGTAGGAAAGAGGCCAAAGTGAGGAATGCAGAGTTGTGTTAATTTTTTAGTTCTGTTTTCCAACCTGTTTATCTTAATATACACAGGTTAACCGTTCCCACTCCCTGATGTTCAGATGGTCTTGAACATAGGAATGTGTAAGTTGTTGGTTTGGGTTTTCACTTATTTTTAATAAAATAGTAAAAAGTTATGGTAACTAGAAAAAAGAAGCCCATAAACATCTAAAAACATCCACCTTAAATGTAATGTTTAGCTGCTCTGCAGTCCTTTGGAGGGATCTGTCAATCTCTTAACAAAACTGAAAACAAAATCTTGGTATTTTCCAGCAGAAATTTTTAGTAGCAACTGAGGTGTTTGTTTTGCTTTCAGTTTGTTTATTGATCTCATGATACACCCCCCAGGCCAAGCAGCTGCAAAGCCTGGTTTTGAAATAGTTTATGAAATGTTGCTGCAGTGTGGATGATGCATTAGGGCACAATGATGCTCATGGAAAATTGCCTCTGACTCCTTGACACTTACTTAGCCAAAGCTAGGTCTTTTCCAGGTCTTCATTCCATCTGTTGAAGGTTGTCCTTTATGGATGGTCAAAAGGTAAAGGTAAGTGCTGATTCAGCACTGTGGTAATATCTCAGAATATTATTCATCTCTCTTAAACAAAAAGAAAGGGTTTTGTTGTTTTTCATCTGTTTTGGAAGTGTTTGAAGAGGGACCTTTCCCATCTTAGAAACAGAGTATATGCAGGAGGACAAATAGATTCACTTCTCCTAGTAAATCTTTAGCATTTATGTTGAATCAAAAAGTTGCCAGTAACATGCTCAGAGGGTTTGGTCTTGTACTGATAACTCAGTGGAGAATGGAGCCAGTGTAAATATAGACTTGTGGGTGCAGTTGAATTGCTGCTTGAGTATCAAACTGAGGGATATTTGCTCACTGACTTCAGCTGCCTCAGAAGCAAGGATGGAGAAGTGTGAAGTCTGGAGAAGCACAGGTAAACTGAAACATGCCTGCATTTGCATAACATCAGTTGAAGAAAAATATTGCACCTGTTCATTTTCAGGACTAATTAAATGGGCCTTAAAGCTTCTGCCAATAGATGAGGCATTCCTTTCTAATTTCAAATATGAATTCTTTTTGGAAACTTGATTAGAATTTCAACAAACCCCAGCTGCCAGCAAAGCTCACTGTTTTAATAACCTACACATATTTCATTTCTCATTGTCAGTTTTATCTCTGCCAAAGCACCTATCACCTCATGCTGCCAATCCATTTTGGTGCTGGAAGCATTTGTAAAGCTTTGACTTATAGTAAAGACTTGCCCTTCCTTCTAAAATGCCCGTCTCATGTTTCCTGTCTTCATGACTATCCATCTAATCATTCTTGTTCCATTTCATTTCAGTAGCTGTAAGCTTTTGAGAGATGTGATGAGCCTTTTTTTTGGGGGGAGAAAATCTTCTGAAGAAAGTTAACATAGAAAGAAAAAGCAAACATTTTCTTGGGTATGACAGTGCATGGAAAAGACCAGTCAGGGTTTTGTGGTTTCAGCATTGCTTGGATAATTTGATTGGATTACACAGTTGTTTTTTCTGTGTACATTACCCACATTGAGAGTTTGGTTTTGCATTGCTGTCGAATATGTAGAATATTATGAATATTCTGTTCTTAATATAAAAAGGATAAGAGCAGAGGAAAATTGAGAGTTCTGCAATGGTAAGGACGTTGAGTTTGCAAGCTGGATCATGATGTTGACATATAGACCTAGTGATTTATATTTAAGAGACCATAAGAGAATCTGTTCCTTGGACTGCTGTTTGAAAACTTGATCCAGGTAAGAAGGCAGGAAGAGCCCTAGTGGCAGCAGTCTCATCAAGCTTCTTTATGAGTTACTGGGGAATGAAGAAGCATGTGGCAGGCTCTGCTTCCATTTGCCTACAACATGAGCCACCATACAGTAATCTAAGATGTTTGTACTGTGAGGAAGCAAAGGCATACCCAAGTGGTGCCAGTAATGAAGATGCAACTTCCAGTTGTAGTGCAAGCTGTTGAGGGATTCTCAGTGTGGCTTAATCAGCCCATGCTAAAATCTTCATTGCTGGTGTTGCACCAGTTGTGTTAAAGCTCACATGTGTGCCTGCATGCTCATGGCAGGCATTGGGCATGAGTTACCTCCTCAGTTTTGCCATGTAGGTCTGTCTTGTACTATTTTAAGTAGAACTCTGGAGTTAACAATTTTGTCCAATGAACACCTTTGGCAAATGTATTTGATTGCATTTTTAATGTATTTTGCATTTTTAATGTATTTTTTGATAAAATACATTGCATTTTTAATGTATTTTTTCCCAAATATCTGATGTCTGATGCTGAAAGCAATGCATTTTCTTCCTTGCTCTATGTCAGCTGCCATTTGTATATCAAATTTGCTTTTATACAGGCTTGCTTCTTATGTAGAGGTTTATGTTTAGTCTGTCGTTGGTGCTGTATTTAAGATTAATGCTTGTATTGTTGCTGGCATTAACTTGTAAGTTCAAGCTGCCAAAGGAAAGCATTTGCTCCCATTCCATTTCAGACAGTGTCAGAGGATTTATTTAAAGTGTGCCTTCCAGCCCCACTCACTTGCTCCTTGGAAATAAGCCTGGATCCAAGCTGGATTATCAGTACCAACGTGAAGGACCATGCTTGACTTCCACAAAATTTATCTTTGTTAACATATATTCTTCTTCCTTGCCCTGGAGATTACACCACTGAAGATAAATGCAACTTACAATAGCGAGCACAGCAGTACTATCTGTCTTTTTGCACAATAGCTGTTTGTTATCTTTCTAAAAAATGTGTGACTAGCCAGACAGCAAGCAAATGCCATTTCATACACCTGTGTGCCAGATGTTTTAACAGCTGTGCACATACTGCTGCTGCTGAACCTCCAGTGAGTGTCGTGGGACAACTGATTCAGGAAAAGTATGAATTTTTCTCTTGGGATGGGCTGAAAAGGTGGGGAAGGAGATGGCTGCCAGTCAAAGGAACTGCATAGCACAGTTAAGAAGCAAATCTTGTTGGTGTCTTGTTTGGGGATGTTGCTAACATTGAGAGTTAGCAAGATTACCTCTGGCTTCTTCTCAGGTAAAATATTTTCCACAGCCCCTCAAAGTCTAATGAAATTAAAGTAGGTATTTCTGAAATTTGATTTGGTAGCATACAGGTGAAATGATTCTTGTCATGAGCAGCATAAATAGAGTCATGTGATACAAAGCTAGGTAGGAATTAATGACTATGAAATTCATGTTGTTTTTAGGAGTAGCTCAGTATCTGAATGCCACAAAGCTTGGAAAATCTTCTTGCTGAACATTGGAATTTTATTCCTGGAATGCACCTTTCTATGTCCTAGTTCTTAAAACTATTGTCAGTGTGATAAAGGACTTGATCCTGTCATCCCAATCCCCGTCCATTTTCTTTCTTTATGACTCCTACAATGATTCTTCTTTACAAAGTACTTTGCAGCATTCACTGGAAGCTTGCACAATCCTGTAAGGAAGTAGGTTGGTTTTACTATTGTGTAATCTTTTATTTATTTAGCTATCATAACTCATTGCTTTGTATGTCAGAATGAAAGTTCCAGCAACTGATATGCTGCACATGGTATTTGTGTCCAAATCTCAGCATAGCTGCAGCTGGATTCTGTGTCACATCTTTAAAGAGTGAAGGAGGATATCACACACTGCTCTGGGAATGGGGCCAAGGTATTGGACAGGAAAGTGGGCAGGCATATGTGCCTTTATGGGGAGAACAGGGGAAGAAGGAGTGTGGTCCTGGAAGTCTGATAGGCATGGACATTTTTTGGTTGCTTCAGAAGCTGACTCAAATTTTGAATTTGCATCTGTAGTCTAGTCACTGATCCAAAGCTTTTAAGGCATTTGAAAGTCTGTTTTTAAGGTGATAGTTTCAAGAATTTGTTTACCAGTGTCCTTCCAATTTGGCAATTAAACAGTTTTTTCTTTGGTTTCTTATTTGGTCTCCCAGCTCATGGAGTGGGACTGCAAGTATACTGATGTGAGAAAGAGAATTATAGCCACTGCTACAATATTGATTTTGGCATGCAGAATTGAAGAAAAATTGTTACATTAGCATCGTGGTAACTCAGTGTGAGAGACATCAGTGGTTTTAAAGGAGGTGGCCAAAATCTAATCACTAAAGCACAAACTTCTCCAAAGCTCTGTGTTTAGGCTTTTTTAACTCCTTCCTTTGATTAACTCTTTGATGGTTTTGAGCACTATTTAAGATGGTGCTTTACTAGGCTGTGGAGTGGGAGGAGCCCATGGCATGCTGTGCAGTGCAGCATGGAGATCTGTGGTGGTACAATGAATGGATGGCACAGCAGGCATGGGAAGGATTGCCTGTGGTTCCAAAGTTGGTAGGGTGGCCATGAGCAGGGCACTGTGCCTATTGAACACCCTCTGGCTCAATGGCATGTTCATCTAGATACACACACACACACACACACACATATATATAGCTGGCTTCTGCTTCCAAAGGTACTGTGGGTGAGCTTTGCCACCTTTGTGTTGTGCTGAGCTGGGTGTTGTCAGCATGGGTATAATGAACAAGCAGGGAGGAGAGCAGTTCTGGACCAGCATACAGCCATGGACAAGCCTTCCCTCTGGTTTTGGGGAATGCTACCAGTGCTGCTGAGAAAGCAACTTACACCTTCTGTCTGCTGAATGGGTTTTTTGACTTTCACATCATGCTATGAAGTCCATTTATTTTCAGTCTCAGGTGTAGTGTGTTTTTAGTGAAGGGTTTCCCCCCTGTGATTGTTTCCTGAATTAGTAGATCTTCCTTCACTTTGGCAAGGATTTTCTGTAATAAAAGTTTCATCATCAGTTATTAGTTTCATATGACTGGTCTGTGAAGCACACAGGATTATTGAAAGCTATAAAATTTGTTTTAGCTGTTTTCCTTCTTCATGATCAAAATGATCTCAGTTGTGTCTCAGTGGGCTGGATCATATAAATTTATTGCTGGTTACCCACAGTAAACCAACAAGCTGCAAGTGTGTGACTAGAACTCAGATGAAATTATCCATTTATACCCAAATTGGATCGGGGAAAAAGGAGCTGTAAAATAAGTGCTTTAATTGTTTTAGTAACAATTTCTTTGTTTATAGTGGTTCTATAATTTTTTTTTTGTAGCTACTGCTGTCCATAACTTTTAGTCAGTGTTAGTAGGTTACAACTTTATATAATCCTGTTTTTAACCCAGATGACAAAAATGTTGACACTCAGTTCTGGTCTGTGGTGAAGTGGGAAAGGAGCTGTGAAGAACACAGTGTGCTACTGATAGCATCTGATGAACTAGCATGAAGTATCATAATATTAATTGATGTAATGAGTCTTAGATCCTATGATACTTGAAAGAAGGTTAGTTGGTTTCTTGCAACATAACTGTACTGGACTGTGTTTAAATGCATTATTTGATTATCATTTTCTTGAAATACCCAGTTCTGAGATTTTCAGTCCCACTTCACTCCTCAACCCCAAATTTGTAGCTCCTTTTGCTCTGAAGCATTTTAAGAGCAGTAGCTCAAAGCACAGTGTTTCTTCCTTGTTTACATCCCTTGGGTTAGGTGTGAATGGCTGCTCTGCTGGGCACAGTCCTCTTCTGGAGCTAAGCAGAAACATGGCTGGCTGACAATCCAGGAGGCAGGTAATGCTGAAAGGTCCTTTTCTGATGTGCACTATCAACTCTAATTGGTTTGGCACATTTATATTCCATACTAATTTCCTCTTTTTTGTATAGACCATACGAAGAGTGGCATGGAAGTGTCAGAATTTATTGTTTTTCATTGGACTCTGAAATAGAGTTGTTTTCATCATTTTAGAGGACAAGAGCCAGAGGGGTGGATCAACTTCCCTGCAAGGCCATGCTGGACACAGCCCTGCCTCACAGGCAGGTAACATTACTGCAGTTGGATGCTCTGGAAGGCCCTGCCATAAAGGGAAAAGCAGTCCTGCTCTAAGTGTCAGGAAGGCAGGCTGGGGCAAACTCAGCCCACGCGCTGTTCCCAGTGCTGGTTCTCTGCAGAGCGCCTGGGCAAGCTCACCCAAGGTTCCTGTCCTAACAAGACAAAGTACTGCATTGTATATGAATGTTTTAAGCTGTTTGGCTGCATCCCCAAATTCAATTAATAGTGCTGGAACCTAGAGGTGGGGCATGCATGGGCTCTGCAGCACACATGTGACTACTGTGCTGTGAGCCGCAGGCGCAGCAAGCCAGGAATGGTGGGAGCATTTCAATCTAGTCAACCCTGTCAATCCAGCCTGTCACTCGTCATTTTGCTCTGGGATAGCTGGTTTCAAAAAGAAAGAAACAAAGTAGAAGTCTCATACAAATTGAAATCAGAAACTGAAGGCTTTTGTGAACAAGATGGGAAAGCTTAACAGGAATTTTTGAATAAAACCAGCAATACCATTATTTTTAACTAGCTTCCTTTTGACAAGAAAACTTTTCCTTCGCAGGCATTCAGAATAGTGGGAACACACACATGGGCATACCCACCTACCTGCACACTACACACTTCTAGTTGTAGTATGCAATTAAGGCTGCTTCCACTTCTGGATTTGCACATTCAGGAGAAACCAAGTACAAATCTTAGAAACGCTCACAAGTAGGTTACATTGTCAAGAATCTCTGTGCTTTGACTGCAGTAAGAAGCAACTGATAAGCATTCATGGGGATAAAATTCCTGTGTATGCTCATGTTCATTTTGATTGGCAAATAAGTTATTTATCCTTCAAAGTGGCTCCCTTCCAGATACCCTTCACAGATAAGGGTGTCTTTCATCCTTCCTCCTCCTTTCATCTCTTTTCCCCACCCAGTATATTGGATGTGTGCTGGAATAGAATCAAATACAAAAGTTGTATCGATCCACAGTGTAATGCATTTTAGGATTTTTGCATCTTTGCTGGAAAATAAAACACTTTGAACAGCTGGAGAATTATTTCTGTGATGTTGCAGATGTATTTACTTATTTGCTTGCTTGTTTATTAATTATTTGGATTCTCTTTGGGTGTTTTCATCCATAGTCTTTCTTAACACTCCTCTGTACATTTTACACCCTTGTTTCTCAGAAAAATGCTGATAATTATTTTCATTAGAAATAAGAAGAAGACATCCAGGATTCATCCATTTTACCTTTCTGCTCGTTTTATTTTTAGCTTCCCTGGTGCCTCATAGAAAGCAGCAGCTGTTTTGCATTCTGTATCACATGACATCCTTTCTAACAAGCCACTTTAGAGCATCCTTCCTCAGTATTTTGAGGGATGCAGGAGACTTACTGGTACTTTGCTCCTTCCTTCTCATTCACCATCATGAACTGGTAATATGTCATCTATGTGGTGCTGCTCTGTATTGTCAGAGGACTAATTTAATTAATTCTTATTAACAGTGGGGTAATTGAATTTTTGAAAGACAGATAAAATTACAAACACTACACAGGAAGAGCATAGTAAGAATGTCTGGCAGAGCTATACAAATCGATGTATTGTTTCAAATATTCCCTGTGCTGTTGAACAAGACATGTAATCTGTAAAGGATTATGTGTAAGAGGGAGAAAGATACTCAGAGCAATACTGAAACTTATTCAAGTGGTCAAAGCCAGTAAAATAAACTCAGACACATGAAATCACAAGTGCCTCCGAAGTGCAGTGGCTCCTCTTCCCAGACACTCTATCAAAAATAAAATAAAAATTATCCTAATGCCTGTGCTCTAGAAGAGAGAGAAAGAAGGCTTCTTCAGGAGAAAGAGCCAAGGTGGCATTACAACCCACAAATCCCTAAAAGGTGGGCATAAAAAAGTGGAGACCACAAACAAATAAAGTTTTCTAATAGCCCCAGTTGTTCAGTAACACAAAATGGCCATGTTGCATAAGGATCATCAAGTCCCACAGCTGTGTTTCCAATGATCTGGAGAGTTTTTGGTATTCCTGAGCTGCCACTTCGGATCCTTTTTGAATTTGTTTTAGGATAACTTGAATTTGTTTTAGGATAACTTGCTGGTAGGATACACTGATATAAGTCCATTAAAAATACCTTTTGGTGAATGTGGCCTGTCTTCCAGAGCTCCCATGCCTTGGTTTATTCAGCAGGTTATCCTAATTTGAATGTAGAAAGTCCATCTGCCACAAGAAACCTGGCAGCTGGGCCAGCTGTGTCAGTCAGTGACTGCACTTCCTTACATTACTTATAAATGTTCTGCTGCAGAGTCTGTAGTAAGAACAGATTCTTTCACCTTTTTCTGAAGCAAATGTCAGCAATCATTTCAAATTTTTTAAATGCCGTTTCCTAATTGTTAACATGCACTTTACAAAATAGGCACAACTGGGAGACTTGTTTTATGCCCCAGTCAGGAGGACCATGATGGGAGATCTGGTGAATATAGACACAGACACCTACCACACACATGCATGTGTCATGCTGGAATGGGGTACCTTCAAAATTTAAACAGAATGGTTGCAAGCTATTTTATTCCAGGATATAAGTGCTTTTTACTAGGTAAACTGAATCTGCTCTGAAATGTTAGCTCAGCCTATATTTACTATTGCAACTGGAAAACATTTAAAATCACATTTTCTAAAGGGGAAGCAACTTTTTTCTTTCCTTAGATTGTTTAGACCAAATGGACCATTTCATTAAAGATATGTTCTAAAGTCTGTTTCCCAGACACAAAAGCCATGATAATCCAAAAATGTGCCTTCTTGTAGGCCTTTCAGTATGATTTCCAGTAAAGCTTAAAAAAAATAGTAGTATATGAGATGAATCCCAGATAACTGCATTGTAATGTCTAGTGGTTTCATTTTCCAGGGATGTACTCATAAAAGTTCATTTTTAGGGGTCTAAAGTAATCTTCATTTTATGGGGCAATTAAAGACTTCTGTTTTGATGTTGTCTGCTGCTCTCTGTGGGATTGATTCAGAATCAAATACATACTGTAGAGGAAAATTCAGCATGACAGTTTGCTGCTGGCATTTTTCATGGAGAATTGCTGTATTCTCCCAGATGGAAAAGAAACTTATAAGGGCGTTTTATTTTTGTGTAAGTCTATATTATAGCTAACCGTTCTTCTACTTATCACTGCAGGTACATGGAACGCTGCCTGGTTTTGGAATCTTTCCCCTCTATAAAGTACAAGTTATGTTAATATTTTTTGACACTTGAGTAAGAAAAATTCTTACATATTATCAAATTCAAGACAACTGACTGCCCTTTGATTATTTCCAGACCCACATAATATCAGTCACAAAGATAATACAGTATGAGGTTTAGGGTTCTGACAGACATGTGTCTACAAATGAAAGTCATATTGCTGGAGCTGTATCAGCCCCTGTCTCTCCGAGGGGTGGCAATGCCCCAAATGTATGAACATCTGATTTGTTTGTGAATCAGCTCCACAGTGGTTACAGTTTGCTATATTTAGTGTTTTATAGGTAAGCCTCTGGTATTTTCACTTTGCTTGATATCGCTCTAAAATAAAAAAAGTGGTTGTCCAGAAACTGGGTTGAGAAGTGACCGAGGTATTTCGGTGAATAGAGCTAAGGGAGGGATAGCAGGAGTGTCTGTCTGAGCTCCAAGTCCCACTGTCCTTGTCCCCTAGTCAGCCCTAAAGCTGGTGCAGTCCTTTGGTGATCTGGGGAGTGCTCAAACAGGCTGCAGATGTGTCCCTCTTGGCAGCTATTTGGGTGTAGGAGCCTGTGCTCTGGAAGCTGTAAATCATTGCTGCCTTGGGGAGGAGCCCAGGCTCCCAGCCTGCCTGCCTCAGCCCTCTCTGAAAGAGCAGCAGTGTGAAGGGCTGCATTTTGTTTTCTTTTTAAGGGGTTTTCACTAGCAAAGAGACCATCAGCCTTAAACATCAGGATAAGGTAGGCAAGGGTCAAAATCTTATGAGAGGAAATGAGTAATAAGCACGTCACAGACCATCTCCTGCGTTATTTGGAGTTGTGCCCTGGGTATGTTATCGTTTTCCCTTCTCTCTCACTGAATCTTCTTTATTTATATATATATTTTAATAGTAGCCTCAATGACAGTGAAATGGATGAGTGCAGGACCTGTTAAATGCCAGCTTCCCCTTGTATGGCATCCATCTGTAAATGCACTTAGAACAAACATCTGCTCCCAGAAATTACTTTCTGGCCTGTGCTGGTTTTTTCAGTGTCTGCCAGGCTTTTCATCACCTTCCCCAGTAATCCCAGCAGGTCCACAAAAAAGTAAAAATCCTTATTTGTGTGACATTGCAGCCACTTCAGCTGGCTTGTTAAAACTCAAAAGTTATAACTGGAGGAGCAATGCAGCCCTATTCACAAGACAGAGAAACTTTTCAGTTGTGAAGGTTATCGCATTTGTTAAGCATACATAACTCTGGTGACTTCTACATTATAATCTGGATCCCACAAAAATTAAAATTCATGTAAAGTACCTTTTTCAGCTAAAATTTGAATCGCTGGTAGAGTATCTAGACAGTGATCTTGAAAGGCAGAATGTTAAAGAGACTGTCATACAGCTGCACATTAATATGTGGCCATTCCCTTCTGAAAACAAAGTACTGAACTGGGGTTTAAATATCAGCTTGACGTGTAGTATTTTGCATAGGCTTGCTGACTTTAAATGTGTATTTGGAGCTGATTGATGTTATCAGAGCTCTGCTGTTATCCCTGAATCAATTTGGCAAAAGGTTCATATTCTTTAGCAACTTGACTGTTTTCTTTCTCTCCATTTAATCAAAACTTCTTGGATTGTTCTTCACGGAAACAGTTTTAAGACTCTTGACATGTTACCATGTTTCTAATATTTGAAGTACTGAGAAAGCCAAGAACTTTTAAGTTGTCATGTTCATATAGAATTTGTATCTGGAAATCCAAAGTCTTGTGAATTTCATTGTCTTGTATTTATACCTGTATTGTGTCCCTGTGATGCTATATATAATTTAAAGGTTATCTGAAGCCCTCTCTGTAGCTCCTGGAAACTAGTTTTTCTTTAAAAATATTTTCAGTCTGTGAAGAGATGCTGCCAGACATTTATAGTAATACTTCTATAAAAGAAGGAAATACTTTCTCACATGTGACTAAAATGTGGAAGTCATTAACACAGGAAAGCCATTGAGTCCAAGAATTTAACAGGACTTCTGAGAGGTTATAGCCATCAACAATATACAGGCCTGTAATTAGAACAAGTAAGTAATTTGGAAAAAATGCTAAGCACGGTGTTCGAGGATTCAGTTGGTCTTCAGCTATCAGCTCCCAGCTGGACAGAGATTGCTTTGTCAACCTCCACAGTTTCAGCTTTTCTCCGTGCAGCATCTGGCACCAGCCCTTGCACGAGACACCCCCGGGACAGGCGGGTTTGCTGTGCCACGGGAGGAACACGCTCCCTGCCTGCCTTCTGGCTGCTCTGGGGCATGCAGCTCCTGCAGCCACTGATCCCTGCACTGATCCCAGCTTTCTGAGCTGCACAGCACCCTAGGCAGCAAGGCACCAGGAGCTTTTATTACTAGGCTGAATCAAATGGAAAGGTGATGTTCACAAACAAATAAAGCAAAGGAGATATAGACTCCCCTCCTTCTTCTAGCTTTGACAGCTCTTTCTCATTGCAGCTGTGGCCAGGCACATGCTCTGCACTATCCTGCAGGGTCAGGCACAGCAAAGCAGCAGGAAAATGGAGAGAGAACATGAAGTGGTGCTCAGGGAGCAGAGCAAAACCTTTTCTGTGTGCACCAGAGAGAAACATCACGCTGCTGCCATGCGTATGTCAGATTTGCTTTGTGTCTGAGACCCTGGATGAGCTGATCTCCAGACTGTAGGAAAGAACATCAATGCCATTGTATTTGGCACCTGTAGAAAAGATGTGATGCAGAGAGTAGACATGGAAAATAAGCGCTCTGCAGGTAATCTGTCCAGAATGGGATCAATGAATGCTTGTGACAGCTCAAATAAGCTCCCTCTGAGTTTGTGAAGCTCTTTGTCTCTTTAATTTTCTAGGGAAAGAAAGAAAAAAGCTAAATTTCTTGATGACTTTCACAGAAATAAAATCAATTTTAAAATAGCTTTACTGTCAGTGTTTATTCTCACAGTCTGAAAAATGCAATGTGGAAGCAAAGATAAAGCAGCATTTTCCTACAAATAAACAACAAGCAATTTTCAAATGAGAATGACCACATGAATTCCAGTTGCTGGAGGGGATGCTGCTGATGAGATTGCAGCAGGATGCGTGGCTGCATTCAAGGGAGAGCGCTCTTGCTCACCAGCAGCCTCTGTTCAAGGCAAGTGCCCAGGCAGGTGGGTAGCAGCACTCTGCTGGGGCACTGGAGCTCTTCAGGTGAGTTTGGTGTGCCATCCTGGGGGGATCTGTGTTCATGGGGTTGCCAGGAGGGAAGGAGGAAGGCTGGATATTAGTGGCTGTGTTACACGTTGTGTTTGTTATGGCTTGGCTGAGCGGTGGAGCTGTCAATGATTTCTTTGCCAAAAATGAAAGTTCATTGCAGACTGGCCTTGTTTTGATTAGGAAGAGTTGGGAGGATATACCATAAGAGTAAATAAAGCCTATGGCTTTACCTGCTAGTTTGTTCACTTTGGCATTAGAGGGATTATATTCTAACTGGTTTTTGATTTTTGTGTTACAATTTTTTTTTGCTTTTAGTCTTTTTAGGATTTACTCTAGGTCACAAAAATGTTTCCATGATGGTGACACTTTTACAGTTTTTCTAGTGCTTGGAAGGAAGTTCCCACACACTGTAGGAGATGTTTGTCAGAATAAAAAAAAACATTGTGCTAACTTGTAGGGATGCAGAAATTCATTGCCTTCCCTTTTCTTTTTTGTCCTTTCATATACTTCATTTGGGAAAAACACTACTCACAAAACATCTGTCTGGGGGTTAGTTTGTTCTTCAGACTGAAAAAATATGTTTCCAAATAGAGTTGATTTTAATTGGATGGTTTAGCCACATTTTTGTTGCTTTTGTGAATATATTGTTATCCCTTGTTTTATTGCTGAAACCATGGTTAGGGAAGTGACTTACTGCAAGTTCAGAGAGAACATACTGTGAGAAATTGAGAAAGTTGTGTAAAAATGCTGATACAGCATTCGTTATGTAATAGAAGAAGATGTTGCATGCAGTGTTATTTTTGAATTTCAGTTATATGAGACTAAGATAAGAATCAGTTATCAATTTCAAGTTCCATTATCCTGGCAGCACCTCAGCTCCTTTTGGCAAATCATTTAACCTTCTGTGCTTCCTAGCTAACAATTTAAAGTCAGAATCTTATTTTATTTATTTTCCAGATGTACTTGAAGTACTTCATTCATATGTGTAAGTACTTTGAGGAGAATTATAATTATAAATAAAAAATACGTAAATCTTTATTATATTATGTAAGGATACACATTTGTAGGATAAAGATTGTGCTCTCCATCAGTTAACAAATTTTTATTGTATTTACTTTGACAGTTAAATCTATCTTGACAGCTTGTTAACTCGTGGTTAACAGAAAGTGAACAGAAACTTGGGTTTTCATATCTTCTTCCTCTTCTTAGAGAAACGTTGAAAATCAATACTGCCATAAGAAAGTTAAGTGCCATATTCATGGCCAGATTTTTTTCCTTTTTTCCTTTCCCTTTACAGCTATTAGATGGCTGTATATTTCTCCTACTGCTGTTAAGATGGCTTACAAAGGAGCTGGCTCTTCTGAACACTCGAGTTCTTCACAAGTCAGTAGCTTTCAGCCTTTTTCAAAGTTTCTATGTTCCTTTATTTTCCAGGAGAAGTGTGAGCTCTAGCATAGGTTATTCAAGCCTTGCTTTTCTTAGCAGCCTTGTGAAGACTTCTTAAAATAGTGGCTCAATAGACTAGAGGAGGAAAATTGCTGATCTAAATGACATCCTTATTTTTTCTATTGTGTTCCTTGTCAAAGGGGACAGTAGTACCTTCTGGCATGATTCTAGAGGACACACTCTATTGAATAGTGTGTAATGCCAGAGGTCTGCAATGGAACTGTGACTCAGACTATCTGATTTATGTAGACAGTTTAATAACTTGGCATCCTTGTATCCATCCAAGCTGGATCCATTCTGATCTTCTGGGTTAGGAACAAATAGAAAGTAAAAGCTTTTTAATTCCTCAGTGGAATCATTCCTAAGATGGAATGCATGGACCAAGCATATCAAAACAGTAATTTTTCTGAAGACCAAAAGTGTGTAGGGTTAGAAACCCATATCCAGTGCTTCTTTGTCATTGTCTATTTCTTGTTTGCTTCAGTCTGTCATGAAATAGCGTGTGTTAAGTAAGTTTAATTTGTAAAGAGCAAATAATTTAAATTTTTTATCCAAACAACAAGTGACTTGAGAAAGTAGATATAGAAACTTGAACTAAGAAGGTTAGAGATGCCCACAGGTCAAGGTTTGTTCGTGATGACAGTCCAGTGATAGTGACTGGTGCTGTTGGTGCCAGCCACGTTTGATCATTCTTTGGAGACAAGCTTCCCAGACTCTTCTTTCTGACACTTCCCATGATACCTACAGACCAGATAGCAGAACTGCACCTGTGAAGTGTACATGCTAGCTTTTATTGTTTCTCAGTCCTGAAAACTAAATTGTGTCTACTTAGCTGGGACCAGCAAAGTATAGTCCCCCCCCCACCACTTTTTTCCACTTCTGTTGTTTTGAGGTGGTTTCCAAAAATATAATACCCTTTGGTACCACAAAGGTCATCACTAAGTTTAAATGAAGTAATGAGACCAAACCAGTTTGGCAATTAAACAGGTAAAAAGAATTAATTTTAAGGAGTCCTTCACTGTAATACCTTTATGATCTTTAGAAGGAGTTTTTCCATATATATACACACACATATGAACATCATGCACATCACCTTTGCCTGAGGTGATGTTTCCTAGGAAACTTTACATACTCAGGTATCAGTGGGTCCAGTTAATTGTAACCAAAGTTCTAGCTAGTATGGCAGCAGTTTAATGTGCTTTTATTCATTATACTTATACAATCTTTTTTGGTTTTTCCATGTTGTAATTTGCCATGAAATGACTGAATGATGCTCCTCGTGCTCTTCTAGTATGGTGTGCTGAGAAGGCTAAAGTTTGTTGAGCACACACATTTGCTTCACATAGTCTACTGCTGCCACCATCTCCAGTTTCTGGGCTGTCATTGAGGTTTTCTCAGAGTTATGAAGATTTTAACCAAAATGTCACAGTGATGATCAGCAGCACAATGTGCGGCTCGCTCCCAGAGTTTGCAGAACAGCACTTCTAAAGAAATGCTTGATACAAAATAAACAGGTTTCAGAGGAAAGGAAGGGTGCCCCGTCCCTGAGCAAATACAAGGCAGCTGACATGGGTCACCCAGGATCTCTCCCCTACAAATACCACAAACTTGCTCTGTTTTCAGCAGAAACTGAGCTGCTGGCAAAGTTTGGACACCTCCTCTTTACCAGGAGATTTGAACACTGAACAAAGCAGGAGAATTATGTACCCATGAACATCAGGTGCTTTAAATGTTAATAATAAATATTATTTAAAGCACTTGAGGAAAAATGCCTTTATCCTCTGGATTTATTCCTTCAGAGGCCCATTTCCAGCACTGTCTGATATACTGGACACTTTTCAAGAATGGGAACAGCCCTGGGACCATCTGACATCAGGACTGAGCTGCAGGGAAGGATTTCTCCTGGATGAGGAGGTGATTTTGTACAGGAGGCAGTGAGCAAGAGTCCTCTGCCAGGGATTCTGTCTAAAGCCCAAGGGGGAAAGGAAAATCAGGATGCAGGCCTTAGTCAAGGGAGCAATTACTTCTGGAAATGGATTTGAGTGGGCTGGGATGAAGGAAGTGTTTTGGAACAAGTCACCTGGAATTTGTAGTCCATTTTTTTCTCACCCCCTTAATTTCCTTCATTAATGGTTTTGTTTTGGTTTTTTTTTTTTTCTGAGGGGTTGTTTGGTTAAGTTGGATTTTGTAGCTTTCATTTTTGTAGTATTTTGTTTATCAATTACCCTGTGTAGGGCAGAATGCTCTGTGAAACATGGTGTGGATTGTATAGAACACAGTTCACTCAACTAATACCATCTAATGGGCTACCTCAGTGAGGTGTATTTTTCAATTAAAATTTAATATATTGTTTCCATTGTGCTGTTATAACGGGGACCATTTTATTCTGCTTCAAGTGTGGTTTTATAAATTCTAAGATGAAAATGAGTTGAGAGAACTCTGCCAAGAGGAACTGCAGTCATATATGTGAGTCATAAATATTTTACTTAATTGGGGAAATTGCTCATTCTGTTACAGATTACATCTATCCCTAAATATTTTATTTAATAGTAGGAAAACGTCCTTTCTGGGTCTTTGGTGCTTCAGCACATCACTAACAGCAGCATTTGAGTTTCTTCACCAAGAAATCCCTTGCTTCCTTTGGGATATGCACCCAAAGATCTCTCCAAAAGCTGTACTGGATAGAAGCGGACTATTGTGTGGGTTTTGATTATTCCCTAGGGTGCCCAGGAGGTAACTTTTGGGTTCAGATCATCTCCATTCAAGATGAGCAATTTGTTGGATCCTGGTAATCCTTCAGAGGATGTTGCAGGGCACAAGTTGCTTCTGCCTAACTTGAGCACCTGGCAGCAAGGCCAATTTGGATTGTATAATCAATATTCAGTACTTTTATAACTTCATCCAGATGCTGAGAGCAGAGGAGCAGTGTCCATACATTTTGTTGTTGTAAATCCTTTCACAAAAATCGAACAATTGCCAAGAATGTGTAAAACATCAAAGTAAGAGGCAATTATAACACAATAATTGATGCCAGATGGACTTCTGCACCTGAGATCAGTCAGCATGCCAGTGAAAAAGAGCCGTTTACTGCAAGGAACACTACAGCATGTGCTGGGGTAGCATCAGCATCTTTTCAAACATTATTTTAACCATTTTGAAAGCTGTTAATGTGTTGAGTTTCTTGCTGTGGTTGTTCTTAGACATTGCAGCAAGATCCTCTCCTGTTAAAGATTTCCTGAGAAGGAAATACGATCTTCGCTCTCTCTAAGTCCCGTGGCCATCATCAGGTTTGGCAAATTTTCATTAAAATTTAAAAGTAAACCATTATTTAAACAGTGACTAAATATCATTGGTTAGCTGCTTTCAGAAAGCCTTGTTATCTTCAGGCAATGAAAAACAATGAGATAATATTTTCTTAAGCATTTTGTAGCTAATAAAGTAATGTTTTTAAAAAAACATTGCCATTTCCAAAGCTGAATTTATTAGTTTGTAAAGGTTGATATTTTTTGAAGTAAGCACAAACTTGCCTCCATTATGCATCTGATTTTCCTAATATGAAATTTGGAGGTTTGTTTGCTTTTAAGGGGTAGTGAAAGGTCATCTGAGTATCACTTCAGGCTTTGGTATGGTATCATTCCCCTCTGTAATACGTGGTGGGTGGATGAGATGAAGACTATATTGTGCATTTTTCTGTTTTGGCCATTTCGTTCTGGTGTTCTTGTAGTTATTGGGGGAGAGAAGGGGTGTGGAAATGCTGTTTTCTTAACTAATCTCTTTTGTTATTTTCATGCAATTTTTTTTTCCATCATTCAAAACCTGAGCTACCTTTGAAGTGATAGAGCTCTGTAGACTGGAGTCTATGCAGTGCAGTGCAGTGAGGTGAATGTTAATCTCTCCTGCTCCATGGACTGCAGTTCCCCTGGTGCCAGCTTGCAGTGCATGGCCAGCACCACATGTATCAGTGGGAGTAATTGGCACTCAAAGCACACCTAAGGGCAGGCAGGACTGGAGACCTAGAAGGACTTCCTCAGAACGTTATTCCATTCACCTTTGCATGCCCTGTGACTGACAGATGCACTGAAGTCGAGCAAATTTCTGGTGGTGGATCTGTCTTCCAGGGCTCTATCTCACACTAGGAAACGTTATTGAAACCCTGAAGCGAAGCTCCTTCGTGCTGTGCCTCAGGATTCCAGCAAGTTCTGGCACGCTGACCATAATGCATACAGGTTTATAGCACTATTTATAAATCTCTTGAGTTTCCTCTTGTATTGTTTCTTGCTGAGGGAGTGTGGGATATGCAATTCATCCCATCAGATTTTATTGAGGAGTTATCCGCAGTCATGTGCGTGCTGGATTCTCTTGAGAAACAACATCTGTTTTCTGCAGTATTTCAAGTTTGAAACGGTTGTGAGTTGTTACAGCTCATTTAATTAACAAAAGGATACAATTAAAAAATGTGAATTACTTGAGTTTTTTTGTCAAACACAATGTTAACTCCATAAGCCACAGAATAGGGAGGTTTCCTCTCTAAGCTATTTTTTGATTTTTCAGTATTTTCTAATGAGTTGTTTGCCATACTTTATGTAAGCGCAGATTCCTCTGATTTTCTTCCTCTCTTCAACAGAAACCATGTTATGCCTGTAAAACAGACACTTCTTGTCTTATAGGTGAAAAAGACACTAAACATGAGTTGGATATGGTCCTTGGGACCATCTGTTTTGCAAATTGTGCCATTGTGCTAACCCTGTTAAGGCAACCTCAAGTTCTGTTAGGATCTTTTCGTATAGATAAATGAAAAAATACAGATACATATAGGGATGAATACACCCAAAGGCAGGATGTGAACCACTGGTAGGCATATAGGTATGATTAAAAAAGGAAGCTAAGCAGCATGGTTCCTCCTGGGACCACAACAAACCTGGTGAGCAGAGTCTTGGTGCTTGACTGTGTATAGCTGTTATGTAGCTCTCATGGCCAATCAAATTACAAGTCAACACACAACTGTAATCTAAATGAAACTTAGTTACTCTTCCAGTAACTTTGGATGCATTTGTGGAGAGGGTGTGGAGGAACGCTTTCATTTGCCTGTCTTAAAAATAACTGGCATTCTCCATTTGTAAGGAAGTTCATTATGGTTTTTTGTTCAGTCATGTAAGTAAACTTCTGGAGGATCATAAATGCCTAATATACCAGTAGCCTTCAGGCATTCTTAACTAAAACTGTGGTTTATTTTCCACCAGCTGTGCATTTCCAGGAGTGTAAATGATCCTTAGAATAAGTTGTCTGTAAGACTTGCTGCTCTAAACACAGAGAGCCATAGTAACAAATAGCCCTGTATTTTTCACAGCATCTTTCTGCAGTTGATTCGTTCTCATGGATGTATGGACAGTTGCACAGTTTGTAGAGAAAATGGTCTGTTCCTAGAAGATTAGTTCCTATTAATTCCTAAATTATGAAGCATTCATATGAATTGCATTAAGCCTTAAGGTACCAAGCTCATGCCTTTTATTCTCCTTCTCCCAGGAAAAGTGTGATAGTAGCAGTTTTGTTCAAATTAAGTACTGATTATTTCAGCCATCTAAATCCAGTTTGTGATTTTCAGTGGATAAGGTGCTGTCATTCTCCACATCTTACCCTGTTCTATTCTCACAGCCATGCTGTGCAATGTTGCATAGCTACCAATCTATAACCCAAATGTTGTTGCAGTAGAGTGGAGAGTTTTGCTGCTCTCTAGGCAATATACAGAGGATGTGTATTTTATGAGAAGCTAAGCAAGCTGCTGGATGACTATAAATTTCTGTGGGTTTTTCTCATGCTGTACATAGCTGCTAATTAAGTGATTTATGTTTTACACATATTTTTCATTGTTCATTCTGCTTTTTTCAAGTTTGAAAACTGAAGTAATTTTAGTAATTAGTTATTTCAGGAAGAGAGATAGAGATAGTCTGCTGGGCACTGTGCAGGTACAGAAAGTGCTACAGCCAGGGGATGGTTGGTTTTTCCCCTTCATGCACAAAAGTCTGGGCTCTGGTAACTGAGATCAGGGGGAGGGATCCCTCTGGATCATGCCTGCTGGAGTAAAGACCAACTCACTTACTAATGCCTTCATTCAGCATCACAGAAAGTGGTGAGGGGGAAGGGGATCCTGAGCCTGCAGCCACGTGGAAATCCAGTCAGGTGAAGCCTCACTGCAGCCTTGCAGCAGACTGAGCCCTCTTTTCTTTCCTGCCTTTGTGGTTGAAGGAGAGAAATGGAGGGCTGCAGAGGGAATAATCAGCAGTACTCTCCTCAGCCAGGCAGCCATCTCCTCCTATTGACCTTGAAGCAATGAAAAAGGGATAGATTCTTCTGCAGGTTACCTCTGCGTGTACAGATAATGAGAGCAGAGAGTAATGAACATAAATCTACATGGCTTTGCCTGTTTGAAAGTCTTGGCCATGGGAAAAATGACAGTACATAGTTTATTTTCAGTCTGTGATTCACATAAGTATTTGTTCCAAAGTGTTTCTTCTGGAGGTTTTTTTTGCCTTGTACTTCATTTTATACAGCAATGGTTTAATTCAAATGAACCTATTCCCTTTCGTTGACTTCAGTATTCAATATGAGCATAGCTGAATTTCCCAAACCAGCAATAAACTGGTTTGATATTTGCATTTTTTAAATGTAGTAACTTTTCATGAGTTAATACAGTACAGTTATACTGGTGTAGAACTGTGCCTATGATAGGAAAAACAAAACCAAGTCCAAAATAAAAAATACATATGTAGGACTTGTATTTAATATTTCTTATAAAAATAAAAAAAAATTTAAAAAAACAAAAAAAAATTTTAAAAAATAAAGAAAAACTCTTCTAAATTAGCAATAGTTAAAAAAAAAAATAAAAACACCTTGGAATTTGGGAGTTTGCTTTCAGATGTTGAACTTCCATACACAAAGTAACCAGAAAGTTGTCTTTGGCAATTTGTTCATTCCCCTCCCAGTGAGATGAATTTCATTAAGGCAGTTCCTTGTCAAACATTAACTCAGAAACTGGAAGGAATCTGAGACAGAAAATAATTAAGTTACCCTAATGATGTACTAGTCCAACTATCGGGGCCAATGGATAAAGAATAGTAGCAAGGTGTTTTAGTACTTAGCTGAGATGCCAGGGTGGTGTCAGCCAATAAATGATGTCATGCAGTCAGAGGCAGGGTTTGGTCAACACAAACTGACAGTTTTGTCTTTTAATCCTACTACGTACAATAACAAAACATCAGGAAGAACTGTATTTAAAAACAGAGGAAATGTACTGAGCCACTAGAAGAGCTTGTTGCATTGTTTTTCCTCTGAGCTAGATCTCAAGTGAGATGATGGCTGCGCCAGTACTGAGCTCCCGAGGCGCCTTTCCCCCTGCTCAGCGCAGGATTAACCTCTGAAATGGCAGCAGCATTTCCTCTCCAGAGCAAATGGGACTGTGCTGGGGAGGTTTTCCTTTTTGCTTGTATTCCCATGGTGGAGTCATTACGTGAGTGCTCGGAGCAAGGCTGAAAGCATAAGGGAGATGCTGACCCCCTCACTGAGAATGCAGCACCTCGGGCTGGCAGAATGAAACACAGTCTGACCTAGAGCGTGGGGGGCCTTTAAGTCTGGCACTCTGGAGCAGCTAGGATGGTGGTCAGAAGTTTTTCCTCTTCGGAGGCCAATTATCCTGTTAGGGCTTGCCTTTGGCCAGAGCAAACACTGTAGCTGAGCTGTGCTTGTTGGGGAATTAGCGAGGATAGAGGGAGGAGGTTGCCTGGCCTTGAGCTCTCTGCTGGAGAGCTGGAGGTGATGGCTGGCCACAGCGTACTCTGGCTGCTCCCCCAGCACAGCCTGGGGCCTGGAGGTGATCTGGCCATGTGGTCAGCACATTTAGTTCATTAGCCAACCATCCCTGGCCACAAAAACATGTCTTGACATCAGTTCAGTGTGTTGAACAAGGCTGGTTGCAGTAAGATGAGTGCCAGAGCCAGCTCCAAGGCAGAATCATTCAAGGGGTTCCCAGGGTGAAACTTCCCTTTTCCAGCAAGCTGTTTCAACTCACTCATGAAGACATACCCTAATCTGACCCTTTGTGTAGGTTATTGTGTTTGGAGCTTTTCTGGTACTCAAGTCTGTATCATTATTTTTCCAACACAGCCATGTTTTGAGGTCACCTCCTGTGGTCAGGTTAACCAGCCGTTTTCATGAACTCTGCTGACTTGCCCTGGCGAAAAGTTTGTTCCTCAAAATCTAGCAAATAAGTTTTAATGCTTAAAAACTCTCAGCCAACAATCAAGCAAAGTTGAATTCCAGGTTTGTTTTGAGAGATTGTGAGATCTTTCATCAGTTTAGGTATTATTATAGGGCCCATTACTGCAGGGCATTTTGCCACTTATGAGGTTAAGATATCAAAAGGGTTTAAGGAGTCATGAAGCCCAAATGCTGTTTTTAGATTTCCTTGAATTAATGTAAATACAGTGAGATATCCAGGGTGTGAATCCAAAATTACCCAAGTTGATCCAAACTGGTCCTATTTTAAAACTGCCCCACAGGTACAGCCTTTACACTCCAGTGGGGGGGGGGCACTAGGAGTAGGGAAGCCCTTCCTGGCTTAAGGGGCTGAAACAGGAGTAAATGAAGTCGATCAAAAACCAGCATTATTCTGCTAAACCTCCTCTCCAGACATCTCCTTTGCAAGGGAGAAGCCAGGAATCCTGAGGCAGGGAGTTGGGAGATGGAGGAGCCTCTGATTTACAGGGGCTTAAACTGTTGTGGGGCACTTCAAGGTTTCAACGTCAGTCATGTGCCTTAAATTGCTGCTAAAAATGCCAATTTCAAATAATAGTATAAATAGCCTGAGCAGAGCTGTAGCTAACTGTGTAGTTTAATTCCATGAAACTATTGACATGTTTAAAAGTATGCAGATGCTAGTGTCTTATGCTAGATCAGGATCTTAATTATGCATAGTTTGAGATAATTGGGTTGCTTTAGCTTAGTATCTCAACCTGTTAATTCTAACTACTAAATTAGGATTCATCTGTAATTCTTGTATGTTTAGAAGAACTATTTCAATTTGCTTCTGACATTAGGTAAGTGTTATGATTAATTCTGCTTCTATATTCTGGTTCTCTGTGGTAGATGTCTGAGTTTAACATGTTCATATCACCAGGTAAATTCAGACAATTACATCTTTGCCCTTTTCTGTGTGATTTTTTTTTTCAGGAGATATAAATTGGATAAATGTTCTGGATAAATATTTTGGGAAACAAGCAAGTCCCAAAGGGTATTCATTTTGTTACAGAATTTGTTCTTAGATTGCTGTACTAGCCTGTATTTTTTGGCTTTTTTTTTTTCCTCTTTCTTGTCTTTTAGAAGCTCATACTTAAAAATTCATCCAAAAAGTACAAAGTTTGACATTTTTAACAGAAACAAAAAATGTGGTACAGATCACATCTGTGTTTAAGCCTGTGTTGAACAATCCAACCTTTCTCTTAATCTAAGGCTTACATGCAAGGGTAGACTGATTATCTGCTTACAGGTGCAGGAGTATAACTGAATGTCATTGTTACCACAGATGAGCACCATGCCAGGACTGCCCACAAGGCCATGCTTCTATGACATTGACCTTGACCCCATCACAGAGCAAGTGAAAGGATTGTTTTGAGAGTGACATCCAAATTCAGGTCAGTCAACAGCCTTTATTTTCCTGTTCCAGCTTGGGGGAGGATGTTTGTGCCGAGTATGTGTGTAAGAAAGGTTGTCAGGAGTTTATCTAGGCTCTAGTTTCAGTGAGGATTTCAGACACTTCGGAGGTGTATTTCACAATGTGCAATTTATCACATGGGTTTCTCATTTGCTCAATGGTGACTGGCACTTTGCTGTTGTCCACTAATGGTGCCTTTTGGATTTCCTGGCACTGTCAGCTTGGCATCAGGAGGAGCCAGCTCTGCAACTGTACTGCTCTTGGCTATGGAAAAAGGCAGTCTGAGGAAACCATGTCATCTTACTCACCTCAAAAGAAATACTCTGATACTGCACTCACGTGGCAGCGTGTGTCTGTCCTTACCTAGGTATCAAGGAAGATCTTTCTCAGCGTGCTCATGAGCTCGGCTTTGTTTTTTCGTGTTCTGTTTTCATAGCTGCTGTCATCTCCCTCAAATGGTAATAAGCATTTCAGGAACACAAAGCTGTCCTCTTAGCCTGTTTTTCATACTGGATTCTCTCCCTTTTCCTCGAAGGTTGCAGTTCCCCCACCACCTCCTCCCTTCTCTAAGTACTTAATCTTCTTGGTGTCCTGCTTTAATTTTGTGCAGCACACGTTCCTCACTTAAAAATACAAGATGTTATGAAAATATTTCATGCTCCTCCACTTTAACCTTTTAACATAATAAGTGGAGTAAGAGAGAATGTAACCCTGACTGAAACAAACCATGTGTGCCTGTCATGGGATTCTCTCCTTTCATCGCTTAGCTCTCTCCCCCAGTAGATTGGTCTGGAGAGCAAAAGGGTTTTTCTTTTTTAAGACAGAGCAACACTATTACTAAGAGCTAACAGGACTATGATGGGACCCCAGATCAGCCACAGCTTTGAGGTGGATGTGCCCAGGTGCTTCAGCCCTGCTTTAGCAGTCCTTTCTTACTGTGGACTGAGAGAAAGGGCTTTCATTTTCTATTTCTGAGTTTTGATGGATTGTGTGGAGGAGGGCAGAGGTTTGCACAACCCAACCAGACCAAGTGAACTGTTCACTTGCCCACACATTCACGTGAACGCCACAATATCCGTGAGAAGGAGAGATTCTGAGAGCAGACTCTGCCAGTTTGTGTGTGCCAGTCAAGACAAGCAAAAAGCACCTACCTTGAAAGTTAACCTGTAATTACCACAGGTAATTAGCTGTATGCAAACCATCCCTGACTATTCTGTGGCTGGGTGGTATTGCGCATACCACTGCTTGGCACATATCCTATTTTTGTTACTGATAGACATGATGTGTCTGGCAACTTCATGCATACATATTGATTCATCATGTGTCAGCCATGTAATTGCTTCTGAATCATTTGGAATGACTGTGGAACCCTAATGTAAAATCTATATGCAGATTCACATAGCCTGCTTAATTGGGTGTTTACTGCCTAGTCTTACACAAATCCATCCAAGCCAGGGACTGATGAGTTTGGAAGAACAACAGTAATTAAGCAGACAAAATACTCCATTCCAACTGTGAAGGCCTTTCATTGGAAGCTGTGCATGAAATGAAAATGTTAAACTTGGCTTTTAGTCAGTGATGGCGTTTTGGAAGATATAAAAAGAAATGCTAATGAAGTCACAAAAACATAATAGGTAGGAAATAACATATATAGCCAACTATTAATAAATTATTTTCATTATATTACGGAATTATTGTTGGCATCTGTTGATAGATGAATGATTCATTAAGTTTAAGCCTTTTAAAGAAAAAAACAGCTTGGTTATATAGATTTCACCAATATAGGCACATGCTCACCTGTGTTCCTACCTTTAAGAATCTAAATAAAAGCTCTGCAAGTATGGTAATACCCAGTGAGCACCACACAAGGTAGTCAAGTGTTCATTAGCTCTAGAATTCATCTGGTTCATGTGCTAGATTTGTACATTGCTAATTTTGGAAGAAGAGATAAATAATATTCCCATGTAGTCTTTACTCCCAACTTTCTGTGGAGAAGTTTAGTAGTATCCTTTGTTTTCACATACACACTGAAGTGAACCCACACTGTAGGTGATATTACGCTTTTGAGGTCTTTGTGGGTTTGTTTCTGTGATGGCAAACCAAGGGTTTCTTTTTTTCCATTTCATTTGAATTCTTCAGCATTTTAATGTATGATGTAATATTACTAATAATATGGTGTTTTGCCAGCCCATTAGGGCTGATTCAGATCTTTAAGACATTTTAATTGAAAAATATTTATAAATTTGTGGAAAAGCTGCAGATATTTCATTATAAACATGCCTGTAGAGCTGACAATAGTTGTTTTAGTGTGCAGTTAATATCCTCCTCTGCAGTGCTTATCTTCAGACCTGTGAAAGAGATAGAGGCAGAAGTTCCTGCTTCTCAGGATGCTGTGTGAGGCTCTGGCTGAGCTAAAACACTGGGTGTCATTTGCCACTCTGATTTTTCTCTATTCCTTCACACCAGTCATTTGAACATGCTCTAAAAAGTCATAGAAGCCAAAACCTTATCATAAAAGTCAACTCTGTTTTTCCTCTGTTGACAAATAGCCAATACATGGGTAGACAATATTGCAGTCTCTCTGTAGGAGCAACATGATCCATCAAAAAAAATGAAACAATATACAGAAATGAACCCAAAGGAATCTGGCTAGTCCTTCGTCACTGGCCACTGTCCTATTTAAATTATACTGCCCAACTCATCCACTAAGAAAGTTGAAATTGTTTCCTTAGGAGCTTGTCTGTAGAGAGCACCAGTCAGATTAAGACTTACCTGGAGACAAGTCTGCCAATAGGAAGGAATTTTAAAAAAAAAAAAATATTTGCTCAGTGAGGGGAAGTCTCAAACTGGACCTGCACAAGTAGAGTCTCTTAAGGACCTTTGTGAGCTCTAAGGATCCCTCTAATTTAATCTGTGGCAGTAGGTGCCTGCTCTTACTGTGCAGGCTTTGAGTATCCGGGTTGATGGCAGCAGGGGGAAATTGTTCTCCTCAGTTGCTTGTGACTTCCGAAGGCTGCCACTGTCCACAGTGTCTGATGTATTCTCTCACTCTTCTCTTCAACACTGGCACAGCATGAGAATTATTTTAATACACAGCCTGGATACTTTGAGCTTTTCTGAACTTGAGAGGAATCCCAGGGCTCGGCCTGTAAGCATCTTCATGGCCATAAAGAAGTCCATAGAGAGAGAAGACCAAAACTGGTGTTCTAAAATTGCAAACTATTTGTTAGATGTTTTCATCTTAATCTATTCAAATACGAATAGAAAGTGTTTTAAGACCTTTCCCTTACATCCATTAAACTGAGCCTATGGACAAAAAAATTACTTCCTTTAGTCTCATTCCACAGTGTTAGCTTTCAGTCAGCAACAATGACTACAGTAATATATGATACAGTCTGAAGTCTGTATCATGCTGGAGGATGAGTACAGATTTTTGTTTCTCACCTGGTAGGGCTGCACAGATAATAAATAGGAGGTTCATATGGCATAACTATATATTTTTGTTTATTATGGTTAAGGCAAAAATATCCCATTTCTCTGAAGCACTCATTTTAGAATGTGACGCTTTTTTTTTTCTTTAAAGAAAGCAAAGATATCTTGTTTCAATGTATAAATTTCTTATCTTTGTCATTTCAGAAGCCTGAATATTAAGAACTCCAACTTTCCTGTTTCCTGCAAGTAGGAGACAAAAAATGAATCTGAAATATTCCTGTTATGTGTCTCTGGAGCAATGTCAAGATAGACCAAAGAGCAAAAGTTTACTCTTTCTTCAAACTAGTTTTTATGATGAAATATAGCTGTATGGTTAAAAAAAAATGGCAAGCTAAAGTTTTACTCTCTGTAATGCAGGAAGCTCTCTACTAGGGCTTACGCTTGTTTGTGGGTAAAATGACATTGAAAAAGAGCAGTTTTTCAACTCAGAGTTTTTGTCTTTTCTCAGAGGAGTGTACAGAAGTATTTCCTTTATCTTGGCTATCTACTAAAAACTTGCATAAACATGATTATGCTGTGTGACCAAGCCTATTTCTCTCTGAAAAGTACACTTTTGCTCCTGGCATTCAAGAGCTGAAACTACACACAGATTAACTGCACATTTTTGAGTTATCATCAAGCGTTGCTCTGGATGCGTTTGGGCAACAGCCAAGCTTCAAGCAAGGAAGATATTAAACAGAGAAAGAGCAGAGCATGTATTTTGTAAAAAGTTTTTAATGTATAATTTGTTTCCTTGTTGGGCAAAGATCTTTTGAAACACTTAAGCCATGGCTGTCTTGTATCCATAGGTCTGTCTTTATCCTAAGCATGTGTTACAGGCTGTCCAGCTGATTATGTGCTTGTTGTGGTGAAGCTGGTTGTTCAGACAGGGCACTGCTGCTTCTGAAGCGCTCTTTTGCTCCTGTTCATGGCTAATGAAGCCTCCTGCTGTGCTGGCTCCCGACCTAGAGTTCTTCCCTGGCAGTACACAACGCTCAGTAACAACAGAGGAACGTCCATCAAGCAGGGACGCAGACAGGGCACAGCTTTTTTATGCTTCATTTTGCAGGTTTTAACGACCACACTTGAAAAGTGGAGAGTATTTCCATTTGTATTCAAACAAGTTGAATTACAAACCGTGTACTTTCATTTGTCTCAGCAACTTTCCTGGCTCTTCCTAAAACCTGTAGCAAAACAAGCCTTAGGCACAGGATGCTGCATTGAACTTTCCAAAGTGCTACTCCTCAGGAAACTCTCGCTGACTGACTGTTAGTTCCTTCAATAACAAAAAATGCAACAGAACAATAGGGTGAATCGAGACAATAGGCCATTGTTTTTTTTAGGTAAAAAGCGGTGAAATAATGATGAGAGAGTTTATTTTCCTGATGACGTTTTCCATCCTGTCGCTTTGCTCTGCTTACGCACATCTGCGTGTTATGGGCTTTTGCAGTGTAGCCTGGTTCCCTTCTACAGAGCCACATTTGGAGACTTAATTATCTCAGGACCTCTGTAGTAATTGAGGGGTTTGTTTTGGTTCTTAAAATCATGCTTTGTTATTTATAAACTCAAAACTATAATTATGGACAGTAGAGCAAACTGGGGACAATTAATTGTCTGTGCCTTCCCTGGAGTAGCACGGAAATGTCTGCTGACTGCATTTCAGTGCTATTCATAGCATGGTCCTCAAGCACCACTGTGAAGATTGCTGTGGGGATTGCTGTGAAGATAAGTGTAAAAACTGGAGCAATTTAATATTTTATCCTTACTAGACGATAGAGCTTGTAACAGCCTAGACTGTGGATGCTTTAATTACACTGGGGCGTGACAAACATGATAAGTAGAAAGTCAGATTCAAGCTCTCAGAGCTGCTGGGAAGAGAGATTTTTTTTATATTTTCTATTAAATTGTGCCACAAAATACAACTCAATGTTATTCATACACACAAGTGTTGTAAATTGGTCTTGCAATTTATCTAGCACACACACTCATCTATCTAGCCAAGAAATAGCCAAAGAGTTTTGGAAGAAAATAAGTGTGGTTTCAATACTAGTTTTCCTAGTAGCTTCCTTACAAGAAAAATAAACAAGGTTTTCCCTCCATTTTGTCCAGAGAAATTCAGAAAATACATAATTGTGCCTTTCTTGGAGTCACTGTGGTTCTCTGCAGGTGCACTGGAATTGTCCCCATGCAGTGTGGGATACTAAATGTGGCACTGTCTGATTGCCTGTGAAGCTTGGATGGATATGCATGTTGGAGCAACAAGTTTTATAAGTCATCTCAAGCTGCTGTTTGATATTTTCTATAGTGTTGTCTCCATCTTATTCCTTCAGGCCACACATGCTAGGACCATTTATCTGACCCAGCAGTTTTTCCCTAAAACACCATTCCAGCTCATTTAGTTGAGAGTTTGAAAACATCCTGTAATTTTTCTACTGTCATGTGCACAGGATTTGTTATATTGTTTAGACAGCTTCAGTAATTCAAAGAAAGCTGAAATGGCCACTTCTGTCATAGCTTTTCCCCCACTCCATCTGGTTAACTAGCTCCAAAATCTCTCATGCTATTGCATTTTTGGTCCTTTGATCCAAAGGGATTGAGCTATTGGCCACCAGCTGAGCCACTTCCTCCAGGCGAGTTTAACGTGAAAACTTTTTAAGATCAGTCTTATTGATGTCACAGTCTTATGTGTGTCACTTGTTACCTGGATGTGACTGTGGCACTCCTTTGTTTTTTGCATCTACTCTGAGCAACATTGTCACATGGCAGAACCAGAGCTTTATAAGCCAGCTTGCCAAGCTTATCCGTGCCTTGCTGAAGCATGTTTAGCACCATGCGGTTGTTTATTGTCAGAAGATCTGCTTTCTGTAGTGACTGAATACTTTGCTATTACTACTGCTGAACTAATTCTGCAATGACATTGAAATACTTTCCAATACATGCAATAGGTTTCTTCATTTGTAGTGTGAAAGTCAAGCTTCCAGAATTTCAGTTGCTATGAACATGAAAATAAAGTCTGTGTGCTAACGTTTAGTTTGCACAAGTGGTGCCTGTCTGAATTCATTAATAAATACATCCAGTATTTAATATTATTCTCTCTCTATGATCTTGTCATGCCCATGTCTGCAGCTAAACGCAGCTATGCCAAGGAAGGAGAGGAGCTCAGCCATGGTGTGGTGATGTGCCAGATGTGAGCAAAGCATGGGACTCTTACCTGGCTTCCCAGAACCCAGGAAAGTATTTGGTGCCTGGCTGTTACCACAAAGGGCCATGCACTAGAGGGTTGTCCATGGGTTCTCCATCAGAACAGTCCTTTGGAAGTTAGTTTGTGCTTGGGGAAGGACACACTAAGCTAACATCCTGTCCTGGTCCCAAAATAATCTTGCTGCTGCCTTTGGTCCTTGATGTGAAAAGCTGGATCAGGTGCAAGAGTCAGTTGGACAGTTCTCACTTCTCAGTTGTCAGCTGGATTTGTGTGAAGCAGTGTCAGGTACAGGAATATTTTCTGTGGGTTTCTCAAGGTGGGATTCAAACACAAGGGATGCAAAAGCTTCAGGAGTTATGGGTGCTAAATCATTAGGCCCTAACAGAGCAGAAAACACCCTGGGAGCACAAATTAATAAAATGGGAAAGGTGGGGGAAGAAATTGAGCTTTGCAGGCACATATTGGACAGCGTTCCTGTTTTCTAAATAGCTAAATGAAGTCCCAGCCATGTGGTTTGCATTAGTACTGGGTTTTTCACATACTTCTCATGGCTAGATTTCCAAGCAGCTTCTCAGCTTCCCTGCAGAGTTTCAGCCAGGACCTTACCCACATGGAACAGGTCTCAAGCACTGGGTTTGTTCTTGGTGGCCCATGGGTCTGCCCTGCTGACAGCCACCCAGTCAGCCAGGGGTGAGCGTGGGAGGCATGTGCAAACTCTCCCCTCCATGGAATTACTAGGGTGGTGAGGGAGGGTGTTTTCCCTTGAAACATGCATGTTTTCACAGAATTTTCTTTGGAGAAAATACTTTAGAGAAAAATTTTTAGGCTGAGATATGACCCCCTGCTTGAGAAGGTTGGAATGGAAAACTGAAAGCTCCTTCAGGCATTTGTCCTGAGAACAGGACTGCTGTGCTATACATGTTACCATTCACTGTGGAGTTAAGGCCAGGGTGTTTACGTAAAGTAAGCTAAATTCAAATATTTTCACAAGTGTGGTTATAATAATAGTTCCCTACTCCATGTGGTTGAGTGTAATGTATTACATACACACAAGCATGAGCAAGAATCAATTTGTGCATGCAGCTTTTATGTAAAATCGCCAATATTTGCTTCCCCAATAAAATTTTTAACTTGGACCTTTTGAGTAATGATTGGGAGGAACTAAACTGCCACATACCAGCACAGGCTCACCTGGACAAGACTCTGACAAACCAGCCCTGCACTGGGTGATCTCCAGGTCCTTTCCAAGGTAAACTGCTCCATGTTCCTATAAGCTGAGATGTTAGCAGAAAAAGTTAGCCCTGGGGAAACCCAGAGGTGGACTACACCCCACACACATGCCACAGGCACCTTAAGAACTTGACTTTGCAGAGTACTAATAAAAAAGAGGATGTATCAAATACAAGTCATGCCCACTTCTATGCAATCCACTAAATCAAGGTTTAAGTTATGACATTTTAAAAGCTAAATTGTTTCCCACTGGGCAATTTCCATCATGCTCTTTCAACTCAATTACCATCAACATCTGGTCAAAGTTACATTCTTAATGCCAAAGAAGAGTTTCAGCTTTTTAGGATACAGCCTGTTAGTTGCCTGTATAATGCAGGCCCTACATGTTCTTATCACACACACAGCTTAGATTTTTCTCCAGGAAAATACAATTATGGCTGTATTTGTACAAAACGTGTATTATGTACGTGACATGTAGCTGCATCACTATATGAACTCCAGGATATTTCCTTCCATTTTCTTTTTTGAGGAAAGGCTGAAGGGGAGGAGAATGTCTGACTTGGGACAGCAGACCAGCCCCTACACAGCTTTCAGTCAGACAGAATCTCTGCAAGGACACAAAATCTCTTTTTTCACTGGTTCTGTGCTTGGGTGCAGCACCTATTCCCACTCAGCTCCAGCTCATCTCCATCACCTTGGTGTCTCCTTTGCAGTCACAAAAAGTTCTATTTCCCAACCTGTTGGTTTTTGTCCAAATGTTTGAGGTAAGTGAACTCTCCCTGAGGGAGGTTTCTGGGGAGAGCAACAAAACCAACATCTTAACTCCCATCTGCTCTTTATGACATTAGTTTGAGGTGTCAGTTTAATGAACCAGGCCCTGCACATCAGTGCCATACGACACATACAAAGGTTAATTTCCTCCCCCCCCCCATATTTAGAATGAAAATTGCTGTCATTCAGTGTCAGACACTAACACCTGACAAAAGCTTGGTCATCCAGGATGAAACCTGTATCTAATTCTGCTTCTTGAACTACTGAAAGTCAGGCAGATCTTAAACCTCAGTCCTGTCAGTAATAGCCAAATATTCAAGTTACTTAAATCTCAATAGTACGGGGGAAATGAAAAATAATAAAAGAGGAAAAATTATGAAGATGGTAAATAAAGGAACAAAGTATAGGAATCAAGTTCACTCTTTTGGGGCAGATTTGTATGAAAGCAGTTGTAAATCAAGGTAAGTCTAAGAAGTAGATTCACTAAATCTCACATTAAAAATTCCTTTAAGTGGAGCAGTATATAACTTAGCACCAAAAGTTCTGAAGAAGGCTGTATATAAAGCAAAAGGGCATCTAAATTGTTGCAAATTGCTGCTGAAAAGGGAAATTTTAATACTAATTTGATATTAAAGAAATACACTAAATCAGCACAATGTATTGAAGCATAACTAGGAAATAGTAGATAAAGAGATGACCAGCTAGTGAAAAATGTTGTCAGTTTAAAAAAACAAAAGTCTAAAATAGCTTCTGTGATAATAATGCACTTGGAAAGTTAATGCTACTGGAGATGACCCAGAGCCAATTCAAAGCAAGGTGTTGTAAGGTGTTTCCCATCGATTCTACCTCACAGTATGGATTACCAGTCCCCAGAGACAGGAAGAAGATCTTGCACTGAGCTTGTGCCTGGCATTACCTACAGCAACTGCAGGGGATCAGAGGGATGGCAGCAATTGCCATGAAGCCCAGAGAGGGGGAGGCTCCAGACTCAGATTCCTGTATTTACTGAGTCCTCCTCCTACGTGCTCCTCTGTGGCAGGTAACTGCAACAGATAACCTCACCTTGGCTAAATTTGGACATCTCTACCCCACAACTGCAGTAACTCAGCAACAAACAAACCACACACCAGCCTGGAGGCAGAAATGGAAGAGTTATACCCAGTATGATTTAAACACATCTGGGAGCTGTGCAGACAACCTGCAATTATCAAACCAAGAGTTTCACGAGCTGTTTAAAAGACAGATGGTTTCTTTTTCTAACCCTTTGGAAAGGACCAACAGCATCCTCATCCAACACCGTGCTTGGGGAAGGAGTACTTGAGTGCAAAAATGATGCCTTAAAGCACTGCTTCTCTGCTGGTATTCCAGTTTTGTCCCTTTAAGCTCTGACAAAAGAAAAAAGACCCAAAACCTCACTCTCTCACAGTGAGAGGATCCCATCAGATATATTTGTGTATCTGCAAATGGATTCTTACCCCAAACCTCTTTAATGCTCAGGTTTTTCCACTGTTTAAAGGGGTAGGAACAAAATGACAGAAGAACACACTGTTTAATCCTGTATAAGGGATGATAAAGTGAACCTACAGAGCCAAATCCAAACATTTAGAGAGATAAGCCTGGATGCACAGGAGCAATTAGGCTTGCATACTTGGGAAAACATGTTTGGGGAAGACCTTTTGCATAACTCCTGAAGTGAAGTGGCGGTGAAACCCAGCTGTGGCAGGGAGACATGCCAGGAGAGCCATACCTTACTTAGTGCAACTGAAATGGAAACAGTCCAAGTAACCATTTACTCATCTACATAAACTTGAACCTTAAATTTAGCAGCATTTCACCTTTTGACCTAGAATTTTACATTGCCTCAACCAGCCTGACTTGAGCCTGAACAGCTACAGAAATGTTTACAGCCATCTGCTGCAGCAGGATAGGGAAAAAAAAACCCTGGATCTTGAAACCAGTGTCTGGGGACACTGCAGACACAATCAGCACTGGATCATTGGACTCACTGCAGACATTTGCCATCATGCCACCAAGCCCAAGGGCTGGCCAGAGCACCCCACCTTAAAAACAGGGCAAATCCTGCTACCTGCAGCCCACCACCAGGTGAAGATGTAAGTGTTTACTATGTGAAAAGATGTGCATGACAGATGTAAATAAAAACCAAAAAACCTTTCCCAAGATTTATAAACTTAAATGCTGGACTCAAAAATTCAAGCACATGCTTTAAATTCTGCATGATTTATTTAAATACCAGTGCCCAGCAGGCAAATAGATTTTTTTATATATATATATTCAGTAGAGTTGAGGAATTCAGTATAGAGTCAGCAGATTATAACTTTATATTTTATCTAATAAAAATATTTTAGAATCTAAATATTCACTCAGATCTGGTACAGATGCTGGCCCTATCCACACTGCTTATACAGAACCACTCAGGATGGAAAGGAGCTCACCAGGTCCCACCACATGCTCAGCATTGGATTTATTACTAAACAAAATTTAAGTAAGTTTGTGGTTTCATGTACAGATTTAGGGACTGGCTCACATGCTGTAGGGCTGCTTAGCAGCTGTAAGTTGAAGGACTTGTTCATTCATGCAATGTGCTGAACAACCTTTGATTGCTGTAAAGGTAGGGCAGCCAGAACCAGCCAGTCCCCTGGACTGTGGATGCATGGAACAGCTATTCCCCTACAACCCTCAAAGGAGTCACATTTAGATCACTCACATGCTCATTCTCTTGGATGAGTTGTCACAGTCCAAGTCACATCCTGCAGACTTTCAGAGCACTGGCCTAATCACTTACTTCAAAGCAGTTGAGGGGAAAAGCAAGAAGAAAAAGCCTAAACACCCAAAGGAAACAACTCTCACTCTACCCTACCAGCTCTCAGGTGCTTTAAGTTTCTCTGTATCGATGAGGTCTGGCAGGTGCAGGTGCTGCCTACCTGTAGGTGCACAGCTTGGGGTAAATGGGAGTGGGGCTGCAGCCCAGCCCCATCCCCAATGGGCTGCAGCTGTGAAAATCAGGTGAACAGTATTGAAAGCAATGAGCCATGGAGTGCCCAGGTGCACTGACCAATCTCAAAAGGGACACAAGTGTGCAATGCACATAAGGTGAGGGGTATAAAAGGCTGGGCTGAAGAACCAGAGGAGTAGGTACTTACAGCCTTCTGAGGTGGTGTTGGTCTGTATGGGCAGATGCTTGAAGCCTTCTGAAGGGCTGTGGTGTTACTCTGTATGAGTTGAAGCCTTCTGAAATTGTATGATGATGCTCTGTGCATTGTAGCTGTCTCAGCTGCAGCATATGCTGTAACACCTACTCACACCAGGTCCTTACCTGGGAGTTTTGGTCTCACAGTGTGTGATGGACTTAGGTGTTTGGATCAATGGTCAGATCTACCCTTGCCCAGTGGAGGTATCAAAGCTGCAGCCCCTTCACAGCCCCCTCCTGTGAAAGCAGATGGATGGGTTTAAACTGCCAACTCTGGGTGCCTCAGCCCATGCAGGCAGCCTTGCCCCAGGGTGGATGGGACCATGCTGCAGGAACAGCTCCACTGCTAAGTAGGGTTGTTGGGAATAGCTGGTATGGCTGAATCCTGCCGTGTAGCCAGCTCTGCCCACTGTGCCAGCTGTCCTGGCAGTGCCACGAGTCACAGCACCACAGGTAGCCCTGAGGCAAATTGTCCCTCAGCCCAGCCTGAGCAGGCTGTCCTCTGTATCCCGAGGGAAATGCCTGGTGTCCCTGAGGAGGTGGATGGTACCTGGGACTCTGGATGCTATTCAGGAATGGGTGTCAGGTCTTAGAAATCAGCATCCAACCATAAAATACCACCATGACCTGGCACACAGGTGTTTGTGAACCCAGAACAGGACTCATACCACCTGCCTGGTTTGCAAGCACAGCAAGGGCTGCCATCTCTGTCCCACTTGCAGCCTACTGGATAAACCAGCAGTGCTGTTGCCAGCCTATGGTAAGACTTCCTCAGGGCTCTCAAGCTAAGGAAAAGGAACAAGGAAAGGGGAAGAAAGCTGCAATTTACTCACAGTAGTGTGCTTTTCCTCTGAAATCGTTATCCTGCTGGAAACTCCCTTGGCATTCAGAAAGTATCTGTGTTTAATCCCGGGTCTTGTTCAAAATGCAAAGTACCTTGCCTTGAGACTGATAATTTAATCTCCTTTGGATAATTGCTACCAACTAGACTAACAGCTGACAAAGGTCAAGTCATTGGTTATTCAAAGCAGGATTTCCCCATTTTACCAAAAAACTTGTACTTGATCTCTGACTTGTCAGCTGCAGTGTGTGATTGCTTTCAGCGTTGGTAATCACTGCCAGGGCTGTGTGCACACACACACATTTCACACACATAAATGTAAACTGGAAATGGCCTGCTCACTCCCACCTCTGTGTGATGCCATAGATCACTTCCAATTAATGTTCAGTAAAATTTATATCCCCCATGGCACTTTGTATACATTTGCATATATTAAATTATCCCAAGGCTTACTAAGTAGTGAAGGGGCTTCTTAGCCTTATTTTTATTCTTTCTCAAGGAAATTGATTTTATTTGACCATGATATTTTTGTATGTTTGTCCATCCCCTAATACTGAATCAGTCCATAAGCAATAAATTGACAGACAAGGAAATAACTGTAAAAAAAATGAAAGCAGAGAGACAGTGAGAGATGAAGTGGAATGGACACAGGAGAGAGATAATATCTTTTCCATGGTGATATAGAAATTTATGAGGAACAAACTTTCCAATTTCACTTCTTGCCAGGCTATGCTTTCATTACATGTAATATTTTAACTAACTCATAATTCTGGTTGCAATTCTGTTGCTGTATTTTAGAATCAGGAGTCCTATTGCTTTAAGTTTGTAAATCTGTTGCAAAGCAATATAATGTTCATAAAATCCTAAATTTCTACAATCTCACATGTTAGGGCCCTACTCAGCCCTGAAAATGGGTCTATGAACAGGGGATAAACCCAGTGCTCTTTGTTGCATCTTATGAATAGAAAATACTCAAAACAGGGCAACCTGACCTCACTTACTTTTTAAACTGTACAGACTGAGAGTCAGCAAAAAATGAGTTTGGAGGAGAAAATAAGCTCAGGACCTCAATGCTGCTCTGATACTCAAATCACATCAACTTTATTTTAGCAAGGAAAGTTCTCCATCAAATCTTCAACAACGCACAGCAAAAGTCTCAGTTTCCAACTATTCATTGTCCATAGTGGAAGGACAAAATCAGGACTTCTCTTGCAAGTCCTTGGACGGACACTAAGAAGCTACAGTTTCCTGGAACAATAAGAAAAATTAATCTTGGCATCATTTCTCAAATTACTATTTTCCTCACCACTGCTGGGAGCCTGCCAAAGCTCAGACATCAAGATTTGACTCTCACCTTCCCAGACCTGCAGCCTTGTGCTATCCCCAGGGTGGTCCCTCTCATATGCCCCAGCAAGGAGACCTCCCTGTGTCCCTATGGTTTCTTCTTCCCCCAGGAGCACAGGCTGCTGAGCCATGCTTTACTCCATGGGAGGTGATCATCAGACCCAGACATTCACTCCTGGTCACTTCTCTTTGTGGCCAGGATGAGACTTCCACAGTGTTTCTGTGGTGCAAGGCAGCTGCAGAGGGAAAGGTATAAAATCAAAGGGATAATTCACACACTGAATGTGTTATAGAAGTAAAATGCCAAAAAAATCACCCCTTGTTCTCTCTGAGGAAATGAGATTAATAATTACATTACTTTTCTTGGCACATAAGAGAGGATCCATCCTTGTTTATCTGCTCTGTGGTGCCTGGGAAAGCAGAGCTGGTGTTATTGCTTTCTGGCCTCTGCAATGCCTCAGCCATGCCCTGTGCATTCCCTGTGCCCCTGGAGGACCTGGGCACCTCCAGGGACACATTTCCCTGCAGGACCCATGGATCCCTCTTTCTGGGGAGGGAGCACCTTGGTCTGATGCAACAGGGAAGAGCTTCTGCTGTGTAAGAGAATAATTTAGAAACAGCATTTCAGCCTGAATGTTTTAATCATGGGAATGTGTGTAATTAGCAATTTTTATCTGTGATCAATACCTGGACACTATTAGGGCATAATGCAACAGCTTCTCAGAGCTCTGGGTAAATGCTGCCCAGCAGCTGGAGAGCTGCACTGGTGAGAAATGTCTCGGCTGCCTCTGGTGAAAGGCTCAGGAGCTGTTTTTTAAAGAGAGGCCAGATTGCCTCTGCACCTGTGGGTGAGCAAACATTGGCAGCTCTTCAGGTCACACTTGTGCCTTTCACTTAAACCATCCGAGGTCTTCATTACTGCTACTGCTGCTACTACAGAAAAATGCTGCTGCATGTGAGCTGCACACAAAGAAAGCAAGATGGGAAAAGGCAGATCCATCACACAACTTCAGGCTTAGAAAATCCAGTTTGGGTGGTTGGCTCAGATGTGGTGTGCTGTGTAGCTCTACACTGACCTACAGCATTGCTATCAGTTTACTGAGGGCACAGAGAAGGGAAAATATTTTCATCTTAATTATGATCCTGATGTTTATTGCAGAACCATTTAGTGACTGTAAAAGCCAGCTTGACAAACACTTACTGTTCACAGGACTGAGGGACTGAGGAGACAGAAGAGCAAAGGATTAGGCCCAGGGGAATTGCTGGAGGAGACAAAACGTTGCGGCTGTTTCTATGTGGTAGGAAGGCGAGAGACACAGCAGGGCAGGTTGGTGTCTCTGTGTGTACCAAGCAATGCCAGGCTCATTTCAGTTGCCTGTTGGAATTGCTGAGAGTAAGAGAAATTTGCAAATCACCCTTCTGTAGTTCTGTGTCTTTGCTGGAGTACAGTTTGAGAGATGAGAAAAAATAGGGCTTTTAAAAAAATATTTTAAATTTTAAAAGTACATTTCAAAACCATACACTGTAGGATAAAACACAGTTGAAACTCAAATACTGAAAAGCAAAGGTAAATTGGAGTTCTAGCTGACATTTTCATACTGAAATAAAAATACAAGACGGTAAATTATGTGTATTTGCCTAGTCTTGTAAGAAAGCTGGCTTGAACACACCCTAGATGTTACCTAAAATCTTTTACTACAGCCCTGTAATCACCTGTAGCCTAATCCAAAGTCTGTTGATCCATTTGGAGCCCTTCCCTTGACACCCACCCAGCCCTGCTGGAATCAGGGGAAGAAAGGAAGGTGGGACTACAGACAAGGTGCTTAAAGATAAATCAATGGCAAGGATACCAGGAATGAGGTCTTTTGTTTGAACCTAGACGTTGTTGGCAGAGATAGACATGTCACAACTCATGGTCTTTCATCCTTCTGCTTAGATTTTGACCCAAATCCCTTTTCAGTTCTTGATCAGCCCTTTGATAAAATGTATAGGCTTGATAAAAGACTTATGTCGATTTTATCCTATTGATCCAAGACTCTAAGATAAGATTAAAAAAAATATTGTTCTTGAAAGATGGGAATGATTCTTTTCCAAGAGATTCCTCAGTCACTGCTGGTAGGTAAGAGGTTTTCATTATCAAAGGCACGTAAGAAGTGCTGCTGCTTATACAGGACGTGTCAAATGTTTGAGGGGGTTTTATTTACAGAAAATGTGTGACTCAAGCAAAAGTGTCTGGCAGACAGGACAAAACATTTCAGAAATTTATTTTTCAAGATGAAAAATGGAAATAAATAGATCTCCAAATGTTCATTTCGAAACGGGGGAGGATTTATTTTCTCAGCTTTTTATGTTTTCCACAGGGAAATGATAGGAAATGGTTGGATTTCTATCACTTTTTGAATACTCTTAAAAACATTTTCCTGCCTGACATTAATGGACAAATAATTGAACCAGACAAAAAAACCCTAAAATTCACAATGAAGCCAAATTTTCTGTCAAAACTCAAGCACTTAGATTTTAATTTTTACATCAAAATCAGGAAGGATTAAAATATCCACAGTGTGGCAAAACCCAATCCTTTTCCTCAGAAAAGGCATGACGAGAGTTCCCATCAACAGCAGTAGGCAGCAGGATGTGGGATGAGGGCAGGTCTCTGGAAGGACACAGCTCAGGCCAGAGACTCCTGGTGATGCTAAATCCTGCTGCATTGCCACCTCCAGACACCCAGTGGGCCCTCAACATCGGAAATGTGAAGAAAGGCAAAACAATTTTCACTGAGCTTAGCAGTCCTGGAAAGGGTCTTGGTGCAGATCTGTTCTGCCCTCTTTGTCAAAAGAAAGGTCAAGAAGATCCTCCCTCCCCTGCCATGCTTGGTGAGACCTTATCTGTGCCAAATCAATAGCAAAGCTCCTCTGCCACTCTCAGCAGAGGCAGATTTTCACCCAGAAATATTATTGAATTTTGGTTTGAGAGCAAACCCCAGTGACTCCCAAAGCACTGCTGTTCACTGATCAGAAGCACAGAAATTTTTAAAAGAAAACCCATCCCCTGGGAGGTTCAATGAACGTGATCCACCTACTTCACCCTTCAGCCCTGAAAGATACTTCCTGAAGGGCTCTTTCTGCCTTGTCATGGCAGTAGCTGCAATGCTTCTGCTTTCCATCACCAAAAACTCCACTCTTTGGATGTACAGGTTCCTGCTATTTATAGTCCCTGAAAGTCCTTGACCAACTGTTCATTTCGTAAGTAATGCCGTCATCTGAAGCTTAATTTGCTGAATATGATGTTTCCTTTCCTTTGTCATATTGAATTACCAGCAATTATGGCTTTAGTCTAACATAATATGAAACTAAGGCCACATAATAATTTACCCAATGAGCTGCACCAACACTGTGTGAGCTGTATCTGCAGTACCACATCTGAAGTTGAAGTCAGTCTGGGGCTTGCTAAAAACATAAGGAACAAAAAGGTACTACATGTGGTGGAAAAGTGGATTTAAAGGTCTCAATTGTAATAAGCAACTAAAAAAGGGAGTACAAAAAATATGACTAATGGGAGTATGAAAAATGTAACTAATGGGAATATAAATAAGCAAGCCAAACTTTAGCTCATTGTGAGTGGTACCTCTTAATTCCAACCTAACAATATAGAGATATTTCCTTAGGAGATTCTGAAAAATATTGAATAAAAACCTTGAAGTCTTTCTCAACAAGGGACTCCGAAATACCACTTGTCACTGAGGGGAGGAAAAAAGATGAATGGATTGTTATTCTTGCTCACAATAAATACCCTAAGTGAAGAGTCACTCAGCATTATTCTCTCTCTGGTATTTTCCCCCACCCATTTCTTCACTACCACTAAAAATTGCTCAGAACACTGCAAGGGAGGAGGCAGATCCACAGGACCTGTGGCTGCAGCATCCTCCAGAGCTGGCCTAGCACCCACAGTGGTACACAGTCTCCACAAAACCCAAAGAGCCTGGCAGGCTGCTAATGGAACCACTGCTCAAGTTGCCATATCCTGGGGGTGAATTATTATTTCTGTCTTGAAAATAGCTTGCACTTTGGCTTAATGTTCTCTGACGGAGTGACAGCCCATATTCCAGTTCTGGCAAGCTTCTAAAGGCCCAGAAGGTTGACTGAGGACATGAAATTTTAAATACCTATACAAACTTCTTCCAATAGCAGAGGGCTCTAAGCAAATTCCAGTCTTTTCCTACATCAAAAGTATCCCATAAGCGACCTTTCACACTGACTTCCCTTAAATTTGGGCCAAATCTACAAAGTGCAAAGACTCACAAATCAACAATGGCAGTTAAACCATTGTATTAAATTGTAGTTTTGAGCCTTTTTGCAAGTTTGGGAAAAGATTTAGATTTTCTTGCCCATTCATTCTGCCCTACTCAGGTAACAGAGAGCACATTGCTGCAGGGATAGAAAAAGGCAAATAAAAAAGAAGATGTATCAGTTGTGCCTAGACAGAAGGGAATTAATATCACAAATGCTTGTTCCCCTTTTGCACAGATACTGATTTGATACTTGAGTGAACATTGTGAACTTGAGTTTTTCAGGGCTGAAGCAACTCACTTTCTCAGCAAGATGTGCCAGGAAGCCCAATTACAAAAGGACAAATGATTCATTTAACAGGAGTTTTCATCATGTTGCCACACTGCCTGACCTCCAAATGTGCCAAGATGCTACAGTATCATTTAAACTGTGAAAAAATGCCTCTGTATTAGCATGTGTGAGATTCACAAGGGTCCCATTACAGCTGTTAAGTTAAAAAACCCCAACCAATACATAAAATAATAGTCTAACTTGAAGATCCCTGATGGAAAATCAAATAAACATAGCATTTAAAGACAAAACAAAGTATACACCTATATGAAAAATTATTACAGTTCATAAGGAAAAAAATTGCATTCAAAAATCAAGATTAAAACCTTGCTGGTGCTCATAGCCATGTGCATGCAAGAGTGGGGGGATGCAGAAGGGAGAATGATATCACCCATTCTAGGTCCACATCACCACAGCCCTCCAAACTGCAGCAGTTTTCAGCCATGTTAAATTTAATGTAAATCATGTTCTCCCCTCACTGCAGGATCATTCCTGCTGGAAAGGATGGCCCTGCCCGCTCCTTCTGCCTCCCTTCTCCTGACAGCATCTCCCATTTTCTCTCTGCTGCACCTCGTGCTGCAGTCCGTCTGCTGCTCTTGCTGTCCATAAACCACTGCTTCTCAGAAGCAGTAACCTGTCAGCCAAGTGAAAGAAGTATTTGCTGGTTTTTTTTTCCAAGGTTAGCTTTCCTTGGGAGGGTGAAATAAATCTCACTGAGGCAGTGAACTCCAGCTCCATCCCTCACCATTTAACTGCTGCTCTTGGATGACTGGCTTTGTTTCTCAGCTGCTGTGTCACTGGATGAGATTTGTGCACTAGAACCATTTGTTGTGGCCTGCCTTTAGTGTCTTTTCCCATTTAAATTAAATATTAACTAATCCCAGGGGTGCTACCAGTTTTAAACAAAGCCTAAAGACTAAGAAAAGCCAGACCCGCAGCAAAGATATTTTTTTACCTGATCTGCTAGAACATCTGGAAACAAAAGGATTCTCAGCTCAACAATTCATCCTCTTTCTCAACTGTATCAGTTGGAAGAACAAACCTTGCTCCTGTCTAAGCAGCTATGCACTGTCCAGTGCAAAAGCTATCGCTTGGTTTTACAGTCTGCAAAGTATCTAACAATTCCCACAGGGCAGGCTGGCAGGATCGGGATGCTTCTTATCTCAGGAGAAACAAAGGAAGGAAGGATCTTTTTTCTGAAGACAGTTAATCAGTATTGATCACAGGACTTTATGCAAAGATGCTCGGGCAGGGAGGGAGAACAAAGCCTAGGCAGCACTCTCACATCCTGCCTTAAAACAGACAGAAAAGGGAAGAGTTTCCCATTCCCCCCACACCCGCCCCCCCATTTCTCTGCAGCCCAACTGGAGTTTGGTACCTGACTGTTCCACGTGTCCCTATGAGGAGGAATGGCAGGACAGGGTTTGTCAGCAGGCAGCAGCTCTGCCTCCTGCTCTGTTTGGGGTTTCAGCACCATGCTTTAATGCTCGACAAGTCCGCAGGACCGAGCTCATCATTCAAGCAGGGGGAGCAAACCCCAAATGCTGGGATGGTATTTAATTCCACTAAAGCCTTCACAATGAAGTTTTAAAGCCTGCCAGCCAGGAGCACCTTGTCCTTCGGCAATCCTTTAACAACACTGGCCATCCCGAAGCATTTTACATCTTATCCTCTCAGAGCATCTCACAGACAGTTTTGTTTAACAGTGCATCTACGACCAGAAAAAAAACCCCATATTCCCTTTATGCTGTGGCAGCAAGCAAGAACAAAAGGATAAATGCTTTGCTTAAGGCTGAACAGCAAGTCCTCACCAGCTGAGAATCAATCACCACCTCTCACTTAGCTTTATAACCAAATCTCCTGCCTCAACACAGCAAAGGTAGGCGACCATCTCACCTCAGTGAGAAAAAGTCACCACCATGTCATCTCTTTTCCTTCTTTTCAAGCAGCAGTGCTTGCTCGCTTGCTTGCTGCATCATGTGATGAGCCTGCCCTACATCACCGCAGGACAGGAAAAAGATGATTAGTTTAGTCCTCAGTTACCTAAGGTTGCCATGCTGGCCATACAAACTGACAGCATCCCCATCTCCTGCTGCTAGTGGCAAAGATCTCTGCACCACAGCCTCTATAAAATACAACAGCCTAATAAAACACAGGCGTTGCTGTAAGTAGACACAAAGGACCATATCTGCAAAATGAAGCAATCTTGATTTGTACCAATAAAAGCCACAGGATGCTGCATTTACAGGGAAAGGTACACGTGTACTTCATAGCACTGAAGGGGAAAGGATACCTGCAGATGTATGTACCTGTCTGCATGTGACCTTACCAATATGCTGGAGTAATCACTTGTCTGCAAGGCACATGCATTGTCAGAGATGAGATTAAAAAATACCCTCTGTGTTTCTACCTGTATTCTCTTTTTTCTCCCTGCTCTCACCATAATGCCTTATGAGAAGTCTTCATAAATCTCCACCTTTCTCCTGCCTTCTTTCCTTCCACTGCTCTTTTTATAACCAGACTCACGGGTCTTTATTGTTCTTTGTGGCATTTGTAACACCAGTTTCTGCAGAGTGACCTCAGACTTTGCTATTTTTAAATAAGTGTAGATGTGATTATCACTTAACCTGCTGATCCTGAGACATATTTTGACCAGCTTGTGCTATGCCACTGGGACAAACCACCCCCACACTTGGTGACTACAGCTCCTACAGAGCCTCTCTGGTCTCAGACACCTTGGGTTTAAATAACACAGTAACAGTGTCCTTAGGTCCGTAGGAGTGGTAATGTCACTTTCATGATACCTTCTCTCCATTCATCTCTGGACGGAGATACAGATATGTTCCTTCATGTATCCTTTAACATTAATTTCTGCTTGTTTTTAAATGCAAAAAGTCAAAACATAAACACGTTCTTTAATCTTATTATTGAAAAAGTTTTGGTTAGGGTAATGATCTAGATTTCCATAGATACAGCCAATTACAGAATAGGAATCTGTTTAGCATTTTCTCAGCTTAGCTCTGTATTTCATTTAGCAGGGCATTTTCAAACCTCAAATAGTTGTAAACAACACAAGCAGGCTGATAAAAGTACTGCAGACCCATAGTACCCCAGGCAGTAAGTGGGAGTGGGTGTGTCAGTCACTGCTTCAGAGTATTCCCAAGGGGTGAAGGACTCCGAACGATGGCTATCATCCCTTTAATCTGCATATTGCAGACTCAGGGTAAATGTTGCCTGTGGATGCAATCCTGCTTTGCCAATAGCTGAGGGAAGGAAGGCATTATAACCACCACTCCCCTGACCCCGGATTTTGATGGGTTCCGGACCAGCAACCTCTTGTGTGTGTTTGTGAAGTGGGTCAGAACATGGGTCCACCGTGGTTCAGTCATTACCCCCTGCACTGCCGGGTCACCTGGATGTACAGACTTTATTGGCATCGTATTTGTGTCACGTTAGTCAGAGCACATTTTGTTTTTGCTGGGTTTGGCTCTCTGTCAGCTCCTGGAGGCAATGCACCATCCAGCAAAAAAACCTGCCAGCCATCCCTTAGAGAAAGCTTTTGAAGAAGCCTGAGCTGGCAGCACCGACAGGCACCAGCTCAGGGCCCTGCACCAGGACACTGACGGTGTTTGGCCCAGCACCAGCTGCTCCAACACCAAATGAGACACCTGATAAGGTGCAGCAGGAGGCCTCTGCTGCACCACCATGGGAGAGAAGCAGGCCGAGGGGTGCCCGGAGCTGGCCAGCTTTGGCAAACCTCCCACCAGGGAGGGCACTGGGGATGCATCCTCCCAACTTTAGATTTTAGTCCCTGCTCAATGTGCTTGTGTGTGCAAGTGGATAAAGGCAGAAAAGGCACAGCAACAGCAGGGAAGAAGGCAGGATGCTGTACAGTCCTTACATGAATCCTTATCCATGTGTTTGGAAGTGACTCCCCTGGACACAGAGTTTAAAGAAAGTTTTTACACAGCATACTGCATCTGCAGTGGTGGGTGGCTGAGGGAAACAAGGTCTCTAGTACAGATGCTGAGGAACGTGTACCATAAACCAAATCCAGATGGGCTGAATGATGAGTAAATGCTATCTTTACCTCTTATCTCTCCAGCTTTGTGTTTCACCATCATGCTAAGTGGCCCCTACCCTTCCAAGTAGCCTAATGATTACTTTCTCCAAAGGGTTTAGGTGTGATTCAGAAACAGAAAGGTGACTCCTCACATCAGATTGAGTTACTGGTCTGAGTGTCTCTCTCTCTCTCACACACACACACAAACACACACACTCTCACACACAGAGTTCCCCAGCTGCCAGCACTGCTAGCACAGGGTGACCCTCTGGACCTGCCTAGGGATGGGTGCACCCCAGAGGCATTGCAGCCACTGACATCCCACCAGAACCTGTGTGTGCCCACTGCCCCTACAGATAAAAAACTGTCACTGACAAGCATGATAATGGCTTGAAATTGTTTTCCTCTCAGAACTACAGCTTTGTGGGTTTTATTTTTTTTAATATAAAAGCATGTGTCACTTTGAAATGCTATAAAAGTGAAATACTTTCATGTAGAAATGTAAGACATCTCCACTACATGCATTAAAAAGCAGTTTCATGTCAAAGCCAAGCAGGTTGTGCAGAGAACCATTAAGTGCCACCATTTCATGTGCGAATGGTTTAGTCAAGAGCAAGAAATTGGAGCTGTCAGTAGGGATGAGCTGCTGGCACCCAGCAGAAACACAACCACAGCTGTGGTGTGGTGGGGGGAGGAGAGGAGTGTTTGCCACCCATTTATCTCTGCTAATTTAGTCCCCATGATGAATGCAGAATGAGGGAAAAAAAGAGATCTTTGAATCAGGACAACACCTTGGCTTCCAGAGCATAAAGGGTAGAAACTGTTTCAGCATAGCTCCTATCTGTGAAACCTTTCAAAGCTGTGAACAAGATGCTAAATAGATTTAATAACACTATCCCCTCAGGATGCAATAACTTATCTGCTTACAGGTTTTATCACTCAGATATGGCACTGCTGAGAGGCCAATCCCTTCCGTGACAGCAATGTTGCCCTGCCAAGGGCTCAACAAGCCCCCAGGAAAAAGGGAGGCACATCTCACAGTACCGTGTGGACCCTCCCCCCACTGGCAGATCTTGAGTCTGCCCAGACAAGCCCACTGAGCCCCAGAGTGTGCTCCTGCCAGTGTCTGGATTCAGGGCTTTGTCACTGGAAGTCCCCAACAGCCACGATACCTGTGGATGTGGCCCTCCTGTTCCGTGAGCAAAGGAATCTGTAATCTTCCCATCAGCAACAGCTCCACAGCAGCTAAGGCATCCACATATGAATGTCATGGAGCTGCCAGAAATTCATGCCTCTGTGGCACGAGGTCATGCAGCCACAACTCTGCTTGGGGATATTGCACTCTATGGTGGGTGGGACAAGCCAAATACATGGTTAATTATCAGCAGCAATTTCCAGTTACTTTATTTGAAAAACATTAACTTACCTATATCTTCTCTCTCACACGCCTGCACACGCACACATGTGCATATACACTCCCATGTGCTTTCCAGAAGAGGGGAGAAAATAGGCCAGGCAACATGAATAATGAAGATGATGGCACTCCCTGGGGCCATATTCTCATACAGCTGTGATCCTTGCAGCTCCATTATGAAAGTATCACCTTCTGAATTCAGACATGTTGAAACTCTTTGTAATTGAACTGCAAATTTATGTTTAAATCAAATGCCATTGTTCCTTCAATTGTGAAAATAAGGTTGTGTCATAAGGCTTAATTTCCCAGTCTGGGGGATCCCCGTGTCATCTACAAGGAGGATTGCTGATTCTTCAGCACTCTCCTGACACTCTCTCACTGTGCTGTGGCCAAGGAACCTGCCCTGCTGCCAAAAAGAGACCGAAGAGACCAGGAGGCAGACACACCACATGGCCCCTACTCTAGATGAACAAAAACTCAGCTGAAGAAATATTTTATAAAGCTTCTTCTTTTTCTCATTTCCAGTGGGGAGTATTGGCTGATGTGGCAGCAGGGTTGCTCTGAGGTCAAGATGGAGAGATCAAAGGCAGGCACTCTGGTCTGCAGCGCCTGGGTCTTTGGGATGCTGCCAGGAACAGGGCAGGCCCTTGGGAAAGCTCCCGTGGGAGAACAAGGGTGTGCTTGCCTCCCCCCTCCTCTTAGAAGCTGCACCAAATGGGCTGTCCCTTTCCACCACTTGGTTGCAGTGAGAAGGGAGGAGGGAAAGGGATGTCACACTGGAATTTCACGTTTTTCCCGCGGTAGGGAATTAACCTTGCTTATTTGCATGATAAAGGGTGAGATTTCATTTGTTTAATGTGGTAGGCAGTACTTGCAGCTGCTGGGAGGGACACTGCTCCTCTGAGCTGGGCCACCTTCATCCTGGGCATTGCTGCAGGGAACACTGTGATGGCTGCAAAAGCTGCGTGCAAAGAGCAGGAGCAGCAATGAGCAATGCATCGCAGCATAAGCTAATAAATGTGTATGTCTCACTTTGGGAATGAACTGCATCCAGCCTGGAGAGACCAGACTTCTCACTAAGAGTTCATGCTGCCAGTGATGCTCTTAAGAGGAGAGTGATTATGGTTCTGATGTCTCAGCCATGACACAGCTCTGAGTGAGCTAAAATCACATGCTATATCAGTTTAAGTAGATCAGTGTTAACTTGTGTAAGCACATGCACAGGACTCCTCCATATACTGATATGTTTCCAATTGGAGTGCTTTGCCAGCACAGGAATGTTTTAAATCCTTGGCAGCTTCACTACCAAAGCTGCTTTAGCTTTGAACATTTTCTTAAATCATGCATGACATTGTGGGTAAAACAAGCAGCCCTTCCCTAAGATGAAGAAAGTACCCCAGCAAATATGATGATCTGGCAGCGTGGCTGGTCTGCGTGAGATGCTTCTGCTGACACAGGGATGTTGATGTGGGTTCACAGCTCCTCACACCCCTTGGCTGCCACAGCCATCACCCCCCACGTCTGCAGGGCAGATGTAGCTTTCACAGGGCTAGATATGACTGAAAGTGAATGCTGGGGATGAGGCTGCTCCTTTATCAGCTGCAGGGGCAAAGCACGTGGTGAGAAGGCTGAGGGCAGTGGCACCTCCCTTCACCTTCTCTTGCGTCAGTAAATCCGATCTGGCCACTGTATCTGCACTGTCTGAGTAGGTCAGTGCCTGGGACAGAGTTTGCAGGTGTAGAGGAGTGTTGGGTGAGCACAGCCACCATCACAAGCACATCACAGTGGGCATGCTTACACCTGCTAGAAATCCTGTATGAAAACGGTATCTTAGCAAAAGGGAAATCAAACTCAAAGACTCACTGACCAAAGCAATTATATTGTTAGGAAGCCCGTGTGAAATCAGATGGGAGTGACTTATGTCACTTCAGCTTTAACCAACCTCTACCTAAACCTGTCCAAATCAAGTAAGCCCATTTCAAAGGAGGGATAACAACAATTTTGCACTGGCTTAATTATGTAGTTTCAGGTCAAACTGACAGTAGAATCAGTGCAAGATGTAAGATAGGCATGAGAATACTATAACCATAAACATGCAAGGAACAGAAGTAAATATTTTATCTTGTCAACATGGGTCATATAATAATTACTAGATCTGAAGAAAAACATTTAACTGCAAATGGTATTTTAATTTAAAAAATCATGTAGCTCTGAAGAACTTATATGATGAAAGACCTGCTTAGTCTAATGAAATTGTACTTATACCCTTCAACTCACAGTTTGCTTAAACTCTTAAAACTATCATGGCTATAACATAAAAACCACTACACAGCACACAAGAGTATAACAAGAGTATCCAAATGTATGTGGAATAATAGTATAAAAGTAATATTTATCTGGTCAAGCTAATAAAAGTAAACTGACCCACAGACAAATTCTTATGAGATGGAAAGACATTGCTGAAGGATATCTGCAAAATCATACAATAATCCTCCTCATACATCTCAAAGTGTTGCATGAAACTAGCTGTAGAAACACTCATGCCCCTTTCTGCCCCTATAGTTGTCCCTCTGTTCACCTTTTCAGAAGATGTTCTTTTCTAGTTTATTTTTTGTGAACCACAGGTGATTATATTCAAGTTTGTGCAAAAAGTAGCTCTCTCAGACCAAGATGTAAGACCTAACATTTTCAGCTTCACAAGATCATCATGCTTTGCCTGGAATGCCAGATTGATCTCATGTAATTAATATTTCAGATATCTTCAAACACCTTCCCTGATTTGGTTAAACTATTAACACATGTAATGCTTTTCTGCGTTTCTGGATTGCAGCGGTACATTCCTGAGTAGAGAAGGTGCCAGATTAAAGACTCTGTTAAAAAACTTTATATTGTTGGACTATTAAAAGTGAATTAATCTGATAGTTTAATTGTTATTTCATAATATTCTGCATATCCTTTTTTTATTTTGCCTAGATTCTGTAAACAGACATCAGGTTAATTTTTATTTGTATCTGAACTTTTTGCAGTCCCTGCCACTTCTGGCTCTCTTGCCTCAACATTATTTCAGTGTAAGCATTTGCAAGCTCAACAAAGCTTGTTGAAACCTAAACAAATAGAATTAAATTAAACAAAACAAAACAAAACAAAAAAAAAGAGATAGAAAAAAATTAAACCTTTGGGTTTTTTTAAAATCATACTGACATTAAATTTTATGTGGCACTCCCTTACCATGTTTGTTTACACAAGATAGAAAAATTCATAAGAAATCCTCCAGAAACTAATGGTCACTCAAGAAAAATTACACAGAACCATATTTATTCTGTGCATTCAGAGTTTGATTTTCCACTTTGGTTTCTGTAACAATTGGGTCAGAGCTTATGAAAGGGTTTTTTTCTGAAAAATGGACAGCATTATAAAATCAGAGCTCTTAGAGGCACTAATCAAATCCTTGCATCTGTAGTAACCCCACATTATCTTATGTCTCTACTGTCTCCAGAGATCCTACCCCACAACACTGGAAATACTTTAAAAAAATGATTATGTTTATAATGAGCAGAAAGAATAGGTATCAAGAGCCCGAAAATTTAAGAGGATTAAGATTGCTTCTGCAGAGACCCTCCTGAACAATGTCTTTTATTCATATCACATATCTGTAGCAGAGCATTACCATTTGCTGGAATTCTTCTTGGCTGCATATTTTTATCTAACTAAATGCTCCAAAGTATTTCCTCCCTGGATAGATACCACAGAACGTTACACTGGGACAGTGTAACTGAGGCTGTCCTGTGCAAAACAGGGTACTCAGATGTTTGGTTTCTCACCATTTTACTTGCATCTTGCATCAGGTTTCAATAACCAACAATTAAATTATTCATCTGCTTCATATGCTCAAGCACAGAGCCATGGATACTTCTATTGAGTCTAGACATACTGGAAAAATGGTTCAAACTGAGAAAACATTTGCTGAATCCACTCTGATTTCCTTCTGATGCAACCCAGTGGCTGAAGAGTGAAGGGATATAAAATTAAACATGTTAACCCATCCATTAGCTTCACTCACCTGTGCAACTCCTCTAGCTATGCTGCAACTGCTACTGAGAAGAGCAGGGACATGCCTAATGCATATAAAGCATCTCGGAATATTTCCTTTCAAGCAGAAAATTTTGTGGTTAGAGATTATCAAAACAATAAAATTGTTTTGATAATCTCTGACTAAACCCATTTGTTTCTGGTCAGGGATAGTCAAATGTCCCATCAAGGATACCTGGAAAACTAGCAAGAGAGACATTGTAGAACAATGTTCAGACCTGGAACATGATGACATTGAAAGTAAAACCAGCAAAGGGAAAATAAGTTTTACTTCACAATATGAGGTGACCTTGTGTACTGCATTAGCAACACGATGTTCCCTCAGTTTGGATAAGAAAATTATGTGTGATTCACAAAGAAACATTTTGAGCACAGTTGTGCTCGTTAGTCTCTGTATTTATGGCTCTGGCAGCTCTTCCACTGTAAACACCAATGCTGAGGATCAGATCTCTGCTGTGAAACGCTCCTACAGAACAAAACATCACGAGAAAGCACCACAGGAGGGGTTTGAGGGCAGTACTATTTCTCACTTTCTTAAAATTGTCTAAGTTAGTTCTGCTTTTTTGTAAGGTTATGCAAAGTTCAATAGAAAGAGAAAAAATAGCAAATTTGGGTACTCAGAAATACCTCAATGATTTTGAGTTGCTATGATCAAAGTTAATTTAAGGTATTTTTAATAATGGGTTGTTTCATGACACAGACTAGCATCCTTTGTAAAAGGGATATGAAGTGGTTTTATCAAGGCTGAGGCTCAGACTGATCCTTGTACAATTGCATGGGGAAGGAGTCCCTGAAGCACAAGTGTAGGGGCTTTTTGGAAGACAGAATGAAGAGTAACAGTATCTCTGGAATATTCCAATTAAGACAAGTGGCTCTTGACTACCTAGTGAGAAATGTTAGAGTCCCTTCCACGACCATTTGCCCAGGCAGCAAATGCAATGAGACCACTCCAGCCACCATTCTCTGGACATCATTCCTTTCCCCTGCTCCTGTCCATGACCCCTATTTGCCACTGGCCAGGGGAATTGCAGGTGTTTTCCTTATGCAGGTGGTCTCAGGGATCCAGTTCACATCACAGTTATGACAGAAAGCTGAGGGGGAGTAATATATAATCTTGTGGGGGTCTGGCAGAAGAGATCAGGGGAAGGAGGAGAGTGAAAACTATAAATAAGAGTGGTGGTGCTGTCTTGCAGCACAGTCCAGGAGCAGAAAACCTTTTTGCTCCCTTTCTCTAAAGCTCTCTGCAGACTCTGGGGCAGATCCCTGGCCTCCCATAGAAGTGGATGGGGTGCTGAGCAAGTTCCAGGTTCCACTGCAGAGTGTGGAGGGATTATTTTAGGAAACTGAAATGTTTCCCTCTCTGGAGGTCTTTGAGAACCAGACAGATGAGCAGCAGTCAAGAATAGCTCAGTTACAGTTCATCCTCCCTTGGGCCAGAGAGGCAAAGTTGGTGATTTTATATGATTTTTTTCCACTCCTATGATTCCAAGGTTGAAGAAGGGCCACGGTTCAACAGGGCACCATAGTTAACTAACATCTCATAACCAACACTACATGCAGTTAACCATCGTATGCATCTCTGAGTTGGTGGTTTGCATTTGCTCTTTCATGCAGTATTACCCTACATCTACAAAGTTATCAAATAACCAAACTTCTCTTTCATAGTAAAAAAGCAGTTCTTACAAAAGCTAGGGGTACTGCTTCCCTCACATAAAAATTCACAGAACTAAAAATTACGCTTACAAGGACAATGCAAGAGAATTAACACATTTATAAGAGAATACTTTATATACTGAAAATACCACTGATGCTGTGTGTACTTCTGTCATAAAGAATGCGAATGTGAGAGAAGGGAATCCTTTTGCCAGCACTATCCTACTTGCAGGGAATTTCTGCCTCTGCACCACCATCCATCCCTGGAAAAAATATTCTCATTGCTGGTGGCTGGGAAGCCTGCAGCATCCACATAAAGTCAATTAACTCCTGCAGCATTTCTGATCCTCAGAGGGGAAAAGAATTCTTGCCTGTGCCTTTTGGGGAATCTGCAGAAATATGGCTCTGGTCAGCTTCACATTGCCTTTGGGATTGATGCACACACCCTGTTTGATTGAAAGGCATCAGATAACCATGGGAAAAACCCCTTGGGACAGAGGAGTAATCTGAATATCTGTTTGATACTGCAGTGTGGATATTCAGGCAGAAAAAAACATTGCTTATACCCCTGTCTCACATTACTTTTGGGGTATGGCAGGTAATACTTTGGGGTAATGATCAATGGACTTGAAATTAAAGTAATGTTCAAAGTAGTTTAATCAGATGTAGCAGTCACTGAAAGAGAGATTAAAATGAAAAAAACATCTAACGTAGCGTTAGATGGAGGATGGTTAAAACCTTAGAAAGTATTATCACTTTTTCCAATGCCAGGTTCATCTCCAGATACTACAAAAAACTCAGTCTGGGGTAGTTTCCAAATATATTTATTGTTTCTGGAAATCAGATTTAAAACACACAGTAAGGGAGATAAAAAAATAAAAGGAACCTAGTGATTCTGTCAGCCACTACAGGATAGAGCTTAGCAAAACCATACCATATGAAAGAGAAAGCGATTTCATAACCATTCTTTAAGAGACCTTTTCCCCTGTAGTAATCTGGTATTGAACAGCATCGATGTCACACTGCGGACGTGAAGAGACTTTAGTCTGATCCAATCAGACACTGCCTCTGCTCTCATCACTCCTGACTTCACAAGCTGACAGAGGGGTTGGCTTTAACCTGTAATTTTTGTCACACTGGTTGATCCCTGTCTATAGCTCCACGGGGGCACACAGCCACTCTGAGGCTCACAGGTATCATTTAAATGCAGGGCTCAGCCCCTGAAGCACAGTGTGGGAGCCCAGGTTGGTACTGAAAAAATGTACAAAAATAAAAATTCCATGCGAAGCACAACTTACTGTCTCTGATTTTCTGGTGTGCCTGGCACTTCAGACCTGAAAAGAATAATTACAAGTTTTAATAATAACTTATTTCAATATAGGTTGGGTAACTTTAGCACTGAGAAGAGACTGCCAATGAATAAAGGAGGCATTAAATTCCCAGCCTCCAGCTAGAAGGACAACTTGGACCTGCGCTGGCGCCAGTGGAGAGGGGACCTTCCCAGGTGGCAGGGACAGCTCTGCCCACACAGGGAATAGACTTGAGGAGACCCACTGCCCCACTGATGGGCTTCCATGTCATGTGTGCACCCATTTGTGAAGAGCTCATGCTAAGAAACATCTGCCAGACACAGACCATGTCTCTAAAGCAGCTGAGAGTCCTCTGGGAATGCTCCAGTACCACACTCAGCTTTTCTGGGAAGGAACTCAGTTCAGGACTGATTGCTTTTGAGACTAAACTTCAGTAAAGTCCACTGGAGTTTTGTTATCATGTGGTGTCCATGTTAACTGCTCATAATTAGCAGTTTGCAGGTTGTTGGAAAGAGTGGCCAAGGGGATTTACTGGGCTTCTGTATGATGCCACTTAAATCTGAGGACAGGTCTGAAAACAAGGAGGAGAATCATCCAACAGGACTGCTTTTAAGTTTTGCAAGAAGATTCATATTTTGCTGGAAAGATTTTTTTATGCTACCATCACAGGATGAGACTCAAGCCACCTCTGACAATCACAGCAGTGATTTTACAATTTCTAATTCAATGAGAAACAAGCCACAGGCTAGCACCCATGCTGGTGCCTGCTCTGGCTTTCCTCAGAGGGCTGCTGCCACACCTGGAACACGCAGCACTTGTAGGCAGAAGTATTTCTCTGAAACATCTCTGGTCCCCAAGTATTTGCCTCTGCAGCATGAAATGGAAGTTATTTATGAACCACTCGAAGATAAAGCCCCCTTCTGCCCCCAAGTCTTGACTTTTGCCAACACCCATTCCTCCATGGGGCCAGAGGAACACAGCTGATGCTCCTCCCCATGGCCTGACAGACATGCCTGATTTTGGGTTCTGAGTCTTTTTAGAGACTGACTCCTCTTAGGATAAACCAACTCTGCATGCTCTGAATTGTCTTGCTGGTTCCCGGAAGGGCATCTTTAAGTTGTTAATTGTGTTTTGTGAAGACCTATCACCTTTAAGGAGTATTTTCAGCTTGTTTAGTCTTGCAGCCAGAGCCAGGCGAGATAAAGAGGACTAATTTCCGTCAGCATTATCTCCATGTCTCCCCACCACCTCACATGGGCAGGCAAGAGAGAGGGGTCAGCCCACCGACACAGCAAAGGGCTACAGGCAGACTGATGAGGCAGTAATAACTCCTGATTTTGTCCAAAAAGTGTTTATTGATATGTTATCAGTTTAGGTTAAAACTTTTGTGACTATTTTGCATTCAGTTTTCAACCAAATGGTACATTTTTGAAAAAATTGTTTCCTTTGCCCTCATTCCTTGCTCTCTCTGGGTCTCACTGACTTTCATTGCTTCTTCCTACCTGCCCTTTGCTGTCTTTGGAGTCCATAACCATCATCCCTGTGTCTCTTGATTTCTAACACTCCTGACTTCTTTGCTTCTCTTTCCTCTTTGCTTTCTCTTTATCTTCTGTTTCTTGATTTCCCCTTCCTTCCTGGTTGTGAGATGCACAAAGATTGACTTCCAGCCAAGTGAGGCATCCCACACAGGGAAAGTAAACCAGGGAAATATTTCTTCTCAATTATTCTGAGCAGCCCCTCTCACTGCTGCAAACTATCATTGAGGCAGAGAAAAAAATGGATGCAAGCTCGTCTGTGACATGTAAAATGACATATGGGAAGTCAAGTGGCCAAATGGAAAACTCTGGTTAGCACTGATCTTCAGTGATGTGTGGTCACCTGCTTTACTACAGCCTCCTTCCTTTTCTGGAACTGAAATCTTCTCCAGACATTTTCCTCAGCAAACCCTCTTATGTTTGCCAGTCTGCTCTAAAGACTTTATAATCCCTTTTGTAATCTCAGTGTTTCACATTGTGTTTTCTCAGCTCTGTGTTCTTTAGTTCTGTACTGAAAAAAAACTTTAGCATTCTGGCATGCAGTTACTAATTCTGGTGGAGCTAGACATTTTTGTAAACATGGCTTAATGATGCATGTTGTTCTCTGTTCATGCTCGTTTATGACCTCTGGCAAGACACTCACCAAGTGTGCCTTGGTCTCATCACATCAGGACTTCCAGATTTCCTTACATTTTATTTGAGGGAACCAAAATTTTAAAAGACAAGGGGGTAATACATTATTATTATTATTATCCTTTGCCTGCCCCTGTGTTTTTCCTGCTGCCTGGCTTCTATGCAGCTGTTGAACACTTAAGAAAAACATGTCTCCCACTGAGCAAGTTCCCTACAAATGTGAATTGAGCTTCAGGCAAGAGGAAATGTGAGTCCCGAGGTCACTCCTGAAATCAAACTCTTGCCTGGCTGCACATAATTCTGCTGTTGTGTTTTAAGGGTGATTTAGAAAAAAGTAGTATATATTTCCCACAAAGAGCATAAAAAGAAACAAATACTGGTGATCATGAGATGATCATATGATTCTTCAAATCTCACTGTTTTCCTGGTATTTTCAGTCATGCTTTTTGAGTCTGCAGCTCAGATCCAAGCAGAGAGAGGGAGAATGGGATTATGGAGAGAAGATGACCCGCTGGTGCTGACCAGAGTTAATATTGGGAGGCCCCTGTGCACTCCACGCTGATGACTGGAGAAGACTGAAGTTTCCTTTCCACTTAAAGATGCTGGAGCTACCCTCCCTTGTTCACCAGGGAGTAGTATTTCTGTCAGATATGAAAGCAGCTTCTAATCTGCTCTGACCTTGGCAAGAAATTCAAGTCCAAATGTAGTAACATAGAAGCTGACAGGTCAGTCTGAAGAATTTGAAGTGGGGGAGGCTTCCTTGCCTTCTTTCTTTCTGTCTTTCCCTCCTTTCACTTGAAATCTTATCAAGGATCATTTCAAGTGCAGTGGCAGCCTGACCAGCCCTAGAAATGACACCAGCCGGGTCATTGTCTCATTGTCCTTCCTCTTACAGCCGAGGTGCAGAGACCACTTACTGGCTGGGCTAAATCCGTGCTACTATTGTTATAAATTCATAAAGGTGGAGACCCATAGAGAAAAGCTTGTTACTTTTTTATGTGTAAAAATTGGAAAAGTTGACCTAAAGTTTACATCTGTACATGGGACCTTACTGAAAGACTCCTGTCTTCATGCCAGAGGCTCTCTACGTTTTGTTTTCCAAGACACAGACCCACACAAAATTTGAAGATGGTTCTCACTTGTTCTCACTGCTGCTAAAGGCTTTTGCCTGTCAGGTGTGCTAGTGCCTTCTTCTACAAACTAAGACAAAACCGGGACTATAGAAATTACCTATGTTTGCTCTACTTCTTGCAACCTTTCTGCATCTGTAGGATTTTCCTGTGTGCCTTGACAACAAAGGGGCTAAAAATGCTTTGAGCTCAAGTCCCAATTTGGGCATTATTTAGAAGTCTGAATGATGATGGTTATCTTTCTGGCTATTTTTCTTCTGGTTATTTTTCTGGGAGTGAGCTTATTTTTGATCACGTTGGCAGAAAGTTAAAAACCTCTAGTTAAAAACTGAAGCACTGCTTTGTGCTTTGTCAGTCAAGTGATCAGACTAGAATTTCTATGGATTGCTCACAACAAAAATTATAAATTATGAATGACCAAGGGGTATTTATTATTTGTATTAGTTCAGAAATAGATTTTTTGAGCCACACCAAACCCCCCCTTACATTTGGCATTATACTGGCCAGAACAAAAGCACTTTCCTTGCATCTGAAAATTTACAATCCCACTACAAAGTAGTGTAATAAACAGCACATCTTGTGGCTTCCCTCAATTCAGTGGCCATGTGCACCAGTCCAGGAAAGGGAGGAGGCACTGCCCACCCAATGGCTCTGCACCCCTGGAGCTGGGGTTCACCAGTGAAACCCTTCTGCCAACAGGGACACTGGACCGCTCTGTGCCTGGACACCCCCTGCCAGCCTGGGCTGACAGACACCATGCAGCTGAGGGGTGAAGGGAAAAGGGCTGATTCTCAGAGGTGAAACCTGATGTGTCTGCAGTAGATAGGGGTGGGCCCATGAAGGGATACAAGGAAATTAGAAAATAATGTTGCTGAGTAATCAGAAGCATAGGTCAGCCACACTGCTACCTATCTGCTGTCCCATTTTCTGTAGATGACATGTCAAAGGCATGATTTAATGAAGATTCTGAAGGACGTGGCCTCCAGGCATTAGGAGCAGCATAGGTCATAGCACAGATGCTCCTGTTTGAAAATCTCAAAAGCAAACGAAGGAGGTGGGTAGTCACGACCATTGCCAGTACTGAAAGATAACTTATAAATATGATAGGTTTAGATGGGAAAGCCAAAGATAAGTCATTCACACTTGGTGGAGATCCAGAGGTAAGCTGCAAATAGACAAAGCAAGAGGAAAGAGTCTAGGGAAATTATTCTGGGTGGGTACTAGCAGAGCAGGACAGACCTTGCTCAGGCCAGAGGAAGAATGTGGCAGTACTAAGACACAATCTCAGTGGTCCGTGTTTCTTAAACATTTTGCCATTTCCTACCTGCAACTATAAAGGTCTCCCAGGTGCATTGACCCTGCTCAGGGTAGAAGGAGGGAGGAAGGATATCAAGGCTCATGCAGTTTCACACTGCAAATGTCTGCTGGCTCAGCCAGGAGCCACAAAACATGATGAGAAACTGCCAGAGGGGCAGGCAGTCTGGAGAGCGCGCAGAGCAGCTTCACAGCCTGGTTCCCAGTTATGGGACAGAGCTCCTGAGGGGGATGTGTCTGTCCAGGCAGGCAGAGCTGGGTGCCTTTTGGGGTGGCCGTGGGTGTCTCCCCATGGGGAGATACAGCCTGCTTGTGTCACCAAGCCTTTGAGAGAGCAGATGGGGATACAGAGGCTTGGCAGAAACTGCTGGCAAAGGGTGGGCATCTCAGGGTGACAGCCAAGCTTGTGAGGTGTGGGGACCCCTCAGCAGCAGTGACTGGAAGCATATTGCTGCTGGTGACAGAGAGAAGGTGTTTCCTTTACCTACTGATGTGCACATGTGGGGCAGGCATTGGGTGGTAGGGGAGCAGGAACAAGAACTCACTTGAACAAAGCCCTAAACAACCAAACAACCTCATCTAAGCCTGAAGCTCACCTTGTTTAGAGCAAGAGATTGGACTAGATGACCTGTGGAGGATCCCCCCAATCTAATCTACTCTTTAAGTCCACTCCAGATTCCCATTTAATTTTCAGGGTGGTGTTTTAGCACCTGCTGGCACTGAACTGTGCCATTCTTGATAACATCAGTAGTAACAAGGCATTTCTAAACAGTCACTGGGCTCAGTCCCAAGCCACAGGGGTCTCCTCCTGAAGACAAAAGAGCCTCACTCACCTGCTGCTGGGACAATGGGATAATGGCATTGGGGGACCTTCTATGCCTCTTTATCTCTCTCCTCTGGGCATTCCTCCCTTGATGAGGAATTTCCTCTGAGCTCTGCCTGAAAGGCTTCTTGGGTGAGATGCATTTATCTGTGCAGCAGATAAAACACTGCAGCGGAGGTCACATTCTTCCATCTTTGACACTGTGATTAAGCTTGCCTGTAGGCTGGTGTCCCCTTGCACCTGCACACCACATCATTTATTCTCCTAGGGCACTGCATGACTATTATACTGATAACATGAAACTAAGCTACAGCCTCACTGTATCTTTCCCCTCCTTAGCTGGAAAGTGGACCACTTGGCATTACAGGCGTATGATGAAACACAGTCCTTTGAGCTTACTCCTTCTTTTCTTATTAAAAGAGTACTTATAGAGAATACATTTTTCCCCTTCTTTACAAAGACAAATTTTATGTTTTTTCCCCATTTAAGAAAAAAATTCAATCCACTGTCACCTTCAAGCTTCAACACCCAAACATTGCCTCCTGGAAACATGAATATAATTATACAGACAAATCAGAGGCTGTCCAATAACCAGAGCTCTTACAGATTTGAGAGGGGACCATTTGGGCTGTGCCCAGGACATGCTGTGAATCTCTTCAGCCAAACTCCCAACGGGATGGACTTTTGCAGCCCTGTCCCATGTCCCTGTGAAGAACTGTCTGTGGGCAGATGACAACAGTTAGGCTCCTGAAGCTTAACGTATCTGCCCAACACCTCCTGGGAAGAGCATGACAAGTGAAGAACTGGTGAGGAGAGAAACCACAGGGAAACTACAGAGAAATCAGAAATCACAGGCTGGGTAGTAGTAGAGAGACAGTAGCAGAGAGGTAGTAGAGACAGACTGGTACTAGAGAAAACTACAGGCTGGGTCTCTCTCTCCTGAAACAGCTCTGGGTTGTCCAACAAGGGTCTCTGGGTGCTACAGAAATGTGCAACTACTCGCTGAATGACATACTTGCTACACAAATACACGGCCTTTACTGAAATAGCCAACAAATTCAAGACTGAAGTCAATTTCTGCTACTAGCATTATTTTTAAATTGCACAGTGTGAGGAGCCAATTTAGTTTTTTTATGTGCGACACACAGATGTGTGTCCTTATCCATGAATAGGATACAGATCACCTCTGTGATGTCAACCTATTAGATGTAAAGGTTCTGCTCATTTTATCTGTTACTGTAATGTTTCTGGGATATGTGAACTCCTGGGAAGTAAAGAAACAGTCTTCTACCAGCAAAATTTATTCCTTTTTCCTTATTTCTTACTATGGCACTATCAATTCTGCTTGCAAAACAAGTATTTTTACACAGCTATTTTTGTAATTTTCTTGTTTTTACACTCATCAGAATTTTGTTTGTCTGATACATATTAGCTCCTTAGGCATATCCATGTATTTCTAACAGCATCCTAGAATTTCTTATCATAACTGGACAAGAAAGAGGGGAGAAAAAGCTGAAGATTGCAGTAAATACAGCTGAGATGAAGTCAGAGCACTATATTCTCTATCCAGATCTAAGGTATGTTCTTGAGAGCTTCCCATTTTGAGAACACTTACACGATATGTTTCCACTTAGCTTTTATGCCAAAAATATCCCAATGCAGCTTCACCACTGATAAAGGAAGCAAGAGCCTTCATGCAAACAGGGCTCCAGGCAGCTGCTAGTGCTCCCAGCCACTGTCTCACACAAACCTGTGAACAGCCAGCCTGGATGGGATATGGAGGAGCCCCTGGCATGCTGGCTGGGCAGGCAGCCCTGTTCCCCATCATGGATGCTGGGGACTAGCCCTCATTCCCACCTTGCTTCTGGCTCCCCATCCACTCTGCTGCTTCCCAGGATCAGCCAGAGCGGCCAACAGCAGCAAAGCTTTTGGCCACTTGCAGGGACCAGGAGAGTCAAGGCTGGAAGGAGTGCATGGGGAAAATCATGGATGGGGCAGAAGACAACAGGAAAATACTTCATCAACACAGGCTCACAGTCTGAGACACATGGTTCATCTCTTCTGTACAAAAGTATCAGCAGCAGTTACATCAATCATAAATGCTTTTGGAAAAGAAGCAGTTTTAAAAGTAAATAAATTAAACCCTGTCTACAGACTCTGAATTACAAATATCACTATCAAAGTTATCCAGGTTTCAGGGGAGTTTTAAAACAGTCATGTGCTAGCTGTATTGCTGAAAGACTGTCCTGCCATTTGGAAGGTCTGTGCTTGCACCTCTTAGTAGGAGTTTCCTCAAAGACGTTTCCCTGGAAATAGTTCTAGATAACATGCCAGTAGAGCTTTAATTATTATCTTTCTTGAATCCTTGGATTCATCCTAAAAAGTGTGCATGCATACTTTCATCAATAGCTTGAATATTCTTGCCTCAGCACCAACACTGGGTGACTTTGCAAGAGGGCCAGAGGAAGCTTATGTGACTGCACTTCTCTGGGAAGTCTGTCAATAGAAATAGACATAGCTCCTGAACAACGCTTCGATACAGCAGGAGGCAGTCGCAGGGTTCAGGGTAAAGGTCTGGGCAATAACCACCCCAGCACACAGGCAGAAGACAGGGAAACACAGCCCGACAAATGCCAGAGTCAGATCTGTCATTCATCATGATTCCTTCTGTAAGGGCAGGGTGCAGACCATCAAGAATGGCAAATTGGAAAATGACCACCCTCTGGATAAGATTGGAGATGTCGGATATCCCTCTTAAAAGTTCCTATGCTAGATGTACTCCAGGAAAGAAAACAAAAGGAAATGCAAGAGGAAAGGAGACAGAAGCTGTGCCCATATCAGGGATTATACAGGGATAGACAACAACTCATGGCTGTCTGCATCACAAGTTTGCAGAAATGTGGTGGTTCAAAGTGGAGAGAAGTTACAAGTGTACACACAAGCCATCCTGTGCTGCTCAACTTATCACCAGAAAGCCATCCCCAGCACATTTTATTTCACTGAATAGATGTAACCAAAGACTTTCAGCCAAAAGTAATTTGTGTTCAGAAAATCGCCATTGAATGGGCATTGAGTGGTGTCTCTCTCAGCTGCATGCTTGCAGAACCTTTGCTCTGAGACTGCTGGGCACAGAGCTGCTGCTGCCAGGCACGAGCAAAAGGACTGCAGAGCAAGTTTACATGGGAGGAAGGAGGCAGTGCTCTAGCTGCTTGCAGAGAAAGCATTTTGTGGTGAATGAGTTCAAGAGAAATGTCCTGCAGCAGTTCAGCTGGCCTCCGTTCTCAGCTGCACCTGCAAAGGAGCAGCTGAAGGCAGGGAGGAAGGCAGATTTGGTGGGGAATGGAGACACAGTGGAGAAAGGATGACAGGCAGGAAAGGCTGGGAAAAGACTCCCTGTTCCCTGTTGTCAGTGCTGGCTTGTGGGTGATCCAGAAGTACTGGGTGGCTATGGGTAAGTTCTACAACAGGGACTCAGGCACTTCTTAAAGCTCAGGCCTGTATCTCCTCTGCCTTCTGAAAATGAGGAAGACTAAGCAGAAAAGGGGAGATATTTATCCCAAGTCTGTGATCCACACCACCAGTTTTGGTCTGCTGAACAAAAACAATTCCAGTAGGTTCTTGCGTTAGCTAATGGAGATGATGAAAATGCTTTTTCAGTCATTGACTTGATGTGTGTTGACTTTTTTAGAGAAAAAACAGACCAGCATGTGAAGATTAGGCCCTTTGTAGAATGGAATTTTTTTGGAATTTATTTTTTTTCTGAATGAAACAGTGCTTTGGTGGGTGAGGTTTAAATGTTCCAAAAGAAATTGTGTCTGTACTATGAATTCTTCAGGCCATTCCTGATTTTAACCATGAACTCTGTATAGGACAGGTACATGCATATGTTTAGAAAAAAATTTATAGTTATGGTGAAGAACAGTTAACAGATCCATTTGCTACCCATTTGGCACGTTGTGGTTAGTGTAATTTAATTTGTGCACTATTTCATTGCTGATACCTTTGAAAGTACAAGGTAAGAGTGTGCCTACATACAGGCTGGTCCTGCTTTTGTTGCATGGGAAAGATGCTTTGTGTATTCTGGGCTAGGAGAGAAACTACCCTCTTCTTGGCTTTGCCTGCTTGTGCCAGGATCTGGCATGAATTAATAAGTGGGAATCTATCCTGCATGACAATTAAATAAAACCAAAAAAAAAACCAAAACAAAAACAAAAACAACCCCCCCACACACAAAAAGAAGTCAAAAAAACCAAAAAGACGGCTTGAATTTTTTGTTTCTTCAAAGTTGCCTAAGCCATGGGACCTTACATTTCTGCATCAGCTGGACGTCCTTCCCTCAGGCAGGCCCAGCATGGCTGAGGTCCGGAGCCGGCGCTGAGGGCTGGTGGCCGCGGAGCCGAGCGCCAGGGGCAGGAGGCGGCAGGAGCCCCGTGAGGGGCGAGGGGCAGCGTGGCTGGGCAGGGAGCGCGGTCCCTGGGCCGGAGCCCGTGAGGGTGCCGGCGGGTGGGCGCTCGTCCCGGCCCCGGGAGAGCGGCGAGGGGGCCGAAGCGCTGAGTCAGCGCCGCGGTACCGCCGCGGAGGGCCGGGGGCCGGGCGGCGCCCCCGCCCCGGCGGTGCCCGGGAGGGGCGGGGAGAGGCGGCAGCGGCGGCGGGCAGGGCGCTGCCCCCCTTGGCCGCTCCTTATCAGCCCGGTTTGATGCTGCAAGGCGTGTCCGGGGATCTGCTCATGTGATGGAGCAAGAGGCAGGCGGGCGGGGGGACCAGGGGAGGAGGTGATTTTCCTCGCTGCTCTCGCTCGCGCGTTTTTTTTTTTTTTTCTTTCACCCCCCTTTTTTTTTTTTTTTTTTAATTTCCCCCCCTCTCGCGCCCTAAAGGAGTTTGCGGAGAGCCGGGTTCCTTCATTCCCGGCTGTGCCGCCGCCGCCGCCCACCGCCAGCCCCTACCCGCGGCTCCGCACGGCCGCGGGGCAGCGCCATGGGCGCCGGCAGCTCCGCCGAGCCGGCCGCCCCGCAGGACGGGGCCGGGGCCGCCGCCGAGCCCCCCAGTACTCCCCCAGAGCCGCTGCCGGCAGAAGACGCAGCGGAGCCCCAGCCACCAGAGGAGCCCGCCAAGGTAAAGCAGGGGCGGCGGGGAGGTGGCGGGAGGGACGCGAGGCGGCGGCTCCCGCCGCACCCCCGGGCCGGGGAAACTTTCCCGCCGCGGCTGCGGCCACCTGCCACAGCGCTGGGCACCCCCCAGGCCGGGCGCGGAGCCGGGGCGCGGCGGGGCCGGGACTGCGCCACGGCCGGCGCCGCAGTCATAAAACTCCCGCCGGCGGCAGCAGCGGCGGGGCGGGGGGCGAGGGCGGCTGCGGGGGCGCCGCCGCTTTTGTGTGCGGCCGGGGCGAGAGGAGCCGCACCCACCCGCGGCGAGGTCTGCGCCAAGGAGCCTCCTGACTGCGGTCCTGCGGCCGGATCGCCGCGGCTCCCGCGGCTCTCCGCAGCCCCCCCACTCCATCCTCTCCCCTCCCGAGGGAGCAGGTGGGAGGCGCGTCGGGGCGCGGCTCGGCAGTGCCTTCGGCTGGGCGCCAGGCGCGCTGTGCCCCCTTTCCCGCCCCGTCCCGCACCCTGGGGCTCGGGCTCACCTGAGCCGCCGCCCCCCGCCCGCCACCGCGGGGAAGGGGCGGCGGTGTCGGCGGCGGGGGCTGGAGCCATGCCTTTGGTGCGGCCCGCTGTCGTACCGCATAGGGGGCAAAGGGGGAGGGACTCCTGAACTCCCAGCCCGTGGGGAGCGAAGGAGCTCTAGGTATGTGTGATTTAAAATAAAGACGTTGAAGAATTGAAAGAAATTCTTTTAAAACATGTCTGGTGTTTAAAAATAGATTATGAATGAACCCATTTATCCCTCTGGAATAGGCGCGTTTAGGGGATTTTGGGACTGAAAGGGAGGTTATGTGCATCTGTGTGTTTACATAGCGTGGCTTTCGGGAGTTTGTAAGGGGAGAAGTAATGCCCCGTTCTACCGTGATCCCCTTCTTTGGGCTCTTCAGAGTTTGGGTGCTCAGAGCAGGGAGACTCCGAAGTTTCTGTGACTGGTGCGTGGGTGTATTAGAGCTTGAGAACCGGTTATGACTTTGTTTCTTTGACCTTGTGGTTCAGATTTAACTTTCAAGTTGAATTTCCCATAGTTCCTGGCTGCCACTAGACCTCCTTGTGCGTGTTTTGACAGATTTGAAAACCACATTGCGAATGAACTTTAAATTAACTAAGATGTATTTTTTTTTAACTAAATAAGCATTGGGGATTGGTGCTGGTTCACAAAATATGTAGCACTTTTATTGGGCAATTTTAGAATTCAGATGCTGCTGTTTAGAAAAGCGGGAATTTATATCGGGCAAGCATTTGGCTATTGTGGTTGTTTAAAATCTAAGATAATGCAACTTTGAAGAAGGGACATAATATTCATAGCCATGTTTATCCAGTTATGGGAACTAAGGCCCTCTAAAAAAAGAGAATCACAGTAATACTGTTCTCAAGTACAGATTATTATTAATACTGTGTTTTATGTCTTCTAAGCTTTAGGAAAAATGCCTTCTAGTAGATTTTTGCCTGATTATCCAAGTAGAACTTTTTAAAATTGGGGAAGCTCTATTACCATTTTGTTGCTATAAGAAGTTGTATTACTGCTGTTCTAAAAAAGCTGGTTTTGGCTTCCATTACATTGCACAAAAAGAAAAATAGGTTTTAATGAAGTTTAGTCATACTTTTTTTGTCTCATTTGTCTGTCTTACTAAAGTAAAGTAACTATTTGCAGATTTGTGACATGGTTTTTCATCATTATTCCTTCCAGCTCTTTAAATTTGAAAATTACCAGGTCTTGCAATGCCCCTGGAGAAATCTGTTAGATAGCTAATATGTTTGTGGAAGATAGGGAATCTTTTGGAGGGTGGTCTTCTATTTTGCATTTTTCACATTAAAATGCTCATTACAACCCTTGTAGAAGAAAAAGCTTTGGAAAATTACTTCAGTAGAATCCATCTTGAGTGAGCCTTGGCAAGGCAATTACAAATAAACTGTCTAAGCAACTAGTCTTATGCAGGATATAAAATCCTGGTGAAGTTGTGCTTTCTTTTGTGATGCGAAATCCTTGAAATATTTAATTAAATTTCCTTCATGACATAGCTGCATTTTTTGCAAGATGAAAACCTCTTATCCTTTTCTTCTAGAAAGGAAAAAATTTATAGTAATTAAGCCGGTTTGTTATTCACGTGTGCTCTTTGGGCAGGTACCAGTTTTTGGGTGTCCTGGTTAAAAAAAGGGAGGGTGTATGTTTCAGTGTTGCTCACTTCTACAGCCCAGGGACCCTGGAAAGCACTTGGTCTACAGAGCTTTGGGCCCTGGCTTGTGAGCATGGTGGGTTAAATGTGGGCTCATGTGGTGAGTACCTCAGCTGTTGACCCATCTTCTCAGAAGTTTCTGGTGAGTTACATGTAAAGCAGCTCTGGAGTTTCCAGCCTGCCACAGTACTAGGACTTGAAATGGGCAGATTTCTTTACTGTAGCAGACAAGACCTAAACTCTGGCAGTGGAGGAGCTGCTCCTTATCTTGCATAGCCACCACTGTGGGAAGCCACCTCTGCAGGGAGGTGTGAGAGATCCTGGTGGTACTAATCCATTCAGCTGCCTGAACTGAATTAATCAGATCTGTGAATTGATACCTGAGGTCCTGTTGAAACCAAGAGCCAGGGTATGGTTCTACAGAAGGCTGATTTTTGTGATGGAGTTACCTCCTTGCTGTTGTAGCAGTAATGCTTTTTTTCCCCCCATCCTTTTCTTCCTCCCCGTTCTTCCTTGTTTTGCCTCAGATGACGCAGTCTCACTTGTCTGTGTTGGGTCCTAACCTTGCTTTCTGTAAGCAGGTTATACTCACTAACCCTTCAGGCAGCTGAAATTTATTCTTGCTGGACCATTTGCCTGATCTGCTTGTGAGTTCATTTGATTCCTACATTGTAGAGGTGAGATCAAGAGCCAGGACAAGGCAAGCATTTGCAGCAGGGCTGGAGGGGAAATGAAAAAACTTCTGTTGGTAGCAATGAGCTGGTGAAAACTCATTGAAACCTCAGGGGCAGACTGTCCTGAGCAGCACGGAGGCCTGAAGCTTGGCCTGAGAAGGATTTGCTAGACTTACTAGTGCTAGAAGTAGGAACAAGATCTTCTTGGTCTTGAAGAAGGCCTAAGAAACCTTAGATGTCCTGAACAGGTGAAAGCCGTGGAGATGTCTGATGAGGTGGTTCATGTGCTCCTGCCTCCTCCCCAGAGCACCTGCATCTTCTCCTTTATTGCATCTGTCACTGTGTGAGCTCGTTCAAGGAGCTAAGCCCCTGGAAAACTGTTCCAGTTCTTTGGCAAGGTCATTCTCTACTGATTGAGTGAGATGTGTTACCATCTGGGTCTCAGCAGAAGCTGCAGGTACAGGGGAGCAGGCAGGATCTTGTGTCCAGAGTTTGAAAAGAAGCTGGGTCACACTTCTGTTGGTGGCAGCATGTGACTGGATTGGTTTGGCTGTCTCCATTTTGTGAGCACCTTCTCTGTTCATAGGAGTGATGTGGCTCTCACCCAACTTCCAATTTTGATGCTAAGCATTGGAGAGATGGGAAAAGATGCCAGCGTGGTGCCCTCGCATGGGGCAGAAGGTGACTTCAAGCCACATGGGCAACGCCAAGATAGCTGTGTCATCCTACCAGCATTGCAGCTAACAGTGACAATCACACATGTGCCACTTTTATTTTATTTAGAAGTTTGAGGTGCCAGCTTTAATATGGGTTTCTTTTTGTGGCCCTGTGGAAGGAGCCACGCTCTGTTGGAGCAGCTACCTGAAAGCGTGTAGGGAAACTTCCAGAGAGAGAACTTGGAAAAATACAGGCATGCTAATAAGCTATTCTTGCATCAAAATCTAGGCTTGTCAGAGATAATATTTTCATGGGGATTGATGGCTTGAAGATGTGGTGTGGTAGATCATTGGCATGCAAGGGCCCCCACTTAAGCAGCAAGTCATTCAAACAGTGTTTTCGTGATGGTTCCCATTTCTGAGTAGTAACTTGATTATGCTACCTGTGTTGTAATGAGAGCAAGTGTGTGCTAGACAGTAAATATTTGGAACTGTCTCTTCTAAAGAGGTTACCAGCTGAGATGTCAGAGTGTCTTATTGTCCGAGTGCCTGACAAATAACAGCTGGGGCAGACTTACATCTGATGTTTAAACAACTGCGTTCTGGTGAGGGAGCTGAGTCAGCCTGAAAATACTACGTTAGCAATGGTGAAACTAAGCTTATTAAAGGAAAGTCCCTAGACTGTGTCTCTGGGAGCCCAGTTTGAGACATTTGGTCTGAGCCTGCAGTGTTCCCCTGGTTCAGCACGGTCTGATTCCCATTAGATACTTCTTTTCCATCTGGGGAGGAAGAGACTGGTACAATTCAGTGGTAAGGTTTGGAGGGCTGACCGTGCCTGTGGAGTGGCTAGGCTGAAAGAATAAAAATGTGTAATTGAAAAAATGCACAATGGAAATTGGTGTCATAGCGGCACCAAAAGCGTGAAATAGCCCCCTAATCATCTAGGAGATAAGAGGGAGGTGGTAGGGGGAGTGGCCGGGCACTTTGAAAGCCGAGGCAATTAGCTTGTGTTTGATGTGGTGGAGTCTAAAGAGATGCAAAGAGGAGCGTCGGGACTTTGAAAGTCCTCCAGGTTGGAAATGCAAGCCTGGGTGTGGTTGCTGAGAGGAGAGAAACGTGCTGCGTGCTCAGCCCTTGTTCTGACTGGTCCTTAGAGCCTGGGTGAGCTATACCTGTGAAATGCTTCCATAAGGTGCTGTCTGAAAGAGCTGGAAGGTAGGAGACCTGGGAAGGAGCTCCGTTTGGATCAGGCTTCAGAATAACAGACTGGGGGTAGTGTTTCTTTCACAAGCTGCAAGAAGAGATCACAGGGATGAATTGGGTGTAGACACTTTTTGGTGTTTTGGCTATTTTGTTTTATCCATTTGGGTTTGGAGGGTAGTCATCCATAAGGAGGTGTCACAGCAAAGTCGAGCTGAGAATTGGGGGAGAATAGTGTAGATGAGCTGAAAGGTGTGGAGCAAGTTCTTGGCTTTGTCTGCAGGAGGCAGAAATAAGGTAATGAAATGTGTGCTATTATGTGCCTTATAGAGGAAGGTCCTTGTGTTTTCTTCACCTGGAACTTGCAATATCCCACAAACCTCTAATGTTTAGCTAATGCAAAACAAGACAAACTGCTGTGAACAAAGAGTTGGAATGATCCATTTTTTTTTTCATTTCCCAAGTGTTGATGTTTGAAGTTCTTTTTAATGAAACAGCATGTGCTAAAAGCAGACCCCCTAAGCACAGCAACAGTCTTTCCCAGAGTTTCAAAATCAAACTTCAGGAAAAATATTAGTTATGTTAGTTTGCTCAGTTGTTCAGACAGCTGGATCTGGCTATTTTAGTAATCTAATGTAGAATCACTGTAGCAGGATTAACAGAATGAAGCAAAATTAACTCTGGTGGGTTTGGGCCTGGTGTGAGGAATCCCTGGAATGATTTGGGTCTGGTACAAGGAATGTTGGGAATGATGGTGATAGCTGGTGGGGGAAGAGGCTGGGTGCTGTGAACCCCTCAGGAACAGTGTCTGAAAGAAGCATCCACTAATGTACAGTGAGATCAGGGACCTGCAGTTCATCCACATCTCATGCAATTTGTCGTGTTAATTTATCCATTTTCAATTTTGTGTGTGTTTAATGGAGTCTAACAGTTGGGCCTGCTGCTGGATGCAAGATGGAGCAGAAGCTGCTCTTGGTTACAGTGCCAAGGGCAACAAGCCCTGTGTATTTTAGTCTCATTAGCTGGGTGTCTGCCCTTTGCTTCCATCTTTATGGTGAATGTGAGGCAAATATTAAAAAAATACATGCAGGATATACAGTAATGGCGTGACAGAAACTGGACTGTTGCTTTGCTAATGGCTCTTTGTTTTGGGAATGAAGAAGCTGAAAGATCAGTGAACTGGATAACCAGTTCCCCTTGGTTTCTCCCGTGTTCATGAGACAACACATTCATAAATTAATAATCAAAGGAGTGTAATGAATGTGTGCCACAAAAACCTGATAAATGTTGGTAAACCTGCCAAATGTAATGTTTCATTGCCTGTAGATAAATGCATAAAGATGAACAGAGAGATTCCTAATACTGTTAATTTTTGTCTTTTTAAATTTTGTTTTCACCCATCTCCCTAAACTCTATGTTGTATTTGTCTAAGCTTTACAACTATTCTCAATGGAATTAAGAGCACTGCTCACCAAATTAGATATAATTGGACTAAACTGCAGTTTAGATCCCTTCAGAGAAATGAAGCAGTTAATGTGAAGGAAAACTGAAATTAGTTTCTTTTGAGGACTAATGCAGTGGGACAGTCTGCACTGACCCTCATAAAGAACCTGAGAACTTTTTTTAGAACACAATTTTTTTTTCTTCATTTAAACTAATGATGCTGTTATGTCTCCTTTCACTTTACAAACTCCCCAAAGGTTTATTCTCCTTTGTACATTTTAATTTGGAAAAAATACTATTGTTTTATTAGTTTTGATTATTCAATTATTTAAAGCAGAACACTAGATTTGAAAATCTAAGTTTGTCTTCCCAAGGCCAAGAATCACATCAAACCCTTTCCCAAGAGATTGGGGTAAAAAGTTAGGGTTATATTGCAGGTCTGGTCAGATTTGAAAATATTGAGGTTTTTTCATGTTTTTACATTTTTTACTCAGTTGTGACAGATGGATCCTGTTTCCAAAACTGAATTTATGTACAGAGTGAATAGGGATTATAATTATACTGGGTAGGTGTAAAAACTGCTTATAGTCTTACATTTAGTGATGTTTTATATTCAATTCTGTTTTTCCTACTGGAAGGTATTGAAGATTTAACAGATCTAAAGGGTTATCTGCTAGACCCAGTGACTTCTGAATTTGGGTCTGAAATCTTTAGGATTATATAAAGTCGCTGTTTTCCTGAATGTACCAAAACTATAGAATAAATTCAGAGCTGGGGTAATAGCAAGTACTACCATTGTTAATATTTTATCATAACAGTCTGTGCTCAGTTTAAAAAAGAGACAAACTGTACTGCGTTGAGGTACTAAGTACCTTTTTTACTCTGGTTCTTTGCAGAGTCCACTGGTGCTTATTAGGCAAATGGTTGACTGTGTCTGTACATGTGTGTCTGTACATGGGACTGGCTTTAAAATGGTGTGCTGCCTGCGGGAGGCTTTGAAAAAAAGGCAGAGAAATCTTTGAATAATGTGAGGAATGCTAAGATATTCAGTGCTGTTGCCTTTCTTGTGACTTGAAAGAATTGTTGGTGCTAATTCTGAGAGTATAATCTTGAAATAGTCATCCATGGCTTTTTCTTCAGATAGCCAAGTTTTCTGAGAGCCAGTCAAGTCAAGGTTGTTCTTGTGTTTGCAGGACTAGCAGTTGTCTTTCAAGAATGAATCATTAAAACTTATTATTTATTTAAAAAATAGTAATGGTCCTCTACTAAATTTGTACTGAAAAATCTTAAAGCCCTTTCAGAACCAGGTTGTTTTTTTCTATGTCTTGCTGGTCTTTAATTTGTTACTCCCATTCAGCTAATGCTGTGTGCAACTGCAGAGGAGCTTCCCAAGGTTTACGTGCCTTTGTTCGGTAGTGTGGTGTCTTTATCCTTCCTGAGTTCCTGTGTTTTAGATTTATGGGAAGGATGATGTGAGAAGCGGGAATGTAATCTGAGTGTTGAGCCATTCAGTATTTCTTCTATTTAATATCTGGTCTCAGCATGTGAAAACTCTAAAGCCAAGTTATTCCATCTGTGGTATTGGCAGTGAGCAGAATGGGATCCTTTTTCGTGAGGTGGATTATGTGGCTGTGAAAGGCAGCTTTGAGGAGCACAACAATGCCGGGTGGTAACAATTTAGCTTAATTAAGGGTTCTGAACTGAAAATGGGGAACCTGAATGCACACACTTCATTGCCTGTGCAAGTGGGGTACGGAGCTTCTCCCACATCTCACCCAGCATGTGAAAAGAATCTGGTGATTAAGAGGAAAGCCCTTTTCCTGGCACTCTATCTGTTGATTTGAAATTCTGTTGCAGCAGGCTAATTACTAGTAAAAATAAATAAATAGATTTTCCCATTCAGGTTTATGGGGGGGGGGGGGAGGGCTGGAAGAGAGTCATCAGCAATGTGGCATCTTCCTGGATCCCAGTTTGGTGCTTCAGGCCTGTGGTTGTTAGATCCCATCTTCCAGTGTAATGTATCTGGGATGCCTTTGATTAATTAACAGGGCTTCAATGGCAGTATTTTGGGAGTACAGAGAAGTCATAAGACAATGATACGTAATTAAAGTTTGCTGTTCCACCAGAGGAACTTCAAACTTTTGCCTCAGGAATAATGGTTAATTATTCCTGGAATTATTAGTGGAAAGTTTCTGTTGGAAGGTAATAGAATCAGTTGGAGAACTAGTTCATTAAAGAGTAATCAATAAATTAAAGGGTAATTAAGTATCTTACAATGACCACAACACATTCCATGATTTAAAAAAAAATACGCTTGTGAAAGTATATTTCTTCTTATAGGGAAAGCCAGTGTAAATTCTGAAAATAATTAGAGTGTGTCAAGTGTGGAAGCTGAAAAACAGATTCTTCTTTTTGCATATATTAGCAAATCTAGAAAAAATATTTCAAATGCTATAGGGCTGAGTTCCAAAGAATTGCAAAGCTCTTTCCTCCTGTAAGAATAGTTTCTGCCTAATAACAGAGGTCCAAAATTTCTAGTTTTAATCTCAGTTTCACTGCATTTCCTCATGGGAAATCCATATGTCTTCTGCTTTCTGTCCTGAACAGTTTCTTTGTAGTTGTATTGTTGATGATGATAAGTACATCAGTAGAGGAACAATACCAAAGGCTATATTATAGAGAGAATTCATTAATGTATCAGAGCAGTTGTGCCAGACACTTTGAATGAAGAATTTCTTTCCATCAGCTAGATTCACCTTATCCTGGAGTTTTCCTTCATGGGAGAAACCAGTTTCTGCACAAGGTTATAGGTCATTGTCTGTAAGACCTGTTTCTTCTGTGTATTTCATGCGGGAGAGCAGAAAGATAAATATTCCCAGATTTTGTGTTTTGGGTTTTTTTCCTCCTTCTTTTTTTTTTTTTTTTTAATAAAAGTACTTTTATTTAATGAAGTTAAAATTACTTGTATGTATATCTTCAAAATGAGAATGAAAGAACAATATTCTGTGGGGCTTGGGGGGTAATCCAGCCTAATACTGACATTTTCTTTTTCTTTTCTTTTCTCTTTATCTTTCCCTACTACCATCCTTCAATCAATATTTGACCACACAGGCTTTAAATGCAAGTTTACCAGTACCTGATCTTAGTGAAGACAATTTGAAGGATGATGTCTCACCACAGGAGCCACTGCAGCTGGGAGCTGTTACAGCATCTAAGGAACCATGTGGGCAGCAGTCAGAGGTGGCTTCACTGCTCCAAGAACCACATGGAGAGCAAACCGAGTCTGCTGGAGCAAATGGTGAGTACAAACGTTTGTTCAGTGGACATACCATAGAGGCCTGCATGCTAAATGGGATGATAAGTAGAAATAGGGCTCAATTGGCTGTCTGCTGCTGAACAGGTATTACTCAAGTGATCCGTTATTGCTCAGGTGCTTCTTAGGCACTGTTTTGTGGGAGATGTTTGCTCTGTAGGAGAGAGTTCATATGTCAAGTGGCTTGTGGACTGAAGGTGTTGGTGTCAGTGGTGGACATCCACCTCTTAGGAGCAGGTCAGTTTCTACTTCTTGTGTTAGTTCCTGCTGCATAGGCCTGTCCCTTCCTTCATAAGGCAGAAATCCTTTCTATGTTAATTCATTAGTGGTATTAATGATAAATGGTTCTGAACTCATAGAAAGGGACAGACTGCTAATCCGTTGGTTTTACCTTGATTAAAGTTCCCTTTCCTACAGGTTTTAATCGGATTTGCGTTGGGACCACGAAACCTTTCTCATCATAGGCAACCCAGTGTGTTCTGTCTTGGGACTGTCTCCCTTGCCTTGCTGCAGAGTCAGGAATATGCTGTTCTTTCTGTGTGATCTGGCAGCCCACCTTTCCTGCTCTCATCAGCCACTTCTTGATTTCCTCTGTTCCTCCTCACCGGCGTGTGTTGAGATTTGCTTCAGCAGTCCTGCTGCCTGCTGACTTTTTGGCAGGATGGTGAGAGGGAGGGCTGGTTTTCAGTCAGAGCAGGCATCTAATGCTGGTGGTAGGGAGCTGGGAAGGGATGGTGACACAGGGTATGAGGCACTATCTTCAGCGTCCGCCTGCAGAGTGCCTTAAGGCATGTGTGTAACCCATGGTGTACTCTTAAGGTTTGAATCCTGGTAAAAGCAATTCTTCATCCCAGCTTTAGATTAATTGCCATAATGCTGTTATCTCAGTAGAAGGCTACCATATCTTATCCTGAACTTTTGTGCCTTTTTTTTTTTTTTAAATCATACCTGTAGGGACTTTTGACACTATAAAAATTGTTTTATCTTTCATGAAACTCCACTTCTCTAAAATTTTACTCCTTAGTGGACAGGGATTGGGGGGAGGATACTCACTAAACAGAGTCATAGAGAAAAAGAAAATATTTGATGTTTGGAAGTAGCCTCAGAAGATTTCATGTTGATATTCAGCTTCTGGATAGAAGAAAAAAAGGCTGTTAAAAGGGCATTACTTTAAGTCAATTGTCAAAGATTATAATTATTTTTGAATAATCCTGGGTTGTAGTTTCAATTGTACAGAAATCACATTCCTGGGATATGTAATGAAGAGGTGAGAAGCTTCCTGTGAGTGCAGCTAAATATGTGTAACAAGTTGCATGGCATGAAGTGAACAAACGCAGCATTAAGAATCTGGGTTTGAGTAGACTGCCTGATAAACTTTGGCTTTGTTTGAGAATCATCTCTCTGTGGTTGTGTGATATTCCTATTCAATGGAGCCAAGTCTACATGGTAGCATTGTTTATGTGAAAGGGAAAACAGTACTATGTGTTCACTCTTGAAGTAAAAAAATCATTTTATGAAGATGATGCAGCATGTATTTGCTGGTAATGATAGATGAAAATGACATCATCTATAGAGACAAATAAAACTAGCCCACTTGAGCACTGAAAGTTCTTCAAATAAAGATTGTGTTCTGATGTTTGTTTTTGTCCACTCCTCTGGACCTTAAGAGAGTCTGTTCCACCTCATCTGTCCTTAGGCAGATTAGTAAAGGTAGAGAAGAAGTATCTCTTGCTTGCTTCATGCACACAAATCTTTGCACTTAGAAAAATCTCCCATTTTTGTGCTACGCTTCATGTTCTCCACTCGTTGTTTATTTCAGCTTGCTTGCAAGTCTAAACTCAGAAGTAAAGCATTGTGGCACCAAGCACCGACACAATACAAGTGTTCGTCTATGGTAAAGAAGTGTTTGTGCTTAAAAGTTTCTTTGTTTGGTTGGTTCTCATCATCATTTTTTGAATCTTGCATTCAGAAGACCACTTGAGAGATGACCTAGACTCATTAAAGTTGCACTATAAAACTAAATTAACCAGATACTCTGGTAAATTGGCTCTGACAGAGATGAAGTCTCAAAGTATCATCAGAACTTTGGAGATATTCAATATAATCAGTTGTAATCAAAATAGAAATACTGTTGCTATTACAGGAGGACACCTGTATTAGATACTGAGCCTTTACATTTTATTTTATTATATTGCATCCCTTTTTTACTATCAGTAGGAGCACTAAATTATTATACTAGTATCTGGAGTAATACGCTTATGAAACTCTTGACAGCAGAATTTGAGGCAATTTATAAGTAACTAGGTTGTAGAGAATTCCAATTAAAAAAAACCCTTCAGACAAATGAAAACAAAACAAGCTCAAACCAACCCCACAGTAACAGGCAAAGGAGCAAACATTTCAGTGTGGAAAAACAAAGTGGTTTTTGTATGGTTTTGTTTATGAGGGATAAAATCCATGGGGCTTTTAAGCAGCATCTGTTGAGGTTGGATGTGGATGCCTTGTGGGAAGCTGCTTCGGGAAGGCATTACTAGCGGAGGGAACTGAAGCGGCTGGTTCGAAAGCGGTGGCTGGTTGGAAAGCGGCAGCCGGCGCCTGTTCCCTTCGGGGCAGGGGGCGATAAAGGCTCGGAGCGGCAGTTCCGACACGGACCCTGAGAGGCACCACGCTAGTGCCGGCCAGCGGTGGGAAGAGCCGGCCGGGCGGGGGGCGGTTCCGGGCGGGGCCCGGGGCTGTCCGGGACGGGGGGGAGCGGCCGTGGGGCTCGGGGTAGAGCCCAGCCCTCCGACAGGCAGACTTCCATGAGGCAGGCTCTCCGCCGTCCGTCCGTCCGTCCAGCCAGCCGGTTGCCGGGGGCTGGAAGCGCCGCTGCCGCCTCCCTCTCGCTGGCGTCGGCTGGGGCTGCCCCGCGCCCCTGGGAGGAACCTCGGAGCGGGAGAGGGAGTTGGTGGTGTCAGTGTGGCTTCAGCCATGCTGGGGACAGTGACGATGGCGGGTAAGGCGGTGTGGCACTGCCGGCACACGCGGTTTGCTCCCTGGGCTCAGTAGCGCCTGGGCTGTGCGGGCGGCAGCAGCATCCCCATCGCCGGGCTGCGGCGGTGCGCCGCTGCCGGAGAGCCTCGGAGCGCCGAGCCCCCAGGGTTGCCGACTCTGGGTCTCCTGGCAGGGCCTTAGGAGTTAAAAGGTCTGCCTTAAGTATTTTTATCTCAGTGAGAACCGCTTCCAAGCGAAGGCTGCTGAAACTTCAGGAAGTGTCATATCGCCTCATTCGGACGTACGATGTGGTACCTGCGATACAAGGCTTTGTGAATGTGGAGGTGCTAACTGGGTGTTTCTCTGCGGGACGGGGCTGTGACTTGGTATCTGAAATTGGGGAATAGAAAGCAATAAGGCAGTAAAATACCTTAAGAGCTAAACTTGATGAAATTGGAAGGAATATGAAAGTTAGCATCGTTTATATGTTGTAAAAATATTTGCATGAGAGAAATGAAGCTGTTGCTGAATTGCTGTTTTAACAAAACAAAATAGAGAGGGGATTAGCGCCGTGGCAAGTGTGTGTGTGTATGTATGTATGTATATATGTATGTATGTATGTATGGGGGGCAGCGAGATCCCAGCCTGCAATACCAAAAACTCCATGCTGTCTGTCCTGAACTCCACACATCTTACTTAAGGAATTAGCACACAAGCCACTGAAGCTGAGAGCCAATACTGTAAACTAATTGGGCTTTCTGAAAAAATCAGTTTTGGGGGAGCAAAGAATTGGAAAAAAAAAATTCCGTTTTTTTCAGAAAACTTATGTCAAAGAAAGACAAACTTATGTCTTTCTCTGGGAGACAAAGTGCTATTATTAAGTTTAAATAAACAAACCTCAGGTTTTTTGTGTTTTTTTCACTAAAGATAGCTAACTTGCATTGGAATTTCCCTCAGATTGATGATATATGACTCTAGCTGTCTAGGAAATCTTTATTTCATTGTATTAATAATTACTCTCTTGTATATTGTTTGCTAGAGCCAGTGAATGAATTCAACAAATAGGGGGAGTTTATTCACGCAAAATACTCTAACTTTACAATACGTATTGACAACAAAGCCTGTAGAAATGCGGCTCCATTTGGAGCGGGCCCTGGGGAGGACTGTACGTGATTTGAATCAGTGAGTAGTGGAGGAGATATCCTACTGCTGTTTACAATAGGGTTTTCATTAAACTCGATGCTTAATGAGCTTATCACATGCTGAGTCTTTTTCCTCAAGGGTTCTCTATTTTTTTATTTCCTTTTATTGTTAGCAATTAAAGGTTAAACTGTTTTTCAAAAGCAATGTCTTTATAGGTTTGCACAGTTGTGATTGTTTGAGGTTTTCCTTATTTAATAATTCCTGTGGAAGAACCTTAGATTTTCACTGCAGCCCAGCTGCTTCTATAGTACATTTCCCAAGAACTGCATTTAGTTTGTGGTATGTGTTACCATTTCTTGGAAGGGACAGAGAACTTCTGCTTATTGGTATGCAGGAGTGTATTAAGCTGTCATGTGTCTAATTAGTGCAGATGCAGCTTCATCTCCTTTGTGGTGAGCTTGTGATGTTTACATTAGGCTTTATGTGGTCGTTTTGATAAAGAAAAAATTTCAATCTGCTTTTCATTGTTCATTAATCATTAGGGGTTCTCAGAAATGTCCCAGCATTTACTGGCCTGTATTGCTTATCCCATCCTTGTTGCTAATGGAGCCATGAATTTTTTTTCCCCTTAAAGACTCAAGTGCTAGAGTTGTGTCTTTCTTAGGCTTGGTGAAAAAATGTAATTTTAAGAAGCAGAACCAAGTCACTGAATGTGTGATATGGACAGCATGTCTAACCATGAAATTTCATAAATATTTGTAGCATGCTGGTTTGGTTCCCAAACAGAACAGCTGTGCTGGTCCGAGAGCAGTTTATTATTGTGAGTGTATTTAATGAAGAATTTTTGACTACAGCAACTATATCCAAGCCATAGCTAGTGACCCTTGTGGCTTTAAAAGGCTTCTGTTTATTTTTAAAAAACTACACTGTTTTCTGATTTTTAGGGTTGTTTCTTGAAACACTAAAATGAAAAAAGGAATATCTTAATCTTGAGTAAATGAAATACATAACTTTTCCTGCTGGAATTTGAGAAGCTGGGCTCAGAATTGGAATTTGAGAAGCTCTGGGTTGGAGCACACAAGTACAGCTAAATCAAAATCTTCTAAAAATAAAGATTTTTGAATGCTACAGTATCATAGTCAAAATGATTGTGTGTTTGGGGTTTTCATTTGTTTGCTTTTTCAGTTATTTTTCTATGATACCGTTTACTAGGGATGCTGCTTTTGCTTTCTAAAGGAGCTCTAAGCCATGAAAAATAATAGATATTTTTCAGTTTTTTCCTTTTTTCTGATTTTAAAAATAATCACAAAAGTATATGAGATTTTAAAGCCTGACTCTTCAGTTGCCACTGAAGTACCAGAGAACTGAATACTAAATAGTACTTGTTTCAAAAGCTTTGAAATAACAATATGGTTAAAATGCTCATGAATTGCAAGGATACACAGTGAGATTTAGCATGCAAAAATCTCTGTAAATCTTCCCTCATTATTTAATTAATCTGAAAGAACTTGTACTTTGCAATGAACATGGCAAGTCAGTCCTTGGAAAATTGGGTGAATAGAAGGGAGAAGGACATAGTATGTGCTTTCTATGAAAGAATTCTTTGTACATCAAAGCGGAATTAAATAGGGTGTGTGGTAGGCAAAGGAAGGAAGAATTTGTGAAAAATACATTGTTAAGCAGCAATGTCACAGTTGTAGTTTAAAAAAACTGAATTGTTAGAAGGATAAAACATAATCTTATTTCTGTGTCCTTTTGTTGCTGTGAAGTGAGTAATGTGTTTGATTTATTAAACCCAACCTTCTGAAACTTGTGATTAAAATAATAAGAATTTGTGGTATAATGCCCAGTTTGTACACTCTGCAGTGGAAACTTAGAAGCACAGATAGGTTTTCTTTTTTTTCTCTCTCTTTTTTTTTTTTTTTTTTTTCAATGCTAAAGTGCTCAATCTCACAAATAATTCCAAATAGCTACTTTATTCTAAATAAATCTGTTCAGGGTAGGTTTTTCACAGATATTGTAATTTCAGGCTGTGTCTTGGTTTTTAATTACTTGTATCAATTTTTATCCTTTCTTTATATTGTCATTAATGTTTCTAATGATAATTAGAAGAATTGTGCAGTTAAGAGAAAACTGCATTTGACAGATACAGGCTTGGTTCAGATTTTTTTTAACGGCCTCCTGTTCGTGTCATATGAGTTTTAGAGCAGTAGCTGTTGGTTTGTTTTTTTGTGGCTTTTTTTTTCTTTTACAAGTTTTATTTGTAGCAAATCTAGACACAACAAAGGCAAATGATTGTAAAATACACCTCAGGGCTGCAGCATTTGCTTTTGCTCATGCAAACCTAGTGAGAGAATTGTGTATGTGACCAGCAGCACGATTTGGCCCTAAAGACTGAATAAATGAAAAGAGTACAAAGTCCTCTGGAGCCTTGCAGTGGCCAGAGGAGTTTGTGAGGTGGGCGCTGGGTGTGTGTCACATCCATCTGAGAGATTGAGAATGTAGGGAATTCATGGAAAAAATCCAGCGCCGTGCTGCAAATCCTTAAGGGGAAAAGTCAACCAATTCCAGATGTTGACATGGTTGACTTCGAGCCCACGAAGTGCTGTAGATTTAACTCTTGCAGTCACTGTGGCTTTTTTTAACTCTTTGGCAGCTGCCAGGGGAGAAACACATTTTCACTTCTGGAGAGAGATGAGTGCTGGGAGCAGTTAAGTTGCACTGCCGACTGTGTCAGTCTACAAAAAGAAGGGTTTAATTACTCATTTTATTTTTAATGGGATGAGACAGGAGTTCAGTCATTCTGAAAATACTAATTCTCCAACAACTGATCAGCATGCTTCTGATAAAATAGAAATAAATTCTCCCAGTGGACTAAGTACACATGAAATTGTGAAATCAAGCACCTTTGAGTCCTCAGTAGTGTCGGTTTTGAAAGTTTCTTTCAGAATAAAAATTGCAGTTATTAAAACATGAGCAGCACTTTGATTCACTTAAAAATATTTGAAAAGTTAACTGGTATGTTAGCAGTTAAAATAGAATTTCAGTGTCGGTCCTCAACCGCAGTGGATTTTAAACAGCTAAAGTTTATCAATTTTATGATATCACCCCTGATCTTTATCACCTCCTCTAGGTATATTTTTGTTGTATTCTATTCCTTGGCTAGCACATTGCTGGTAAAGTACAGTCCTGCTCAGAAGAGACCTAAGGAAATGTTATTCATATCAGTATTTTACTTTATTTGTTTTCTGGTAGCTGTTTGGATGAGCCTGTCTGGTGTTTCTTAAAAGTGCTTTCAAAACCACTGAATTAATTCAGAAAGTGCTGGTTGTCTGGACAGAATACCTGTGGTAGTGACATGCTACAGAACTCTGACCAGCAATGCCTTGTGTAAGTAACTTCCAAACCTTTCTGCATTCAGAATTGCCCTCACAGTGTTTGGGCACTGAAGTGTCATTAATAAAAACACGACTATAGAATTCAGCTGCTAAATATAAAGTTCCAGGTGTTTATGTTGTGACAGTACAGCTTGGATATTTGTGGCACTGGAGCTTTGTCACACAACAGTGGCAGCCTTCTGGCAACATGCAGGCAAATTTCCTGAATGGCACCTCTTTTGTCAAACGCTGAGGAAGGGCATCAGAAATTCAGTTTAGATAATCTTCCAGGGTTTTAAAATGTTAGAGAAGGAGACAAAGTAGAGACTGGGTGCAACAACAGCAAGTCACTTAACAGCTGACACTGGAATGTTATCTTGGGGACGAAATACCTTCGGGACAGGTTAAACCCTTTGGTGGAATTGAAGGGGTAGTGCTTGGGCTAGGTCTGAAGTAAGTATATCATTGTGCACCATGAGGGAGAGATGGAAGTGTGATGTGCTGTAACATATCTGTGACTTTTCAGATCGGTACTAGTAAGTGTGTGTTCAGTCAGTCAGTATTTCTGTTAGTTTTTCCTTTTGCGCTGTGTTTAGTGAAGTATTGCAAGGTAGCGTGTCTGCTGGATGGATTCACAGGGAAGATCTAATTACTGTCAGCTTGATTTAAGTTCTGAAAGCTTATCACTACCTCTAAACTTGGTGTTCTCTATTTTTACGATTGCATTTGCTATCTTAATACATACCCATACGTGCAGATTTTGTAATAGTCACAGCTCTTTTCACCTGCAAAATGTTTTACAGGTCTTTGTCTTAGGGTGTTATAAATGCCTCATTTTATAAACAGAATAAGCAAAAACCCTTTGAATGGTTATCTTATATATAAAGAGATGCATTATTATACTGGTTTTACATCTTATCTCTCTTTGGAAATGGAATGCCTCATTTATTCATATTCTTTATCATTCCACGTTTACAGTAATCCCGTTTATCTGTGATACCTGAAGCTCATCTTAAACATTGAATTTACACTAAACACCTGTTCTAGTTTGGGACAGAATTGGAAGAAAACTTGGAAGGAAACTTCCAAAGGAATGTTTTCTTAAGAGAATTAGGAAAAATTAGGAATAAATAAAAAAAGAAATGTCACCTTTTTATAACTTTTTTGAAACCTCAGGATTTTCAATGTTTGAAGGGCATGCCTTCCCAGGGAATGTTTGCAAAAGGAAAGGTGAGCCCTTAGAAATCTATGTCTCTGGCTGCTCAGCAGTCCCACGTGCCCTTCTGACTTCTCCTTTCTGACTTCTCCCTTCTTCTTTCCTGCACTTCTGGTCCTTCCCATTTAGACCCAGCATTCCCCACTTGCTCTCAGCTCTGTATTTCAGTCTGCCTTTATCTGTCTCATGTCAGATGGAGATTTTTGTGTGTCTAAGAATAAGCACGTTGCATTAATGCAGGGGTGGGACAAACAGAAAGACTCTATAGACTTTGTTTCCAGCAGAGATGCTAAGAGGCCTTGCTCATGAGGAAATTTTTCTTCAGTGTTAAATGAGCAGCACTTATCTTCATAGCTGGTTAAGCCAAAAGAATAATTTTAGTGTAAACAAAGTTAGGAATATATTAAAGTACCTGTTACTAAATAATTATAAAATATGTGATGTTTCAGAGATAGTCTCTGAAGTGCCTCTAACTTCGTGAATTCCCAGTAAGCCTTTGACAGTTTTCTGTTAAATTACATTATTTTATGGAAATGACAAGGACTTTATTTCCAGACCCACAAATAAATGAACACAGATACAAGAGTGGTTCCTTGACTTTATCATTGTATAGTCTCAAAATAAAGCTAAATAAACAAAATGTAGTGTTTGATTGATAAGAGTTATTTTGCTTGTGGATTGTACTGCTGTTTGCAAGAGGTATATTACCAATAGACTAAAAGTTCTGGCAGCTTTTTCAAAATGTCTGTTTTGTCTTACCCTTTGCCCTCACAAATGGCTCAGTTCAAACATCTCTGGTCTGCAATGTTTGGGGAGTTAGTATGTTAGCAGAGGTCAGGCTTTTAATTGAATTAGGAGCTAACAATTGAGGTAAATAATATTGCACTGTTAGATAAAGGAAAAACAAAAAGCTTTGCTTATGTTGACCTGGAAACAACAACCATTAGGCTGCTGATAGTGAAAAATAATTTGCCCTCTACATAGCAGTTAGAAGCCATTATCCTTGTAGATTTTGTTTTGCTTATTGTGTAGTTAGTTGCAGCCTTACCTGGACTGCATTGTCTGTGTGCTTCTGAAGAAGCAGCCCTTAATAAAGGGAGAGCCAGGCAAGAGGCGGTGAGTGACTTCTGGAGATCAGGTGTTCCAGCAAAGTAAGGCCATCTGCAGAGTCAGAGACAGCTTCAAGGTGGTTCAAATAAAAACCAAATCACTTTGGGGCAGTTGATGATTCCATGCTTTGTAAAGCTGTCTCCTCCTGCCTCTGGACGTAAGCACATGTACAGCTTAAAAGAAAGGGACGATGTCTTCTTCTAGGGTGTTGCTGTTCAACATTGCATATTCTCAAATGATTTTATTTTTTCATCTTGGCACTCTAACAGGTTTGGTCAGAGAGAAGAGTATTCCTTTGCGGTCTCGCACTTTTGCCTGTTGCACAAAATCTAGGGTCAAGAAGAATATTAAACTGAAATCCTGACGGCATCCAAGCCCAAGATTCTTTTGGTGTCTTGAATATGCCATAGATGTAATTTACAATGCCTGTCTCTGAACTTGAGTTGGCCAGAGGAGCAATAATATTTAAATTATCCTGGCAAGACTTGAGAGCGGGGTTGCCAGTGACCTGAACGAAAAGCGCAAACTCAAAGAAAAGCGTAGTCCTCAAAGAAAAGATAATGCAAACAGACACGTGAGCAGTGGGGCGTTTTACCTTCTTGCATAGTAACAACTTCATTCATTCTAAGCAACATGGAATTGCTGTATATGGTAGTGCTGTGTATGTATTGAATACATACATATATTGTATAGAAGAATTCCAAAGATTCATTATCTTCAAAGCAATATATTGTTACCTGTTTTGTAGAAGTTACGAGTTTTTAGAAAAACAGGTGATTTCTCATGGGCGTTTTCACATCTTACTATTCTTTTGGACAGAGCTGTAAAATAAGCTTTCTTTTTTTGTTATCGTTTTAGGTCAACAGGCTTTTTTTGAGTTTTGTTTTGCTTTGTTTGTTTGCAGTTTTTTTTGTTTGTTGGGTTTCCTCAGATGTGTCCATCTGCATGAAAATATTTATTGAGCTTTCCTTCAGGAATAATTGCATATATTATTCTGTATAGTCTGCAATAGAATTTTTTTTTTACCTAAGTTTGCCTTAAAGTAAAAAAAAAAACCCCACAAACCACACAAAAAGAACTGCAAAATCAGGGTGTAGAATAAGAGAATATAAGCTTGAAAGGTGCATTTGCAAATAAACTGTGGAAAGAATTGTACAATGATATGAAGAAGGCAAATAATTATAATAGTGAGAAGGCAAATAATTATAAGAGTGATAGAACAGAAACTAATTTTTAAAAATATACTAGTAGCATATGGAAAGGTATGCAGATAATAAAAGAACATGTATGTTTATGAAAATTAGTAATAATGAAAAAATATATCAAGGTATAATATAGCATTAAATTTAGAAAGAAATTAACTGGAGTTTTGTTGTTGTTTAAACAGTTGGACAAACAGAACATTCCAGTGTAACTGTGAAGGAAGACACTGAAACTATGGAGACAAATCCATCTGACTCGGGCACCAAGGACAGTGTAGATGCCGAGAAGGAGGATGCTCATTCAGTTAAGCAGTTGCCAGCTTTGGAAGAAGTTGCAGAAGACCAGGTGGCAGAGCCACAGTCTTATGATCTGGGTTTTAAAAAGGTTTTTAAATTTGTTGGGTTCAGATTCACGGTGAAGAAGGAAAAGACAGGAAAATCAGAACCAGTTCAGCTGCTTACTGTGAAAAAGGAAACAAAGGTCCCTGAAGGAGCTGATGATGAAAAAGAAGTTGCCTCAGAAGAAACAGCAGTGCCTGAGGATGTACTCTCTGCAGAAGACAATACCAAAGATACACTGAAAAACGAAAAAACAGAAGATGAATCTCCTAAAATACCAGAAGCAACTGAGATTTCTCCTCAGCCAGTTGCTTTAGCCACTGAAACTGCATCACCATTAAGAAAACTTTTTACTCAAGGATGGACTGGATTTAGAAAAAAGAAAAGTTTTAGGAAGCCTAAAGAAGATGAACAGTCTCCTGTGAAAGAAGAGGAGATAGAAAAAGGGGAGACAACATTAACAACTGAAATCAGTGAAAAGGAGGAGAAACCTGAGTCTGAGAAGCAAGATGAAGAGAGAAATGTGACAGCAGTAGCTGTTGAAGCGCATGAAAAGGAGCAAACTGAAGGTGAAATGCAGGAGTCAGAGAAGACTCTGGCAGCCACAGGAGTAGAAGGAAGTGAAAAGAAAGAGGTAGTCAAGCATGATGAGGAGGAACAAAAAGAGGACCTGGCAGCAGCAGCTGTAAAAGAAAGTGCGGAGGGAAAAAAAGATGATCAAGAAAGGAAACTGGTGGAAGTCCCAGAAAATCTTGGTAAAGAGGAAGAAGAAACTGAAGAAGGAGAGAAAGAAGGTGAGGTGACGGAGAAACCACTAAAAACAAAGTCAGTGGAACCTCTTGTCACTGACAGTGATAATGGAGAATTGACATCTTCAAAAGACATACCTGTGGGAGAAAAACTGGAGACAATGGAAAAGTGTGAAAGAGATGACAGAACTGAAATAGCCTCTGAAGAGACATGTGAAACAGGATCTGTGGCAATGGAAATTTCTAGTGATCAGCTTAGAAAATCTGAAGGAAGAGAAGGAAGTAAAGATGCTTTAGTTGGGAAAGAGACATTAGATGAAAAAACAGAGGAAGCAGAATTAAAAGTGTCACCCACAGCAGAGAAGAAGGAAAGCAAAGAACATGAGACAAAGTCAACTCCACTCTTTTCTACTTCTGAACAATCAGTTGACACAGAGGATAATCAACAGTCAGTCAAACCCGCTGATGAAGGGCTACAGGGAAAACCTGGCACAGATACAACTGATACTGTCAAACCAGATGAAACAACCATGGAAGTAACTTCTGAGAGGCAGCTGGGAAGAGGCCTCCAGAAGGTATCACAAATGAAGCAGAACTCCTGTCTTCTCAAGAAAAGACTAAACTACAAGGTAGCCCTTTAAAGAAACTCTTTACAGGTACTGGACTGAAAAAACTGTCTGGAAAGAAGCAAAAAGGTAAAAGAGAAGAATCTAAGTTAGGGGAACAGGGTGAACCAACTCAGCACTTATCAGATTCCCCAGATAGCCCAGAGGAACAAAAGGGAGAGAGTTCTGCTTCTTCTCCTGAGGAGATGAATGAAATTCCCTCTTTGGAAAAATCTGCAGATGGAATGCAGGTCACTGAAAGTGAAGACGCCACAATTACAGATGTGGAGCAAAAAAGAGAAATGGTTACACCTTGGGCATCATTTAAAAAGATGGTGACTCCCAAGAAACGTGTCAGAAGGCCTTCTGAAAGTGATAAAGAAGAAGAAATTGATAAGACAAAGAATATGGTATCCGCAACTGAAAATGTTGTTGATGAAAATCAGGGAGAAATACAAGAAAATGGGATTGACCAGAAACCAGAGAAAATCACAGAAGAGCCCAAAAGAAAAGTTGATACCTCTGTCTCCTGGGAAACTTTTATTTGTGTAGGTTCTTCAAAGAAAAGAGCCAGGAAGTCATCATCATCTGATGAAGAAAGCCAAAAAGTAGGAGAGTCTGGACAGAGCAAAGAAACAGCAGCAGATGCAGTTCTTACTAGCTCTCAGGAGAGTGATCAAGGACAAGGGAATTCTTCCCCAGAACAAGCCGGAAGTCCATCTGAAAGTGAAGGTATGTCAACATGGGAATCGTTTAAAAGGTTGGTTACTTCAAGAAGGAGATCCAAAACCAGAATGGAGGAAAGAAGTGAAGACTCTGTTGTGGGATCTAGCCTGGAGCATTCAACATCAGATGGTGAGCCTGGAAAAGATGAATCATGGGTTCCATTTAGAAAACTGATGCCCGGGCGGAGGAAGAAAAAGTCAGATGGAAAGCCAGAACCAGGTCATCTTAAACAAGCAAGAGAAGATATGGCAGAAACAGCTGAGGAAGATTCTGATGTTCCAGCTGTTGTTCCTTTATCTGAATATGAAGCAGCAGAACAGGAGAAAATGGAAGCTCAACGAGCAAAAGATGCTGAAGCGACGAGAGAACACACCTCAGAGGAAGGGAGAGCAGAAAAGTTAGAGGACACCCTAAGGACGGGGCAAGGATCTGAAGGGCTGACACATGAAGTTTCTGTTACCATTGTGGAAGAAGAAAGGGCAGTGAGCAGCATTGAGGAAAGGTCACCATCATGGATATCTGCTGCTCTGACAGAGTGCATTGAGCAGGTGAGAGAAGAGGAAGAGAAAGAAACTCAGAAAACAGCTAAACCGGGTGTTACTGTGGAGAATGCAGTGGTAGCTGCTGAGACAGTGCCAGAGACTAGAAAGGATGTAAGTGATGACACCACAGCAAGTGAGCTGGAGCTAACCTCCGAAGCTGTGACTGCTCTGGAGACAGCAGAAGCTTCCTGTGCTGAAGAAACCGTGGAAGTGTCCCTTGCCGAGGAGACAACTGAGATGGTTTCTGCTGTTTCACAGTTGTTAGAAACCCCAGATACTACAGAGGAAGCTACACCAGTTCAAGAAGTAGAGGCCACTGAACAAAATTTGAAAGAATTGGACAAACAGACGCAAAAAGTTCTTCATGAAGTTGCTGAAAGAGTAAAGTCAGATGTAACACAGCCGGTTAGTGAAAGAGCTGTGACAGAGACTAGAATTACAACAGTACAGGGACCTGAGTCAGAAGTGAAAGTTGCTGCTAAAGACGGGAACATTGTCAGCCAGGAAACCGTTCTGCTTGAACAGTCCTTGGAAAAAGAACACAAAGATGATGGCCCCCAGCCCCAGCAAAGTGCAGGGAGCATTCAGGGCCAAAACAGAGTTGAAGAGAGTGTATTATCTGAAGGTTCAGAGAAAAGTGAAATACCTTCTGCCATGGAAGAAAGCACAGATGGATGTCCAGGACGTGTAGAAGACCATAAAGAAGTAAATGAAATGCAGAGGATAACAGAGGAAACTTTATCACGTAACAAAGAGTTTCACAGCATCAAAGCCATGTCTCCCAAGGAAGAGCCTTCAGAGCAGGAGAAACTGCCTGTTACAGAGTTGACACTGGATGAGACAAGAGATGAATGTGCTCCAGAAGGAAAGCCTGCAGTAAGTATTGTGTATAACACAAGGGTTGATTTGTGAAAGTCAGCAAGTGTTAGGTACTACACCTTGTTTAGAACCAGGTTATGGGTATATTAATGTCAAGGACCTTCCTTGTGTAGCCTGAGGCAACTGAAGTTCATTTACAGTGAGAGATACACGGATGTCTAGAAGCAGCAGTCACTGCAGCTTGTGTGCAGAGTGAGGTGGATGCAATGCATGCAGAAATGGAGTGGGAGATGGTGTGCATAGATGCAGAGGTACTGAAATGATTGTCACTAGGGCTCCTGCACTGCACAAAGTAACTGAAGATACTATATGACCACCTGAGATACAGATGTGATCCATGTGACACCATACACATTGGATGGTGTCTTCAGTTGTGGGCAGAAATAAAGGCAAAGCTGAGGTACCTCTGCAGAGGGAGGACATGGAAACAACACCACTATCTCCAGCTTTAAATGCTGTAGTTACTGTGGCTGGCACATTCCTGCCTTCTTCCCTACCTCCCCATCTTCTGGCTTAGTCTTTGTTTCAAGTGATGCCAGCTGTCCCTTCCTTTAGTTAATTTTAAGGCTGCCCTTTGTTTAATGAGCTACCTGTCCTCAGAAACAACACAAGCTGGGATCTTGGTGAGGTATTGATCCCCGTGTCATCACCTTGTGCTCTTCCCGTAAGACTTGTCCTTTTGGGTGTTGCGGTTTTTCACCTAGAACATTGCTGGTCACTCCCTACTTGTACCCTTTTACACAGATCTGTTGCAATTCTCCACAGGTTCAGGACAATACAGAGGATGCAACCTCATCCTTGGTGCTTACAGCTGAAAAGCTTGAAGGAGAGGGCAGAACACTCACTGTGGGATCAGAGTGCACAGAAGCAGTTGGCACTGTTAAAACTGGGAAACAAGATGGAATTCCTGACTCAGAAGAGCAAGTTTGTACTAAAGGAGTTCCTAGCAGGACACCTGCCCTGAGAGAGGAAGATGATGCTGTGCACAACGGAGTAAAAAGCACAGAAGTCACTGTTCCTGAGGTTCTGCTGCAGAGCAAGGGAAAAACCTCTGTCCTTCCTTCAAAAACAGTTGGCTCAGAAGCAGCTGCAGATGCTGAGCAGAGCATGAGCGATGGGTCTGACAGGGACATTGCAGCAAAAGATTCTGTGCCTGTCACAGAGCCACAAGGCAGAGACAAAACAACTGAAACCCCCTCCAAGAGTGCTGAAGTGGAAGGTGCTGTGCCCAAATCTGAAACACGGTTGGAGAGCACTTCCACTGTTGCTGAGGCTCTCATGCAGATTAAAGCAGATGGGGCCTCTAATTTATCATCCACATGCCCAGAGATTGTTGAAAATGGAAGTGGTGTTATCACTGATAAAAGTCCTAAGAATTGTGAAATACCCAGCAGTTTGGCTGGAGAAGAGACTGTGGGAAAAGGACGAGAACTTGTAGAAACCTTGAACTGTCAAGGTTTCCAGAAAGAAGATAAGAAAAATGAGCAATTGCTGGACGGAGCCAAAGAAGTATTTGAATATGGAAAACAGGAAGCTGTGAGACATGATGAATGGTCAACTGCTGTCCAGCAAGAGGAAGGCTCTGACTCAGCCTTTCCACAAGCTGAAAGCTTGGGGGCTCTGAAAACACCTGTGGCTCTAGCAGCTGCAGCAGGTGGAGAGCATGTCGTGGCAGAAACTGCGACACACACAGACGTGACAGCCAAAACTGTACAGCCCTTGGCAACCACACCAGAGCAAATGGCTTCTGAAGAGGTCCCAGTTTCTAATACTGACTGTTCAGGCTGTGGGACTGCAGAGCTTGGTAGTGTGGAGGCACCCAAGCCTAGAGTAACTTGTGCTTCCATGAATGGAGTATCAGAGGAGCAAGAGGGGCCCCAGAGCACAGGGCAAGCCGAACACAATGGCATTCCTTCCAGTCACAGTCTGTCTCCCAGCCACCCAGAATTTCAGAAGCATGTTGTTCAGTCTGTGATCATAGAGTCCCAGAGCACAAAAATTGTATTGAATGCCATCCAGTCAGCTGTTCACAAACTTGCAGAAACAGAAGAGTCAGCTGCCCTTGAGTCAGAGGAGAGCATTAAGTCTGTAGGGAAAAGCCCATCAGATACAATTGTACCTGAACTTCTGGGAAGTACACAGGTAGATCAACAGCTTCCAGTAAATGAGGAAGAGATACGAAGTAAGGAACAAGAGCTCAAGCAAACAGGAATAGTGAAAACTGCTACCTTATCTGAGTCTGCAGAAATTTATGCAACTGTGGAAAAAACAAAGGACATGCCTTTAATTTCTGAGATGCTGAAAGATGGGCAAAGTCAGAATTCTTTAACAGTTGTGACAAGCCCTGAAGAAATTTCTAGGGGAAGTGTGAGACTTCAGAAATCAACCCTAGAACAGAGTACTTCAGAAGATTTAACCAAAGACACCCTAGACATACACTCACCAAAATTAAAGGAAAAAGAGGCTGGGTACATTATGGAAATCTCAGACCAACATACAGGACAGCAAACATGCAGAGAAAGTGAAGAACAACCATATCATTCACCAGTGGAAGATGGGAAAACACAAATGTGGGAGGATGACAGTTGTCAAGAAGGAACATCTTGTAATAGACAAAGTCAGAACTCGGTGGCTCTGACGCCTTGAATGTAAGTATCATTTTTAGCCAGTAATATATTTATTTTTCTAAGATAGTTTTGAGGATCTCTAAACCGTTCTCTCTAATGTGGTGTGGTTGTTTGTTTTGTTTTTAATTATTTTGCTGAAGGGCTGCCCTCACTTCATTTGCCTTGGCCTTGGCCTATATTTTGGTGTGGTGTTTCTGGGAGGTAGTAAATGTATTTTTCAGTTTTCCTGGGTAGGAACTCACATGACACATTTAATGTATTCAATTTAATGTGCAAGCACACTCTCTGACAAAGCTCTTTTGAAAATCCTAAACCATGTGAGTATTGCCTTCCATGGTAAACCTGGAGTGCCTCACGTACAAAGCTCTTTGCAATCCAGAGGAATTTGAATCAGAAATCCAAGTAGAGTCTCTCCCTAGGATATATACTGCACTTGCTTCACTAAGTCGTAAGACCTTTATCTCTGAGAACTGCTTGGGAAAATAATGTATTCTTGAGAAAGTAAGCAGTCATTACTAAAGCTTTTTTACTGTCATCTTTCTTTCAGATGTGCTAAGCATCCATGTGGCATGTGGAGAGATGCCAGTCCTAGAAAACAACTGACAATCCTGCCACTGAACCAGGAGCTTTATTCACTACCCTTTATTCTTGGATGTTAACATCTGTTCTTTTGAAGACCTCGCCTTGCCATTTTTGTTAAAAAACAATGCCTTTAATATTGGCTGTATCCATACCTGTGTTCCATGAAGGTTATTTGTCTCTGCCCAAAATAATCCATTAAGACTGGAGCTGCACCACTCAGTGACTGGGCAGACCACTAGAATTTTTGCCATGGTTATTACTGTCCCCTCATTTAATGTGTGTCCTGTCTGTCCAATCTCCTTGAATCCCTTCACTTGTCCTTGAGTCTCCCTCCCTTCTTTAGCGGTCTCCCTTACCCCTCACATCTTTCCTAGCTGCCTTGATCTGACCTGTGAATGGCTGTAGGTGCTACTCAGCTTGTGTGTGAGGGGGAAGAGGAGGGCTGGCTGATGAGAACACATGAGACTTCTGGATACGTCTGTCAAACAGCAGGAACTGGATCACGCACAAATTGTTGAGCAAGGTGCTCAAGTTTGCTGCCTTTCAGTCCCATTCAGGTATCTCCGTCCATCTTTCAGTTGTATTTGTGCAGGTCTGATTCAGTCAGAAATTATATCTACAGTGTAGCTTTGAAAGGAGATGGAAAATACCCTGCCTCTGTTGTTTCAGACTTCAGGTCTCAGGACTGGACTGTAATGTATTGAGTATTTATATGTATGTCTTAAACCCAGTTCTGATTTTAATGTAGAGCAATGATACTTCTGTACTGTTTAGGCATTCCCTTCAATGAATATTGTAGAGTAGCCTGGAGAGGAAATTGATACTTATTGGAGCAGAAATGTAGTTTCCTATTTATTGTTCCAGGTTTTTCCCCCTGTAAAATCTCTCAAAAAAATTTGGCTGTCTTGCTTTGAATATTTATATGTATATCCTAAACCCAGTTCTGATTTTAATGTAGAACTATGATATTTCCTACAAAAGGAGACAAAAGGAGAGCCCTGACCTGACCCACTGCTCACTTCTACTTGAAGCCCTCCCTGGTTTCTGAGAACCCTCCAGACATCACCACTTATTCTTTTGCCACTTTGTATCTCGCCCCTCTCATTCAAAGCTCTGCTAATTTCTGGTGACCGCCCCATCCAGTGCAAAGCCTTTCCCTGCCCTATAATGTCTTAACATCTTTCCTGCACACACACGTCCCTCTTTCCCAATCCCTGCTTGAACTGTTTTTCCACCTCACCATTTTTTGAAATTCTCCCCACTCCTGACAATTCTGTCTTTTCTGAGGCAGGAGTAGGAAAGAGGGAAAAAGGGAGTCAGTAATGAGTTCTGCCTTGAATTTCAAAAAGCTGATGAGATTTTTTTTGGGGTGCTGAGGTCTTAAAAAGCTTCATGAAAGGTGGATTGGACTGACAGCAGGTGAGACCAGAATGGGCAGGGTGATATAAAGATACTTAGAAGCCCCAAGACTGAGAGTCCTGGGATGTCTGTCCCCAACATGAATTGGTCCTCTCCTTTGTTGTTTACGTTAAAATCGAACAAGGGGTACAAGTCAGTACTTTCAGCTCTGATTTCCAAAGTGAAGGTTACAGATCACACATTGTGAAACCAATGCCCATCAAGTTGAACAATAACTCACTCTCATACCTGTATAGTAATTTATTTTAAAATCAACTTTAGTGTACAAATGCTCTTGTTACAGCAGGTGCTGGCCTCTCCTCGAGGCTGCACGTCCAGCAAGCGATGTGACTGATTGCACTGGTGTGATTGCACCATCTGGTGCTGCCCTGCGTGGAAGCATCAAAAGATTTTTCCTTACCTCAGAGCAAATTATATAAATATTTAAAGCCAAACAATGTGGTTTCAAACACTCCAGTCTATCTCTGTCCATTGTTAGCAGCAGCTTTCCCCCTTAGCTTTGGGCGATTCCAAAAACCTCAGTTGGTTTCCACGCGTTTAGGTTGGCTTGCAAGGTAATGATGCTCTTAATAACACCTCACAAGTGCAAACTTGGCTGAATTTGTACAAATTGTATACCTATGTACCTTAAGCCATATTGCAATAACTGCAGCAGGTAAAACAAAATAACAAAAGCATGACCTGTGTAATCCTGATTCTTACGTTTGTAGCTCCAAAGCTGTTAATAATATGTAAAGTTACTTCTTGTCTGAACCTCATTTAAATAAAGCTAGCTTTACCACAATGTAAATTGTCTGTTGGTAGTAATTGAGCAGGCAAGGGCATTTAACTTGCCTGTTTCTCCATTAATCCAGGGCCTAGGTAAGCAATGCAACAAACCTAACTATAAAACAAATACGAAATCTTTTTATAACTGACAGCTAAAATACCTGCTGCACTCGAAACCACGCTAATGGTGCAGGGAGCATGTCTCCACAAAAAGATACTACTTTGTTCCAGTGTATTGCTTTGGCCTCTGAAACTCTCCTTGAGACTGTGACTTCTGGCTTGTGCTTAAAAGCTTGAAGCTTTCTCTAATCCAGTGTATTGGGTTACTAAATTTGATTTTGTGTTTTTAAGGTAGATTTCATTGATTAAATAAAATGCGACTACAAATTTGTTCTAACTTGTGTACGTGGTGAGTTTTTTTTCACCTTGCTTAGTGTAAATTATTTTCTGATGGTTGCTTCATCTACAGGAAGTTAGATTTGCTGCTGAGAATTCACATTCAGGTTTTGATGTGAATTACAGAAGCTAATTACAGAATTAAACTATGATTTGGCTCTAAGTTTCAATAAAATGTGCAAATTCAAGATAGAAAACTGCATTCTGTGAGCCAGAATGAAAAATTAGTAAATCATATGCCTTGCTGGTGTGACTAAAGTATAGAAAACTCCAGCTCAGCAACGCCACAAATGTCCACAAAACCTTTGTTTATAAATTAGCAGATTGAGGGTCTTAGGCTCATAACTGGTATCTTTTGGGCTCCCCCATGTCTGCTTAGCGAGGGTTTACTCATGGCACCAGAAATCTGGGTGTGCCTGTTATTTATGTTAGCACACCTTGGACTTCAGACATGAAATTTTTCCAGCTGTTCATGTTCTGTGGCTGAGGCTGATGAGCAGTGTTTGCATCTCAAGACAGAGTCACACCTGAACTAGTTTTGTAATAATTGGTGCCTTCCTAGCCTCAGCTAAAATGCTAAAATCTCGTATCTACCTAGTTGTATTGATTGCAGCAAGTGCAGGGATATTGGAGCACTGCATGCAGCCTGTCTCTCATCTTGCTTTGGCATGGTGTCGGGGGCTCACACTGCAGGGGACTGATCTCACTGTCCACTTTTGGCATCTGGAGGTACAAATTGAACCAGCATCTCCTGCCAGACATTGTGCTGAAGGTGTACACAGCCTCTGCTGCATGATTTGCAAGATTTGTGCATTTATACTGGTTAGTGAAATCTCTGAACAGGCATCTAACCAGGGATTGGAGTCCAAGCCTCTTGCATCCCGAGGAAGTTCGTCTGCTGTTTCCTCTTGTAGGGTTGTTTTATTGGCAACAGCTCAAGTATCCTGCCTGTTAGCTCGGGCTATGGAAGTGGATCTGGCTTTCCCATGCAATCCAAAGCATATGGGAGACAGCTGTGCTCACTGAGGAACCTGCACAGCTTGGATTCAGCAAGTGCTTGGGGATGGGCAGGAGGTTTGCCAAAAGCAGAGAGGATTCCTGAGATGTTCATGTCTGGATGCTGAACGCTGGATGTTTGTCATTCGCAGCTGCCACATGGGAAGGGAGCAGGCCTGAGGAGGCTGATGGCCTCACAAGGAAGGATGTGGCTTGGAATGAGGAGCAATGTGAAGCAGAAGGCCAGTGGAATTTCGGCTGCATAGGGTTTGGAGTTCCAGTTTGGCAGGGGGAAGAATGATGGTGATAAAGGAGGGGTGACTTTGCTCTGTGAATGTTTTGAGATACTCCTAACAGGGTGGAAACGGCCGCCACAATGGTAACACCTGGTACAGGCTGCTGTCATCTCTAGTTGGACACGACATGTAGGCTTTACAAAAGTAAGAATTAAAGTCAGGGGTCTAGTGTCTGTTCTGCTGTCTGTTCTAGTGTCTGTAAATTTAGCATGTGTCTGTTCTGCTTCAACATCCTCTTGAAAAAATACTATCAACTCGTTAGAACAGGAAGAACGGTTTTAGGAAGCATCTCCTATTCCCCCTTGAAAATGACATCCTCTTCCAGAGCTTGAAAAGGTTATGAATAATCAATGATTTGGGACACGTGGGACCTTGAAGACCATCTGGTCCCAACCCTCTCTGCCATGGCCAGGGCAAGGAGTGATGATTTGATGAAATGAGGGGAGCAGATATGCCTGATATGCCACAGGAGCTGTGCCCTGGGGATGGTCTCTGTGTCAGCTTTGTCCTGTCCTCATCATCGGTTCTACACATAGGCCTCTGTCCCTCCTACAAGTACATTTCTCTAAGCAGCTAAACAAGAGGGAATTGTGGAAAACTGCAAGGCATTTGCTACCAGTTGCTGCCCTGGAAGGCAGACATCCCAGGAAGCCTTCAGGAAGCAGCCTGGGAGCAATCCCTGCCTTCTCCCCAGCAAAAGTGTTCCCCTGGGGGCTCTTCTGTGTCCCCTCATCTTCGCAGTACTATGGCCTCCTCTCCTCCTAGCTGAGCTAGCTGTCTCTGCTCTGTAAGCATGTTCCTGGTGAACTTTTAAATGAATTTCTGGGAGATTTTCACGGGACAGTCCCAGAGGCAGCGTTACAATCAATGGTGCCTGTAATTTCCCATAAAAGCAGCTGTATGAAGCAGAAATCCTGACACACAACCACCTGGACTAGCATGTCTCCCTTTCACCATTCTAGGGTAGCCATGAGGGTAACAAAAGGACAGAGGTGATGCTCAACCAGTGTTTGAGGGTAGTGTACACTCAGGGCCAAATAGGAGTAAAGTTTTCAAGATTGGTTCACTTATGTAGAAGAGGCTGGGAGGTTACAGCTCCAAGGAAAGTCTGTTAAGTGAAGGTGGGGCAAGGGGGAAACATTATTTATTCAGAGGAAGTTTTCTTAGCCCAATTACATTTCTTTTTTAATCTCCCAGATGTTTTCATTATCATTTCATGAGCATGATTAAGAATTTGAGGGACAAATATGACCTGTCCATTATTCTGGAGCTGACATGAACTCTTCTAAAGCAGACTATTTGCTGAATAATCTTGAAAATAGCATTATTTTCTTTGGCATGAGTCTCCCTGCTGGGAAAATGCTTTTATTGGATTTTTGCATAATCTGTCTTGATCCTGCAATTGGATTCCAGCTCATACATCTTCTCTCCTCCCCACAGCAGAGCCAGTTAATGCCTCGCAGATGCAAGGGGGGAACCTGCATCAGTATGAATGATGTGGCAAAGGCTGGGCATATTGCTTACAGTTCCTCATACAAAAGCATATTTAATTTAAAAATTCCAAACAAACAGACAAACCCCTTGAGCCATTATTGGCACCAGTCAGTAGAGGCAGGCTCATATTCATTCTGGGCTCATATTAATCATGGCAGTCTATTGACTATGTTGAAATTACTGTTTTGTTTCCTTTCACTCATAGGCAGTAGTTGCTCATGAAGAGAACAGATGCAATACTTCTTTATGTAAATATCCCTTGAAGCATCTCAAGGCTCTGGGCATTCCTGTTATTGGTTACTTATTTTTCCAATAGAAGAGGCATCACATTTTGTTTTCTCTTTCAGTTGAAAGCTTGGATCACTTGGGTAGCATCAAACTTTGCAATCTAAGCAGGTGAGATGGTTTTGCTTAAAACTTCCCAAAATCCTACTTTTAGTTTTAACTAATGTACAGGGAACACAGTGATGATGTGCTATTACAAAGCAACCTGCTATACTTCTGTACTGTACCACAGAACATCACTGTGGCATATCACTGAAAAAATAATACTTGAATTTTGAATTGTAAACTAGGACAGGAAACTATTATTTTTTCCCATTGAGAGACAAAGTAAAATTAGCAGGAAAGTGGCAGTGGGTGGCACTGACAACAAGCAGGGAAGCAGAAGAGCACAGCTGGAGGACTGCAGGAGCAGAGACCAGCAGTCATCAAGTGATCTAAGATTGCTGCTACTGGAAACAGAATGTTTATTATGACAAACTTGGAATTATGGAAAAAAAAAATCAGAGAGGCTCCACAATCTGCAAATCCAGAAAAAATATTTAAATGAGTTGAAAAATAATGAGTGCTTTTATTGAAATGAATTTGTGACCTGTTTGCAGGAATGTAGATAATATAGCCACTGTTTCTTCTTAAGGATGAAGTGCTCTTTAAAAAACATGTTCATACATACATATGAACATTTGAAGTAAGAGTATCTTCACATTAAAGATAAGCTCATAGCTTTAACATAACACCAATGAACCAAAGATAGTGTGAACCTAGTGCTTTCCTTTCTGCAAGAGGAAAGACAGGTAAGAGGGCTTTTAAAAATTTGCTAGAAATAAGAAACATGAAAGTGTATGGTTAACTAATAATAATCTTTGAAGTATAAAGCTCAATTTTCCTGCTCATTACCAATTTTCTTAAGGGAGACACCAAAACCCTCTACCTGGCTCCTACTCTAAATATAGCACACAAACCAAAGTTTAGAAGGTTAGGTTTGAATTTTAAATGAGCTAGACTGAAATATTAATGATTCCTCAGCTTAGAAGAGCCTTAAATAGACTGTCAAGTGAGCAGTGCTGAGGTTAGACTGTTTTAATGTTCCGGGGAAAAAATCTGTGGCTCTTTCTAATTCTGTTGTGATCTCAAAATGTAACTTAACAATGAGCACAGTGTCCCTAAAGCGAGAAGATACTCTGGCTTTTAAGCAGAGAGGAGGAAGTCTAAACAGGGAGTATTACTGGTGATGCTTGGAGATTTTGTATTTTTCAGCCCTTCCTAAGTCAGCGCTCTGGACTAGAGGAGCAGATGGACATTTGCGTACTTCGTGTGCACACACACGAGTGTGCATACATTCACCCTCCCTCTGGCAAGGACGTGCTCAGGCTCTGTCCCCTCTCTGGACCTGGGGACCGGGAACTTCAGCAGCTGCACTGAAGCTCAAACAATTGCTTCCCCTTGGCCTTGCACTTCCCTGGCGCAGCTGGAACATGGTGTGCAGGGACGTGCCGGTGTTCCCGCTGCGCTGAAACTTCTCTGCCACCTGCTTATCAGCTCTCGGGTCTCTCCTGGCAGCGATGCTGCTCTGTGGGGGACACAAAATATCCTCTCGAGGCGTATTTTCCCTGGTGTACCTGCCCCTGCCAGCCTCGGGACTTGGCCCCTCTGCGTGCTCCGCAGCCCTCCGTGGAAAAGGCTCTGCTCTGCGGGACGAGCCCGCTGCGGGACAGGGCTGCCGGAGTCCCTCCTGCCCCTTTCTTTGGCTTTCCAGTGCAGCCGCTGAGCCCGGGGATGATGTTAGGAATGCTGCCCAGGAGCGCTGCTAGGGATTCCTCCCGGGAGATGCTGTCGGGGGATGCTGCTAGAAATGCTGCCCGGGGATGCTGCCGGAGATGCTGCCCGGGAATGCTGCCGCGGGTGGGCAGCGGCTGCCCCCGGAGGGCCCGGGTGGCTGCACTGGTGTGAGGGCACCATCTAGTGCTGTCCCTGTACAGCGCCGCTGCATGCTCAGCCGGGAGGAGACTCAGCGTGGGCTTCTCTCAAAAACAAACCAAAAGGAAAAATCGACCCAGGCTGCACCTTCCGTGTGCATAGAACCATTATCTCCTGCTTCATAACACCCCAAAGGTGGAGAAATCGAGGTGGCAAAGGCAGAAATTTCTAGCTTTTGTCTTTCCAGCTAGCTGAAATTCCACCCAGCTCTGGCAGCTGTTGAAGAGTAAAAAGCAGGGCAGAGTGTTAGCTCGCATTAGTGATGTATGTGCATAAAACACACATGTGAAATGATGAGCTGCTTTAGTGGGCTCTGAAGGGAAAATGCAAGTTCAGTTCTAGAGGGCTTCTTGTTTTGGAGCCTGAAAGTCTTCAGAGTGAGCTGCAAGCCACAGGAGAGGTACAGACGGGGCTTCTGAGCTGGGAGGCAGGAATACACCAGCTTACCCCAAAGCCTTCGGCAGCAGATCCAGCAGAAACTGGGCTGCTGAGGCTCTCCTGCTTCCTGGGCTGATGGAGGGGACACTTGCAGTGTGATGCAAGGGAACCTGAGTGAGCACTGGAATCATTAGCCAAGGATAAGTGGCAACGTCTTTCAAGACATTCAGCCTGTTTGCAGATACACCCAGTACGTACCACAAATGGCAAAAACCAGAGAACCTCCATGAAAATGAAGGTAATGGGAAAGTGACAGAGCCAGCCTGTCTCTATGTGGAACAGAGAAAGCAAACTGGGGAAATAGAGAAGCACCACTGAGTATAAGTGGTTGTGGAAAATGTATTTAGACAAAGAGCAAACTCTAAGTCAGGTAAATGTACAGACAAAACCTGTTTTGCATCAATTAGCTGAGTTTCCCTCTTCATAATAATCCCCTGGGATCCATACCCAGGGATGGTGGTGACAAAGTACAACTTCAAAAAAAGTAATGAAAGGCAGAGGGTTTTAGGGATGTGGTCTCTTGGCAGATTATGGAGGCCCAGCAGTTGCTGCCAAACCACTCACTGCATCTGTTCCCAATATAGCCGATACGGTCACTCCTCTTAATAATGATGGCAACTATCAAGGTGAAAGAAATGTTTTTCATGGCCCCAGCACTGGGGGCAGATCAGATGAGGTTTGCTTTCATCATCAGGGACTTCACTGTACATTTACTTGTCTATTCCAAAGGTTAAACCGTAGTCCTAGCATATGTATAGCTCGTGCTACACTGCCCGAAGAGCTGGAAATGTTAAAATTTCCACAAGAGGTCACTGTGAGGCAGTGCATCCGTGACGGAGGACGAGGCTGCTTCACAAAACCCGCAAAGACTACGGATGCTTCTGACAACACAGCCACAGTCAGCTGGGGTAGAGACACCAGCAGCACAGGAACAAGGGCCCAGTCACAAATTCATCTCTTGGGAAGTCAGATGGACAGGTGGGAGACAAACAGGTGCTACAAGAAATCCAAAGATTATCCCTGTCCCAGAATAAGAAATTAGTTATGTGCTGTTCCAGAGACTAATAGGAGGAGGCATATTCCAGGATTAAGTATAATAATCTGACTACTCCATAATTTACTGAAGAAAAATGCAATCTGGGAACGGAGCCCACAACATAAGAATGCATTAGCTCTGTTGAAGAAAATCATAAATGTGTTTCAGTCACTGGGACTCATCTGCCCTGTGTAGCCCCCCTCACTGTACATCCAGGTGGGAGAGAAGGGATATGGCTGGGGACTGGAGCAGGAGTGACTGCCTGGACACATGCAGCACCAAGCCACTTTGGGTTCCAAAGAGAATGTAAGAATGCAGTCATATGTAACAATAAGATTGCTATAAAATGATTAGGAAAAGAAAAATTATTTTGAATAGGAAGCCAGAGATTATGGTTTTAGAGGAAGGTCATGAAGCTGGGCAGTGGGGTCATCATGGAGGCAAGTGCACTTACCCTCTAATAGAGCTTTTTGAAAAGCCAAGAGCATGAGTGTTTATTTCTGTGGTAAGCATGGGCTGCCTCACTCCCAAAGCTTTTTACACTTCAGTGAAATCTGCATCAGAGAAGGAGGGAGGTGTAGCTGCTCCCTAGACCATTTCCTGCATTTGCTTAACTGAGACCTTTTTATCTCCATCTGTAAGAACTGCTTGGGAAAATAAGATAATCTTGAGAGAGTAAGTTGTTGTTAATAAAACTTTCATAATTCTCTTCTTTCTGTCAGATACACTGGGCATCCATGTGCCATTTGGAGAGATGCCAGTCTTGGAGAACAACTGGCACGGTTGTGGCATAGTCGGGAGCTTTATCCATGAGGTTTCACTCAGGAGTGCTGACAACTACTCCTTGAAGACCTTTTTGTCATGATCATAAAAAGCAGTGCCTTTAATGCTCAGTGTGTTCCATGCCATGGTCTGCACAACAGAGCCAAGATCATGGAAGATATCTCAACCCACTGCCCTCATGGAGGATATCAAGGATTCCTCTGCCTCCTTCTCCCTTTTCCTTGAGACAGGACAGAAACAGGGGTGTGTCCTGCACATGCTCTCAAGTGAAAGGGAAAACTGATGCTGAAATTAGAGAAGACTGAGTGAGAAGGGGAGAAAATCACATTCTGTTTAGTGGCTGCAGTGGTTGAAATACTTGTTTGGTGTCATTCCAGCTGAACAGGCAGTGTCCTGAGCCTGCACTCTCCACCAGTGGTTACACTGACTTTCTAGAGCCTCCCTCTTCCTTCTGCAGCTCCACTCTGTTTCTCTCCCCACCCTAACCCTAATCCTTGTCCTGCTTCTGGCCAGGATAGAGTTAATTGCCTCCCTAGCAGCTGGTGCAGTGCCGTGTGTTGCACCCAGTGTGAGGATAATGTTGATAACACGGGGGTGATGTAGTTGCTGCTGAGTAGCGCTTGCCCCAAGTCAAGGACATTCCAGCTTCCCTCTCTCTGCCCTGCCAGCCAGGGGGAGCCCGAGAAGCTGAGGGGGAGAAGCTGGGCAGGACAGGGACTGTCGGAGAGTGCTGGGGTTGTGGCCCTCTCGACAGGCCCATGGCTGCTGCAGCCAGTGACTTTGCCACCACAGTCCCTGTCAGAGGCAGTGCCATTCCTGGACCTAACCATTGCTTCTGCATGTGCTTGAATTCCCTGGGATCTCCTCTGGGTTTCTGAGAGCTGGAGCAACTGGTCCATGTAATCTTAACACATTTCCTGCTGCAGGATGATGCCAAGAAATGCATCTTCTTGGTCCCGTTAGACACTGGAAAAGAATTTTGCCACCTAGCTGGTAGGTTTTAAACACAGATTGAGGAACTGCCCTTGTCTATAGCACTTTGCAAGCTGGCACTTCTGCAAAATCTCCTGCTTCACTTCAGGCAGAGCAGTTCAGCTCTGTCCAGGAGACCTCTTGAAGCCTGGAGTGTCACTGCTTTGGAAACCCTGGTTGTGCTCAGTGGCAGAGACATCAGTGCTAAGTGCCACTGTCATTGTATCTCTTTCCCAGCTCTCAGAGCCACGTTTAATCACATTCCTTGACAGCAAGAGGAAATAGCTGTGCTCGTTTCCTCATGTAAGAGTCACCACGGAGGTGTGGCTCTGCAAGGGAGTACCGCTACTGGCAGCTGCATGACAGAGCAAATAAACCCTCTTGGCAGCAGCAGCTGCACTTTTTTCCTCTCACCATGCAAAACCTCAGCTCCTGTAAGCACTCTGAGGGAGCCCACCAGCATGGCCAGATGTAGAGTAAACCATCAGCTCACGCTCCCTTGCAGGAGTATCAGAAACAGGGAGATGTTTTCCATGGCATTGCAATGCTAGATGATTTTCTCATGGGTCTACCATTGATACAGGAGTTGATGACTTTTAATTTCTGTAGGTCAAGTCCTTTTTAGAAGCAAAAAGCATCTCTTTTAGGAGAAAGAGGAGCTATCTATGGTGGGGGGAAGGGTTGAAAAAGCATTAATACAGCCATCATTTCCAAATTCCTAGTATGCTCTTTTAGGACACAAATGCAAATCCCAAGCTAAGAGATTTCTGACCTTTGAGCTAATAAGAACTGAAGGTACTGCTCCCATTCCCTGGGACAAGTGTACCACTCTTCTAAGAGGAAATAATTAATACAATGTAAAAAATCCCAAAGCCAAACAAAAAGCCCAAACCCCACCCCAAAACAGGAAAGGTGGTGTCCTTACAGGCATGATCACAGCTTCACAGCTTAGGTGGCTTCTTCCTGAGTAACTGCTCAGCTCTTTCAGACTCTCCCCATTTAGTCTGAGCTGCTGTTTCACCATTGTTGCCTCTTTACGTGGCGCAGCTCTGCAAACAGATGAAAGCTGATCCATATTTCAGCTGATTCCTTCTGCTGATTTTTACTTTTGCTTCACTTGCAGCAGATAAACTCAGAAAAAACTGGTGACACTGTGGCCCTTTGCTCTGAGACATTTCCTATATGACAGGAGAGTGATGCACAGCAACACTTACATCCTTCAAGTCATGCCTGTAGTATGGTTTTTAAAAAATTAATATTATACTACAGTTTTTTTAGAAAGGGCATAACAATTTTGAATGTTAAACTCAATAAACAGGGATGAAGTTTCTACAAATGTTTTTTTTTCAGTTTTTGTGCACAAATCAGGACTTGTTCTGGGTCCCCATTCTGTTATCAGTATTGCAAAGGTGCCTCAAAATGAGATTAAAAAAATTTAATTCTGAGTAAGAATGCAATCATATCAAATAACAAGATCATTATTATTATTATTGAACAATTATTACTTCATATTCTGTGTATGCATCTGTCTGTGTGCCAGCAGCTGGAGTGGTGCTGGTTTGGGGACGGGACATGCCTTCCTTTCCTCAGCAGCTGCCAGCCACATGCTTTCACTGACTATTGCACTTCACATCCTTGGAGCACCACTGCTGGGGTGGAAGGACCTGACCTTCCACATTTTCCAGACTTTACCCTTTTATAGGACACTCAGGAGAGGCCTGCCCCTGCTGGGTTGGGTACTTCATGCTGGCAGTATAACACCAACAGAGAGGCTGTGGCCGGTGTCCATATGATTCAGGGCTGCCCTAAAGCCTGTGCTTTTTAAAATGGCGTTAACTTTTGTTAATTTTTAACTTTTGTTAATTGTGTTAACTTTTCATTATCTAGAGCTGCGTTTGCAGCAGTTCCAGATCGCTGCTGTATTTGGTGCCAGACTGGCTCAAGTCAGGAGATGAGAGGGCAGCAGCAGAAACAGGGTCTGGATCCACAGCAGCTCTGGCTTGGCTCCTGCTCGGTGCTCCCCGAGGTACAGCCCCCGCCGAGGCCCAGCCCTGCTGGCAGAAGTGCAGGGACAGCAGCACAAGTGGCTGCTTGGCAATGTCTGATGAGCTTGGAAGTCTTTGGGATGAGCTGCAGCAAGCCACAGGAAAGGTACAGACCAGGACTCCAAGCTGGGAGGCAGGAATACACCAGCTTACCCCAAAAGCCTTTGGCAGCAGATCCAGCAGAAGCCAGGCTGCTGAGGTTCTCCTGCTTCCTGGGGTGATGGAGGGAACACCTGCAGTGTGAAGCAAAGGAAGGATGGGCCCCCTCACCCTCAGCCAGGCAATGCTCTAGCTCATAAGTGTGTGCTTCAGTCAGTTCCTGAGTTAATGAACATGTGGATTGCTGGAGCAACACAATGAAAGATCAGACTAATTTGTCGAAAGTGGATTGAAGCCTGGTTTGACTTTTACATAATAAGCTCATGAAATAAATCTTGATTGAGAGAGCACATTGCTCTGTGAATTTGAGAGACCCAAATAAACAATGGCAATATATGAAATAATTCACTGCTGAAACTGGAATTGCACAATACAGTAGTAACAAAATAGAAAGTGCTTTAACCATGTGGTTGAGAGATCAAGGATAGAAGGAAACAATGGATTGATCAGGAAACTCCCTTAGGAAGTGTATGAACTGCTTCAAAATGAGTCCAGACACAGTCAGCAGATTGGATACAGGCTATGGGTCTGTGCTGAGGCATGCTGGAGTGCTGGGTGCCTCCTCCACACTCCACAGAGCAGTACAGTAAGTGAACATTTGTGTTAACTTTCATTTTGTGGCTCTGCTTTTCTCCTCCCTGAGCAGATTTCCTAAGGTTCCAGGAAGGCTTCAGCTTTGGCCAAGGCAATGGGCAAGGACCAAATATGAGGAAGTCCTGCTGGCAGCTCCTTTGGCACTGAAACACTGGCACTTCAAGGAATGACAACAGTCACTGACAGCTGCTCCAAGGCCACACTGAGCTCTTGCATCTTGGCACACGTGATCGGTTCAGAAGCATGGATGCACCAACATGACAGCACCAGGGCTGTACTGCACAGGAAATGTGTTATGTGGTTTCGGCCAAATTCCATCTAAATATGTCCTTCTTAATGGCAGACTTGATAGAAGCCCATATTTAAGGACAGTGAATTCCTCTTATTTCTACAGATGATCACAGATAATTTGGCAAATACACCTTAATGGTGTTGCGAAAGATTTCTTGCTTCTCTCTGTTTTGTTCTACTTTTGGTTTGAGTGGGATTTCATTATCCAGTGAGAATGGGCATTTTTACAAATAAAAACAAGTGGACAAAACAAGAGCTGTAGAAATGGAAACATTCTGTCTCAGAATAAGAGCGGTACTATTTGAACAGCCAGCCACCATCACCACTGGTAGTCTGTCACCAAGATCTCAGTAACCAAAGTATGTTGCTGTAATTACCAGTGTTGAAGTAAGAATCTAATTGGTTTTAAATTTTATTTTTTTTAAGTAACCGGATTACTTCTCATCATTCAAAAGGATGAAGTATCTTAAAACACTTGTTGACTTTTGGGAAGCAATAAATAAGAGAATCAATGACAGAAATTCAAAATTAACTTCCCAAATATGTGTTTGTTTTTCAAGATTAAAAGGTGTGGAAATACAATCAAGGAAAATTACTTGAACTTGGTTAAGAATGAATCAGTTTGATTTTTAAGTGCTTGGGACAAGTATATCTAAAGAACTGTATTACTCTCCCAAAAAGGCAAAATACCCAGTCAAGGTAATCCTCCAGTTAAGCAGATTGGGAAGAAAGCATTGAGAGACGGTAATGCCAGCAGGTACCAGGCACCATAGCACCTGCTCGAGTCTAACCAGGTCTCCTTTAAAAAAAAAAAAGTAAAATATGTTGCAATGCCAAAGAAATTATTTAAAGTAAACAAAATGAAATCAGTTTTTTTATTTCCCCCTCTTGCAACTCACAACTTTTTGTGACTGAGGCTGCTGTTTTATGGGATTTGGAGCTGAAGAGCCAGCCAGATTTTCTAAACATCAAGACAGCAACTGTAGGGTCTACAGTGTAAACAGGAGCATAATTTTAAGTATTCAATGTTTGTAACACAAATGTCCTCTGATAAATTCTCCCCCTGCTGAAGCAGAATGATTATCAGACCAGTGATGGAGAAGATACTAGATGGAAAAATATTGACTGCAATGGACTGCAAACTTCACTTCCAGAAGTGACAGTCCTCTGTTGGAGCAGGGAGATTTGTAGGTGTTTGGTACTCTTGAAGTCAAAGCAGAGATGTCAAGTGACATGCCTAGGAAATAACCTTTGAAGATACTCCTTTGGAAAAACATGGAGCTGAAGTTCCAGCCCACAGCCTTGAATGATGGCAGATTTTCACCAACTTCTCAGCAGTTCCTGCCAAGATGTCTGCTTTTATTTGGTAGAAAATTCACAACTTCAGCAGGTGAGCAGACTGACTGAGCAATGAGCAACTCAGTCACAAATCTCCAAGTCAAACTGAAAATTAAATCCTGGAGTTATCTCTAACTGTAACAATAAATCAGAGGGTTTATAAAAAGAAGCTTGAGCAATACTGCATTTGTGCTGCAATTTCCCAAATTCTTGATGCAGCTGTTAATAACCAGAATTTTACTGTTTCTAACATGTTGTAAAGGAATAAAACTGCTCATGAAGTTGAAAGGCAGTGACTTAAATATCCCAATGGAGCCTCAGACAATAAAAGGGTATTTAAAAGAAACCATTATCATAGCTCAACACGTATTAAAACAGTCTCTTTATTGTGGCTTTTTTTTCTCTTTACCTGACAGTGTTATTTCTTAAGAATAAATATTAACAGGTGAAAGTATCTCTGCTGAGCCTGCATTTTCACATTCCTTGTAGCAGAAGGACCATCATAACCAATTCCTTCCACGGCTGTTTGTTTCCCTGCCCCACCCTGCTCCTTCTTGCTGGGCAGCACACCAACCTGCAAGGCCACACTGCCCTCCAGAGGAGCTACCTGCCCAAGTGGGAGTCACCACTTCCCATCTTCTACATCCTGGATGTTGCCAGCAGCAACCACTGGGCTTCAGTAAGGCTCTTCCCAGCTCATCTCCATCTCTGCACAATCTGTGAGTTGTTCAAAACCTTCTGCAGAGCTAAAATAAGGAACGGGTTTGACAGAAAAATAACTTCTTTTAAGACTGGCTGGTTTTTGCTTGAGTCCATTCAACATGTAACCTAGCAAACATCATGATGTGCAAACAGTGGAGAAGGAGAAGTGAGAGCAGGAATAATGTCTCACAATAAATGCTGCGGCCATATGCACCCTTACACAACCAGCCATCTGGGGACTTGAGCTGAACTGCTGTACTTTGCCCCACAGCAGAACTGGAGCACTGGATTAAAAAAAAAAAAGCATCTAAGCAGTAACTAACAGCTGAGGTGGTAGCACCTTTAGCAGCTGCAGTCATTTTGGAAATGGACTTGTGACTATCCCCTAAACCACAGATACCTTAAAAGCTGATGTTACCCTGAGCTAGGAAAGGTTTACTCTTTTGTTTTTCTATTCTCAGAGCATTTTGGACTGAGGAAGATGAAATAAAACCCACATTTAAGGAAATTATACCGGTAGATGAAGATCATAAAGTTTTAAAATGGGCAGCACTAAAATAATTCCATAAGATGTTATTTTTTACCTCAAAAGACTTCTGTATTTTGAAGTCAATTGATTTTAAACCTATTCCTCTAATAAAAAAAGAGATAATAAAATCAGTATCACTTACATAAACTTTACAATAATGGTTACATTATAATAAGCTGTGAAAAAACCTAGTATGTAGAGATTTTTATGCTAAATCCACCTCAAGTTTTAGTAAGCTCTTTGTTCACCTGTGTGATGGAGGTTTTAGTCTGATAACAGAATACATTACTTGGCTTTTAAACTGATTCAGCAAGAGCTCATCCAAGAAGACCGAACACCAACAACCTTTCACCTTCAACTCAATAAATCATATCCCATTTAATTCAGTTTTTATTCAATGAAATGATGTATAAAAACTTACAAATCTGAGAACTTAACTATACACAAAAAGATGATATTCAGTTTAAACGTATACACAGAGAAGAGCTGTGGTTTGTGACTTGCCCTCTCCCACCCCTCCCCCCAAACACACACTGTCTCCATTTATGATGGGGCACTTTTTCTGTCCACTTAGACCTTCTGTTGGCCCAGTAATTGCTCAGAGGGCTTCAATGCTGCTGTCAGTTTAGGTTTTTAGGCTACCAGCAAAAAATCTGGGCATCTATATAAAATAATAAAAATCAACAACTTGATTTTTAACACAAAGATGCAGTACTACCATCAGCAGTAACTAAAACTACAGAATTCACCCTTTCAGTTTTTGCAGGCTTTGTCTTGGCTTTCAAAATAACAGGACTCTCATAGAGTAGAATTTCCCAGCCAGCACTACAGATTCATTTTAAAACAACCATGATCACCTGTTGCTAGAACACCGCTTTTCCTTCCTCTTAACTCATGCCATTAGACCAAATGAAATCATGGACATTCCTTGCCTGAGTAAGGGAATAAAGCTTTTTCTCTCTCCTTTCATCCAGAATGACTCAAAGCTCTGTATAGCTAACAACACACACATGTGCTGCACTAACAATGGTGCAGTGCTCACCAGTATGCCACTTCTCTAGTTTCCTTGGTAGCTTGGGTGACAACACTTACCTATTGGCTTCTCTTCAACAGGTCAATAAAAATGCACACAGCTCAGGACGTTTCAAATTTGGCTAAAAGCGACCTGTGCAATGACTAGCTTTGTCAAACAACTAAAAGACATTCCAGGCTGAATCTGAGAGCAGACGGCCAGTTACTTCAAAAGGATGTGTGCATTTATTTACCTGTACCAAATATACACACAGATACTTTATATATATATAAATCTTTATACATATACAGTATTTATAAATATATATATATATAAAGATTGCCATCACATTACTATTACAGCTACTTAAGTCAGAATTTGACTAAGTAACGACTTTGCTTGACTCTGAAACAGATACCCAAAGGCATACTTGAAGGAAAACATAAGGCTAAAAAAAACCCAACACCTTCAGCTCTTTTTAACTCAATGAACAGAGATTTCTGCATTCCTTGAGGAAAAGTTCTGAGGGCTTAGGTTATAACCTTAATCAACTTGCACGCGGACTTGTAAAGAGCAAGGTGTTTAATCTGCCAGATCTCAAAATGCCTTCTACCAGGGAAACTAAAATACACATATCCTTTGCTTACCAAACTGATACTCTGTTTCTCATTACACTCATCATCGTATCTAAATACACCTTTAAGCAATCTAAATTTTGTTTAAAATCTATTAAATTTGGAATAACTAATACTATCAACATAGTTAGCTGGATTGTTTTTTCACATGTTCCTTTGTATTAAAATCAATTTTGTTGTGGTTTGATGCAAGAGCTTTTTGTTTGTTTTGGTGGGAGAGGCAAAGTCCAATTTCCTTAATGTGCCAGTACAGTTCTGGTTGCTGAAGACAAAGGGTAGGAAGGAGGTTGCTGGAAAAGATGGTAGGGGTAAGTGAGGTAAGAGGTAGGGGGAGGAAAAAATTGATTTAATAAAAAATGAGTAAAGAAACTTTAAAAAATTGATATAGGTTTCACATTCAGTCTAACAACACTGCTTCCTGCTCCTTTTTGATGGAGGCTAACACTGCATTATCAGTCTCTGTGGCTTCTGTGTCCCCACCACCTAACAGAATGGAGCGATCTTCTTCTAGCGTAAAGACAGAGTTTTGATTTTGGCACGAATGTTTGACTACTTCATTGGGAGTTGAAAAAGTTTTGTCACACAAGTTACATTTGTAGGGCTTGTTCGTCTGTACTAGCATGTTGTCCATTTGACTGCCTTCTTCAAAAGTACAGAGCTCCAGAGTCTGTTTATCCACCATCGTGTACGTGTCCATGCTCTGGTTTAGGCATACGTGTCTGGCAGCCTGGTTAGCCCTACAAAAGCTTTTGTCACAAGTGCTACACTTGAAGGGCTTGCCCGTGTGTATGTACATGTGCTCCCTCCAGTGGCTTTTCTGAATAAATTTGCGACCACAAATGGAACATTCGTATTTCCGTCTCTTTACCTCCCTCTCTTGATCTGCCTGCTCCAGGTTGTCAATATCTGCAATATCGGATGGGGGAGGTGTCTCTGACTGCTGCTGCCCATCAATTATTGGGGAGTCTGAGATCTGCTGCAGCTCGCTGTCACTAATCATCCCCGCTTCAGGCACTTCCATGGCATCTTTATCAGCTGTGTTGTTACAGAGAGACAAAGAAATATTACTTTCTCCCTGCTGGCTAGATGTGAAGGGAACTCCCGTGTGGATCTGCAGGTGCTCCCGCAAGCTGCTGCGCAGGTTGAACCGGCGACCACAGAGGTGACAGGCATAGTATTTTGGGAAGCTTCCGTTCCTTTTCATAATGCTTGGCTTGACGTGTGCTATTGTGAGAGAGGCAGGCTGTTCATCTGAAGAAGATGCTTCCATATTGGCCTCTTCTCCCGAAGGTGAATTATTACCAGCAGCAGATACCAATTCCGGAGATAGAGAAGATGGCAATGGGTCAGAAGCAGACATATTTGTCCGGGTCACTTGTGGCAGATTTGCACCCAACTGCGAGAGCTGCGAGCCTTCAGAAGCCTGCTCTTGGCTCATCCGGGATGTCTGAGGCCGTGGTTCTCGCCCAAGTTTGTCGGTCGCTGACGTAACCTTAGTGGGATGCCTTATCTGGTGATCTGCAATCTGAATGCCATATAATGAAGATGCTAATGGAAAGACCTGATCCGGGTGAGAAAAAGTTCCCTGACTTGCAAGGCTGGCCTCTTGAATTAGTGGATATGCATGCAGAAACTTTATTCCCTGTTCTAGTCGAACTGGGTCAATGAGCTGTGGTGCCATCTTCCCAGTGTACATCAAATGCAAGAGATAACTGAAGATATCTGGCTGTATGTCGGTCGCTTTCAAACGGACACATTCACTGAAAGGTGAAACAAAATTTATAAATAAGACAGAAGGAAAATACTTTTTCCCAGTTCTAGATTATTCAAGCCTTGATAAAAATAGGAGGTTTCTACTTAAATTCAAAAGACAGAATCTGCAATAAATATTAAGGGAAATGCTTTACTGTGAAAGAGCTAATCTTAGGAGCTACTTGAAAGATGACTTCTTTCCTCAGTGAAGTAACTGGCTTGAAAGAAAAGCAGTCCCATTGAGACTGATACCATTTTAAACTGCTGTTATGTTGTAAGTGTGTTGTCACATATTAATATACTTTGTAAACTGCAAAGACATTTTCCCCCTTTTCTTGACTGGATTCAAACACATCTGTAACTAAATTACAACCTGCTAGCGTGGGACTCTAAATTCACAGTCCAATAAATTTTTCTCAGTATTTAGCCCTGAAAACACCTAATTCATCTGGCACTTGCCTGCTGGGCTTCTATGTCCTACTAGGGTTTATAGCTACAGTTCTGCAAATGTGTGATATTACGTTGTCCCAAGTGCATTATGATCCAGAAACCATGCAGTACAGAGTTTGAATTCACCCGGGAATCTGATGCAACAGGTGTAACCCCTGGAAATCCAGGTTTCTTACACAGCAGAACAGCAGATTTTTTTCCTTGAAGAGGGAGGGAGAAACAACAGCACCAGTAGACTGCCTGGTCAGCCTAGCAGTCCCTTGATTAGAGCACTCAAAGGGAGATGCTTTAGCTGTGATCCCCTCTTCAGCCCAAGAGGACTGAAACCAACACCACCCTCCAGCTCAGTGTGCCCTATGCAGAAACCTTTATGATGCTCTGGACTGAGACAGCAACCACTGCTCTAGCTAAGGCTGTATCTCTGTGCAGAAACTAAGGCAAGGTTCACAGAAGAAGAAAGAAAACAGGGAACATCTTTGTGAGGTCAGTTAGCTAACAGGAGAGGAACTGGGATTCTAATTATTTTTCATAAGTATTTGTAGCTCCTCCATTAAAAACATTCATAAATAAACCACAGAAATTCAGAAATGGACATGATTGCGTGCTGTGGTCTGAATGCTCTAATGACAGTAGGCTACCAAGCTGAGGAGGAAATTATAGCCAATTCTTCCATTTCTTGAGGTGCACCCTTCTTGAGCTTTCTCTGTGACCGCTTCTGAATTCAGATGTATGACTCAAAAGTAAACTTGCAATGCTGTCTTTCAAAGATGACTGTGTGCTCTTGATGGAGCATCAAGACTGATAACATCTGCCTGCAGTCCTGTTTCAGAAGTGCAAATGCATTTCTGTCCTAGCTGTTCACTTCTGGCTAAGAACTCTTAGCCAAAGAGTTAAGTGTGAATCACTTAACAAACTTTTTGAGTTAGTTCAAGTATTTTGGAAAAAGACCAAAAAATCTTTGAAGTGGTCTCACACTCTTGTGATCTTTTCAATAATTTCCTCAATGTAAGCCTGTGGTACAGAAATAATAAAAAAAAAAACACTGAAAGAAAAGGACCACAAATCCCCTTATTTTCCACCATTACATAGTATTCTATTATTTAATTGACAAACTGCAAAGAAATGAAACACATATACTTCTTTTGTAAGTTTATTTCTCAAAACCTCCTAGCAAGTACTTATTGGATTGTATATAACATTGCACAAATGTCAAGAACAGTGTCAAGACAGAGTAGAAGACAGTGAGTGGGGGAAGGAAAGTGCAGGAGAGAAGACAGGATCCTTGAAGTATTCAATTGTAAAAATTCAATTTTCTATGTTTTTTTAAGGCTAAAAAACTTGTGCTAAATTATAAAATTAGTGTTACTGAATCACAGTTCAACTTTAATATGTTTGAAAGTGAGGTTCTAGTTTGCAGTTAAGACTGTTTGCAGTTAAGACACTCTTTATGTCATAACAAGAAGCAAAAAGAACATTTTTTTGCTAGACTCCCTTAACTTAGTTAACTGAACAACATTTAAACGGTGAACCTTTTTAGAGTTACCTGGTTTGATGAACAAACAACATCTTGAAGTAGTTGGAGAAAGAAGCGAGGACAGATTTGTGTGCCTTGAAGTAGACATCCCCAATGGCAACTGTGCAGTCACACAGGAAACCGAACTCTCTCTGAGCATTTAGCTGCTGCAGCAGAATAAGTCCATGGTTGGCCAAATCCATTTTTTTACACTCTGAAAAGCAAATGACTTGCATGTAAAACTTTATAGTAGATGCACAGATGCAACAGTAGCTGTCTCTTAATAAATATTTTCTCCAATATCCAGATGCCATACTTTAGTAACACATCTTAATCCCAAGTTACTGCATAAAAGATACCTTACACATAGGCAAGGATTTCTCTTTCATGATGGGATATGCAATTCACAAAGGTGTGAGTGATTTGCCAAGGCTTAAAGAGTAAAGGAGAACCAGGACCAAAGTGTTCTGGAAAGGCATGGTGTGGGTACTCAGGTACAGATATATAAATAGCTAAGGAAGAGGAAGATATATTAACAAGTAGTAAAAACACCTATACAGAGTGGGAAAAAGAAAGTGTTTTGGTTGCCACTTGTCTGCTCAAATAGGAAACCTGATCTTCCTTTCTCACGGCAGTCACTCTCACCCATACAAGTGGGAGTGACACAACCCAATGAAAGACAAGTTAGACACTTATAACCTGGAATTTCAGTCTCTGTATATCTTTTACCTAAAAGTTATGAGTCCATCCAGCTGAATCCAAGGCCAGCATTAAATAACTGAACATTTGTGATGGTTATGCCCTCTCCTGGGAAATACCAGAAACATACCTGAATCTTCCCAGGCCCAAACAGTGAATTCATTCTAGGTATTGGCAAGCCCTCTGGACTAACAAGGAGGGGCCAACCTTTTCACCTAATAACTAGTGGTCTACTTATTGAGACCAGTCACAACAGCATTTTTAAGAAGTCTGCATGCCTAGAAAATCAAGAAACTCAAAGGGTAGGAGGTGCAGTTCTGTCCATGGCTGGCCACTGGCCACCCACCAGGCAGGATAACCAATGGTGAAATGTGGCACTGACCCAAGCCCCCCTAGGCCAGGGCTTCCACTGCCCCTCACCCTCCTGGGCACCTCCTTGTACCAGATACTGGAGGCTGCCCACAAAGAACTACCTAAGAGCTTTAAACTTTTTCTCAAAGATTCAAGGGAATTTTTGCCTTGGAAGCAAAAATTGGTAACTTTGGGGGAAAAAAATACAAAGGAAAACACATCAGGACAGGTACCCATGGTTGGTTGGATGGATGAATAAAGGGCTAGTAAGATCAGCGAGTGGAAACAAACTTAATCAAAGCAAATAGAGCCCTGGGCAAAGTGAAAGTATGAAGCAATGTAAATCTGTACATAAACATATAAAAAAACAAGAGAAGCCAACAAAATTCCTGGCTATGTAAAGCCCAGAACAGAAACAGAACTGAACAGAAAGAGAAGGTGAAACTAGAAGTTGATCAAAAAGTTTATAAAAGTCTTGGGTGTTTTCCCTTCTAAACTTAACAGCAAGTTATCAGAATTTAAGTCAGGTTCAAGCAGCTAGTTTCTTTTATACAGTAAGAGCATGGCTTTTTGGGAAAGAGAACAGAAATGTATTCCACATATACCAGTATGTTTAGTCACTGGAGAAGCAAATATTTCTACTTGCTAGACAGGGAAGAACTCCTTTGTATTTAAAGAAATAACCAGGCTGACCAAATGCATTCCCATTCACATCAGATCAGAACTCACTGGAGACAGGGGTGTAAAGACAAAGAAAGAAATACAGTGTAAGATACAGCAGTTAATAAGAGAAAAAGAAGCTAGGTTTCAGCTCTCTTTAGGTACGTATTTTCCTCCCTCAACTAATACTTGGATAACTAAGTTTGTACATACAATATGCTAAGATTCTCTCTCTCCACAAGAGGGAATACTCTCTGTCAGCAGGAACAAAGATCACTCTTGGTGTTATTTAATCCTGCAAGATGCCCCATGTGTGTGATGTTACAGAAAACTTGCTAGATTTTTTTTTACCTTTAATTTTGATTATTAATGTCTTCTACATTTTTAAAATTCAGTCTGGCTAGCACTTGGATAACAAAACTTGCCAAGCAGAGCAAACCACTGATGTGAAGGCACTTCAAGCCAGACAAGCATTCTTTCTAGTTATTACCGTCCTAAAGTGTGTTTAGTTTGGAGCTTCACTCTTACCCCGAACAGCAAGCCCTTCCTTAAAGACCTGAATTGAACTTTAAAAAAAATGATACATGTGCACAACATAGTGTTTTGCATGTATCTGGATGATATCTAAACGCTCTAGCTAAAAGCACCGCAGTAATTACACTCTAAGGAAATGACAGGGCAGATGAAAAGAGCGAGGAAAGCACTTTGCACATTATAGGTATGCGTGCGCTCAGGAATTTTACCCTTAGCTAAACGAAGCGGTGATTAACATTGGCAAGGCCGTTTTTCGGTGCTGACCGATTCAAGAAGCGTGTGAAATACTTCTGGCGCTGAAAGCCCGTGGGGATAGTGCCTCTCTGGCCGGCCCCGCTCCGCCGCGGCTTTGCAAGTTACCTAATCCGTTCGGCGCTGGCTGAGCCGCCGCGCGGGGCCGAGCCCGTTCGGGCAGGACGCTCGCTCCGGAGACCCCGCAGGGACCCGGGGGCGGCACAAGCCCAGGATAACACCGGGGAAGCGCCGGTACCGCACCGCGGGACTGGGCCGGGTACGGGCAGCTAACGGGGCTGGCAGGGAGCAGCTCGGGCACGGCGCTGCCTGCTCCGCCCTCGCACCCCGGGCAGCGAACCTCGACAGCACCGAGCCCGCGGCGCTGCTCCCGCTCCGACGGCAGAGGGCACCGGCGCGGCCCCGGCCGCTCAGAGACGCGCCGCGCCTCCCGCAGCGGCAGCAGGGGCCCGCTCGGCCTTCGCCCTCAGCCCGGGCGGCGGGCGGGGATCCGTGATGGGCCTTCCGTGCCTCCCACCCCCCCGGGGCGCTCCCGCCTTGTCCGGGTCGGGGGCGTGTCCGGCCGCGCGCCCGCTCCATGCCCGGAGCACGCTCGGCCCCAGTGCGGGAGCGGACGGCGCCCTCCCATTGGCCGCCGGGGCGGAAGGCCGGGCGGCCGCGCGCCGCTCTCACTGGCTGCGCCCCGTCCCTCCCTCCTCCCGCTGGCCCCGCCCACTCCCCCCGCGCACGCCACGCGCGCACGGACGGGACGGAGACGGCGCGCGAGACGCAGCGCGAGCGGAGCCGCCAGGGCGCGCGAGACGGGAAGAGCCGCCGCCGCCGCCGCCGCCAGGGCCGGCCCATCCCAACCCGCCGGGGGGGGGCGGGGGACAGGCGGGGCCGCCCCGCCCCGCGCGCGCCGGATCCCGCTGCTGCTGCTGCTGCCGCCGCCACCGCCGCCGAAGGGGGCGGGAGGGAGGCAGCGCGGGCCTCAACCGGCCGAGCCGAGCCCCGCGCCGGGTGGCACCGGCTCCCCCGGCCTCCTCCCTCTCTTCCTCTCTCTCCGCGACCCACCCACTCCCCTCCAGCTCGGTCCGGCCCTCCCTTCCCTTCGGTGCGCACCCATCCCCCCCTCCCCCCATACCGTGTCCCGGATGGAGCCGCCCGGCCCGGCCCGGTCCGGTCCGGCGGGGTTTCACCGGGCGGTTCCACCTCCCGCCCCGCAAGCCCCTTGGCCCGCTCGGACCCAGCGGGGCCCGGGGAGCCCCTCACACACAATGCGGAGGTAGGGCCGAGCAGGCCCCGCCGCGCCCCCGCCGCCGCCGCCTCAGCCCGGGCCGCGGCCGGCGCGACGGGGCCGGGCGCACGTGCGGGCGGCGGGGCCGGGCTGCCCCGCGGGGCGGGCGCGGCGCGGCCGGTGCTCGCTCACCTGGGGGGCGTGGGGGCCGCCGGGTGGCGCCGCGCGGGGGCCGCCGCCGTCTCCGCGCCCGGCAGCAGCAACAACGGAGTCAGCGCGGCGGCGGCGGCGGCGGCTTTTCCTGTCCGGTTACGTTCGGGTCACATGACCGGGAGCGGAGCACAGAGGCTGCGGCGAGGAGCCCCCGCCGTGGGGGAGGGGAGGCGGCGAGCGCTGTGGCGGCAGCGGGAGACACCCAGCCCCCGCCCCTCCCTCCGCGCCCGCCCCACCGCCGGCACCGGGAACGGGAGCGGCCTTCCCGCCTTCCGGGCACCCCCGGGGCAGAGCCAGTGCTCCCGTCCTAGCGAGGCGCGCTGCCCCTTTAAAACTCCCGGGCGGCGGAGGCCGGTGTACCCCCCCCGTACCCCCCTCCGCCTCCAGCGCTGCGGGATAACGGGGATCGTGGCGGCGTGCGGGGATGGGATGGGGCGGTGCGGTGCTGTGCTGTGCTGTGCTATGCCATGCAGCGCCGCGCCCGCCGCCGCCTTCCCGGCGCCCGTCCGGCCTCGCCGTGGCGGCAGAGGCTGCTCGGTGCCGCCGCCGGGGGGCCCCGAGCGGCTCCGGCCGGGCGGTGCTTGGCGGCGGGTGTGGGATGGAGGGATGGATGCCGCCCGGTGCTGCCCTCGCGCTCGCTGCCGGGGAGGAGTGACGGGCGCAGGTGCGTCCCGGCGCTTCCCGCGGAGTCGCCGGGGATGTGGGAGACGGGGACGGGCCGGCAGCGGCGGGACGCCGTGTACCGGGCCTATCGGGCACGAACTCTGAGAGCCGGTGCCCTCCTCCGCGTCACCCTGGCTGCTCTCCAGGTGTCATTTATAGCAAATCTCGCTCCGGTGCGTCGGGAAGGGGACCAGTCTCTGTGAAACTGCCCTGGGCACGCCGTGGCTGAGCTGTCAAATGGCAGGTTACAAGTTCAGTTGTCACAAAGTGATAGAGAGTACAAACGTGGAAAGGTTGGGTCTGCTTGCGGTCTGTTCAGCTGGACGCAGATTATTTGAAACGGGTATTCTTAACTTGCCTTTTTAAGGGATGATATAGTGCCCTATGTAAAAATCACATCTGCAGCTTCCTACAGTGGCAGATCTGGTTGTGGTGGAGTGCAGAGGGAAGGTGGCTGTAGCAAGGCCTCGTTTTATTCAAATCCAAGGCATGCTGTAGAATAATACATGGATGCTTAAAAAACTGCATGCAGAAATACACCAACAGACATACATGGAAAAAAAATGTCAGTCTTGCAGAAGTTACTAAGAGCTGATAGCGTGGAGCAGGGATGCTGTCTTCTACAAGAGGCTGGGAGGCCCTTGGATGTGCTATCTCCAGGCAGGGAATCAATCCAGGGACAGCCTGGATTCATCTGCTAAGGAGAGCAGTGGCATGGACCGAACCATTTTCAGAGAGAAATTTTGTTGAAGACCTTGTGGGAAGATGTTTGGCCAGCAATAGGTAAAGGGGGTTCCTTTGCACCCCCTGCCCTGGAGCCCTGCTCCTGCTGTCCTCCAGTGTGCTTTTCGTTGTTCATGGGGAACAGCATATGCTGCAATGCCAACTGTCTGAATTAGGTCCAGGTGATTATTACCTTTTTCAGGGTACTTATTTAAGCAAGCATTTAGGGGCCTAGCTGTACTTGGGATGTTGTTTCCATGGTAATTAAATAAGATATACTATGGAAAAAAAGGCCCAAACTTTGAACTTTGCATCTTGACAGCAGGTGTGCTGATGGGGAGAAGGAGTCTTGTATCTTGTCTGGTTTGTAGGTCCGCAGATGACTGCAGCCATTCCAGACTGTTGTTACTTCTACAGGATCTAAATTGATAAAGGATTAGACAAGTTTTATGTGAGTCTGTCTGTCTAAGCCATCTCCCACTGAAATTAATGGATGTCTTGATAGGCACAGCTTGAGTCTTTGCATCAAATAGCTCATGAATAATAATTTATTTACCCAACTTAAACTGCATTTGAAAAGTGCAGGGTTTTAAGACTAGTGAAGTCTTTAAAAAACCCAACAAACCAACCCCCAAACCCAACAACTTTTAATTTAAATGGAGCTGAAAGCTGTCTGCTGCTGTTCCAGTACTTAGAATAAAGCATCTGAACAGAACCTAATATTTAAGACCCATCTCAAATAGCTGAGATCTTAAAAACATGTCCATTGTAGTTTGGCACAACTCTCTGAGTTCTGCTATGTGAGCATGTGGCAGAAAGTTTATAGAGTGTATTTAACCAGTCTACTTGGCAATTTTTCCCCTGAATGGTTTCCCTTGCATTTCAGTTTTGCAAGCTAAATACAAAATAAAGAGAGTAGATGGGCACTTGAACTCAAGTTGCTTAGTGTTTGATGATCTGTCTCATTCTCCTGGAAGATGTTGAAAAAGTGATATATTTTTTAATTTACTGAGTGGGCTACTTAGGAAAACCAGTGTGTTTCTGGCAGATATCTGGCAGGCTTTTGGGCCTCTTTTTCTCTTTTATGCTGCACTTGCTTACTTGTGTGTTGGCATTTGTGTGGGATTCTCCTCTGTGCTGTCTCTGAAACTGGAGAAAAATTAACTTAGCTATGGTTTATTTGTATTATTAACAGCTCATAATTCAGCTGTAAATATCCTTTATTTGGACTGAAATACTTGAATCCAGCAATAATGCAGTTTCTAATCCTGTTGGATTCAAGGCCTGTTGGAATCTGTAGAAAGATGTGTTGAGTGTAATGTTGCCAAACTTCAGACCTTCAGTACTGACTGACACCTGAGACGTGTCACCTGTGTCGCAGGGAGTGATAAGCATTCACCTGATGAATTTGGGACACTTAACTTATCAGGTGAATCTAAAATTTTACTTTATCTCTTCTTCAGATTTTTGGGTTTGTTTGTTTCTTAGGTTACAATCCATGCACCTGAAATAGTAATAAAAATGTATCCATGTCTCACTAAGTGCATTACTGTGCTTTTAGGTTTTATGTACTGGCTTTTCCTCTTGAGTTTCTAGAGGTACTTGATTAGGGTTTCTTTCCCACTTTTATGACTTTTTGAAAGGACTGTTCAGAATGTTTGAGATTGTGCCCAGATGTGTGTAGCACTTTCTTAGGTGTGATGCTGTTGATGACAGGATCAGTCCCTAGGTTTTGGGTTTTACTTCAGTCTGCATGTACTTGGATTAGAGTTAGCATTTTGTCTAAGATCATATTTTACATTGTAAATGAGCATGCTGCTGATGATACAAGTGTTAATAGGATGACGGAAGTGTCTGCTAATCTGAGTAAAAAGTCACTTGAGCAGTGGGAGGAACTTGATCCAGTCTCAAGTCCTGTAAGTGTGTCTTCTTGAATGAGTTCAGTTGAAATCTGGAGTGGAATAGCAGATTTTTTTATTGCTATAGTCAAAACCTCAACAGCTCTAATGATGTTAATTAGTCTCAAAGTGCTAAGATTTTTTGTGAGTTTTCAAATTTCTCAGCATTTTTGAAAAATAACAGAGCAGAGTCGCTGTTTTGAAGAGCTCTTTGCTCACTGCTCCCTGCAGCACAGCTGACACACTCCCAGAGGAGTAGAAGCTACGGGGATCTGGGAGTTGCATGTCCTAGGCAATGCGTGGGAATTGTTCCCTGAAGGTGTGGGACCCTATTTCACATGGGTACAACTGTAGTAAACCAAGAGTTTATGTCAATGCTGTAAATCTGTTTTATTAGCACAGCTGCCATTTCTAACACTTCCACTTTGCATTTATGCTGGTGAGAAGGCTTGGTGGCAAGTGTGACAGCTGCAATAGCTTCTTCCTAGAACATTGTACCTCTGAGAGCCTCCAGTCTTTTCATCCAGGACTCTGTCCTTCCCCTGTTAAAATTGTGAACATAGTTTGTCCAAGTCTCACCTATCTTTCAGACAGCATTGTAGGAATGTAAAAGTGATCTCTGGGAAAATTGATGTATGGGCCCAGCAGCAATAGTGGAATGGCTCTACTTTTTCTTGCCTTGGCTTCCGTACTCTTTCTTGCCTTGCTGTTGGGATACGTTTGTGATAGGTGAGTGGTCATCCCCAAGGAGAGTTGAGCTTTCACATTTTTATTGCCAGTAGGTTTGGTGGTCTGATAGGTGAAGATCCATAGTGTGGGAGCCACCTTTTGTGTAGGGCTGTATGAGGTGAAAGATGAAGAAATGTGTCTTTGTTCTGTAGGCTAAGCTGGTTTGCTGGTATTGGGATATTGGGAATTGTTTCTACACTTAGTGAACAAAACTAGTTGAGCAGCTGCAATTTAGACCAGGGGAAATAATTATAACCATCCTTTTATTAGTACAATGTCCATCCTTTTGTTAGTACAATGTCACTTAAGGAAATAGTTTAACTGTGTGTATAGTTTTTCTTGTTAGGAGACTCCTTTCTGTCAGAAATTTTTAGTGTAACCCAACTAACACAGTTCTTGCAGTGCAGATTAGCCATCTATTTTCTGCCTTTGGCTTAGTCTGAAATGAGCCTTTTACATGGGCCCTGCCCACTTTTAACAGGTAAAATCAAACATAACCACGTCCTCTTGGCTGGACTGACATTTTTAGGGGAGCTTGCCTATAAAGTTACAGTAATAAATGTATTTGCATGTGTTGTTTTCCTTAGGGAAAAAAGGATTCAAACTGCAGTGGTTTCCAAGTGCATTTTTAATGCCCATGCAGGTGAAGTGTTCCAGAGGAAGCAGCTCTCAATGACAGAGCTCCAGGGAGGTGTGTGTATGCATTCAGCAAGCAGAGCTGATGTGAACAGCACAGCAGAGATAGACTCTGTAACCATGAGTGCTGTCACCCCAGAAAAACAGGTCTGGAATTGAGTCATAGCTCTCAGCATTCCTTGCTGTTTTACAAATAGCTACTCTTGTGACAACTTCCCAGCAGATGTGCTAAAGAAAATCATGTGTAAGTTTTCCTTTACCTTATGTGACAGAAAAAGCACAGATAGAAGCAGTTTGCACAATTGGGATCCTTATAATGATCTAACAAGGCTCCATATGAACAATTTTTACCGTTCAGTCTTAATTTTTTTAAAAAGGTTAAAATTTCAGAGTTCTGGTATTTTAGGATTCCTCTCTGGTTTTCCTTGCATATTCTGTATTTATTGCTATTGCATCTTTTTTTTTTCCCTCAAGTGACCCTTACTGGTTAGAGTAGACCCATTTTGATGAAGACTCAAACTGTGCAAACTGTAATGATGATGGTTGTTTTCAGTTACACTAGGAGAGCATGGGGTGGGTGAGGCAGGCAAAAGATGGGTGTGTTCTCGCAAATAAGGCAGTTTTGTGTTGCTTCTGGAGCTTGAGTCTCATCCTGCCTGTGCTATAAAACTTCCCCCTGGTCAGGCCATGTGTACATGTGCACAGGCTCCCCAAGGGATCTCAGGCTTGAAGCAGAAACAGGGAGTGCAGGCAGGGAGAGTTTCCCACGTGCTGTGTGGTCGCAGAGGGCTCTAGTCCCCGGTATACTGTGCAGTGAAAGCTCAAGTTACGTTCTTGGTGAATTCAATTCCCAGCTTGGTTCTCTACGTGTAATATAGCAAGAGGATTCTCTATAGAGTTAGCTGCTAATACAAAAGCCCCTCATGCTTGGATACAGCTGCCAGTGTGTACCCCATGATAAAACAGATACAAACTTTTAAAGGTCTGTTAAGGCTTAACTGAAGCTTTTGCATTTTTTTTTAAAAACTGACTAGCCACTCAATGGAGTAAGCAGGGTTGGGGGACTGGCAAGAAGCACAGTATGACTTTATGCCTGTGATTTTATGTGCCAAGATAAACTGATTTACAGTTTCAAAAGTAACTGCGCTTCTTTTGTTTTGAGGTGTTGGTAACTCTTACAGTCCTGAGACAGAATACTTCAGATAATCAAGCCTAGACACTTTATGCTTTTAAACAGCATTTAGCAGTCCTCCAATGACTTTGTTAAAACCACTTTTACTGATGCAGTTGGTCTGCATATTTGCATTTTAGCAATTTAGTTGAAACACTGAAATATTAAATGTGAGATGAATGGGAAGTAATGTCCTTGAGTGTAAGTATTACCTCAAAGTGGGGGAGGGAGAAGCCTGAAAAATATTTGCTGGAAAAATTAGAATTAAAATGTAACCTTATTCTCTGTTATTGGAATTAAGTGGTGCTTGGTAAATTTTCCTACTGCATAAAAGATGTAATGTTCTGTTTCTCAACGACACTGTGTAAGTCAGGCTACTGATGTAGAGCAGTTCCACAGTGACAAGTCTTTGTCACCGTGCTGTTCTGACCAATTCACTTCCCTGAGCAGGGTCTGACTGTTCAGACCTTCTCAGCAGTTCAGAGAAGAGGAACTTGAGGTATTCCAAGACCTCCAGCTACAATCTGTTCTGATTCCAGTGGAGAAAGCCTCCACTTAAGAGCAGTGGCTGCTTCTTCAGAGGCACCTATGGCATTGTATTGTAATTTATGGCAAAAGGATGGGTTTGTAGTCAGATGTTTTTGCTAGGTGTGCCTGACTTTATTATTATCTCCATTATGTCTGTCTGATGTATTCAACAGGAGTCCAGTATTGCACTCAGAAATAATTCTCTCAGGTGAAGAGAGAACAGTTCGCTACTGCAACTGTAGTTGCATTGTTAGCCAGAATTTAGTCATCATGGCTTGTTAATGATGCTCCAGTAACGTTTAACAGAATCTTTAGGTTCTGTTCATTATTCAATACACTGGACTAAAGTGAATTTGAAACAAGTGATAAAACAGCAGTTGTGTACCAGTTTCTGAAAATACATTTAGAAAAAGAAGTTGCTCAGAAAAAAAATCCATTCATCCTTTCAAGAAACACTCAGTGGACTAGGAACATACTAAAAATAAAAAAGAAGAAACTTTTACCTTAGAGGATAATTAAGACATCTCACTCTATGCTAACTCACTCCTTGCAACTTACACTGATGAAAATCAGATAGCATGATAAAGTGGACAGAGAAATTCTGAGAATCTTTCTTTAGTTTACCATTTTTCTACAGGTCCTTGTGACTTCTAGAATCAACTGATTCCCCTTCTATATGAATACTAAATGTAAAAAAAGAATAAAAATAGTACTACCTCTCAATAAACGTATTCCCATTCAAGTATACAAACACCACTTTCTGATGGGATGGGACATAACCTTAAATATATCTGCCACATTTCTTAAAATCATGCCAGAACAAATGGTAATGCCATCTCCAAGCTTGGGACAGTGTTGCAGCTCTCCAAGAATGAGCTAGTAAACGTGAGAGAAAACATCTATCAGAAAGAAATACACAGAGTAGAAATTTATTCAGCATCATTTTAACTTTTAAGGGAGAAAGCCGTAGAGTCTTTCACCAAATACAGTCAGCACAGATGAGATTCATCCATGGGTTAAGCCCTCTCTAACATTATTAGTACAGTGGCTGGAATAATGTTCACAGACTGATTTGATTTTTTATTTTTTTTTTAATTTGAGCAGAAGATTTAGAGATTTATCAAGAGACACAATTTCATTATTCTCCAGAAGCATCTGATTGGAATTTTCCAAGTCTTCTCTTTTCTATGTTTTTTTCTGCTTTCTTCTTCCTGAGTTTGTTCTGTCATCAAAAAACTACCCTTGCAAGTTCAAACAGAACCTGTGGAACAGCAAACACATTGATGTGAATTTTTATTTTATTTAAAAACCATTAAACCACTTTACACTATAAATCAGATAATCTGAAAAGTAACTGTAGCTGCAATTTGAAAGTTGCAAAGAACAAACACTAATTCCTGTGTACATCACATTAATACAGTAATCTCAATTCTCAAAGCATGAAGTATAGAAATTGTACTTGTCATTATGTCCTCAATATGGAAAAAAGCCCCACCAACCTCTATGGTGATTAGTATTACTATCATCCACTCAAGGCGCAGCGCGTGCTTTTCGTTCAGGTGATTTCGCATTAGGTCTGTCAGCTCCATGCAGTGCTGGAGCTTTTCATTCATTACCTGCAAGCAATTGCAAACATCACAAATTTGGACTCCAGAAATGGAATCAGATCACTAAATAGGGAAGCATACTCTACAGAACCAGAAAGGGGTTACCACCTCTGCAAAACAGAATAGAAAATTAACGGAACAGAAAATTCTGTAAGACAACATGCACAAGCAACAGGAACTTCAGTATAAATGAACCTGTTATTTCAATGGGTTCCCCAAAAGAATATAAATTTATTTAGGCATCTACAGGTATTGAAGTGTTTCTGGGTGATACCTACTCATGAAAACAGTCATAAGCAAAAGAAGATACAGCTTTCTGGAATGCCTCAAAATTAAGTATTTATGATTTACCTCTCCTGGCTGTACCACCAGGAGAGGTAGTTTTCATGCTTCTTATTCTGGTTCAGCAGTAAATATTATGTCACCCTTCAAGAACTGATGTGAGTGATCATGTCAGTAAGAAGAATCCACTTCTCAGTTCTTCTATTTAAAGCCTTATTTAGTGGTTCAGAAAATAAACAATTCATTTATGTGAGGCAGGTTAACCTAAACCAGGTAAAGGTGCGAGTGGGCTAATAACACCTGGAAAAGGGGAGAGTGTATAATACCTTTTTATTTATTCCCTTTCTGCAAATAAAGCACATTCACAGAGCAATCTGTGACCCTGCTGAGCCAAAGACAACTGATCTGAGCGTGGAAGATTCTCACAACAATAAGACACTCACCTTAACTCTGCGATTAATGTTGAGAAACTGGCAAGTCTTGTCATAAAGCTCTTCCAGTTTTTCTCTATCCCAATAGAAGTCTGGTGTTATTAGCAGGTCTGAGCTCAGATTTATACGGTGTCTAAAAAGAATGGGTAGTACTGTAGTTCAGGCTTCCTCTTGGTGAATATAAGAGCAAATATTTACATACAGTTAAATGAAATAAGAAAATTTTCCTGTAATTCTACATAGAGTATGAAAAGAATCTCCTTTTAGAGTAAAAGTACAATTGGAGTGATTATTAAAACTGGTCACATCTCCTGAAATTTTTCTGGGAATACTCTGCTGTGAAACTCTTTTGAACATTAATGACTTTTTCCTTATGCCATCATTGCCTCCTCAACCTGTCACCTTCCTTAATTTTCAATACCTGTAGAGAGGTCCCTGACTATGCTGGTGGCTCACTGAAGCAACAATACAGAACTCCTAAATGTGACTGGTACTGCATGCTGGATATGTGTGTGCAGCACACCCCTCAGAATCAGGCAATGGTGTAAGCATCATAAAGGCTAAAAGCTAAAATCTCCTGCCTTCAATATATTGCTAACATAAACCTTTGGATACCTGGAATGTCGTTGTTGATTACTGATTACTGATCAGTCCTTCAAGTACCCCAGCGTTTGAAACAGGAATTGTTTTTTAATTTTACCTGGGAGATTTTGGTGGGATTTTTAAAATTTTTTTTTTTTTTTTGAGTGTATAATGGTCTGTATTGTCAAAGGCCAATTTCACTTGAGGGAGGAAAAAACATTAAATACAATGAGTAAGTCAAGGGAAGAACAGAACTCAAAAGACATTTACCAACTCTAGGCTGTAGTTAACAGTTCTACACCTACCCACCTTTCTCCTGGTATCCTTTACACGCTGTAAATACAGTATCTACTGTAAAGTCTAGTTTAAACACGTGTTGCTGGACTCAGGAAAGGAAAAGGTAATTTGGTAATTTTTGATATACTGCCTGCTTAATGCCTGCAGCTGAAATGCCAGTGTGAGTGGTGAGCCAGTGGGTCCCCCTATTAATGTAAATAGCACAGACTCCAGTCAAAATAAGGAATTCTCCCACCCTGTCACACCCTGCTCTATTTAGTGTGTATTCTTCTCTTTGTATACTGCACAATGTAACTTTTACATTCTGTGCAATACAATGTCTTGGGTGTAACCAAAGAAGTTACCTTAGTGCGAAGAGTTCTCCAATTTTCTGCATCACATCTGCATGAGAGAGTTTTACCTTCCTTCGTGACTTTAGAATCTGAAAAGCAGGAAGTTCTTCACTGCTTGATCAAGTAACATGTACTAGTAATTAGGAAGTCCAGAGTTTTACAGTCTGAAGTATCTTAGAATCTAAATGCATACCGTACTTACTAACATTTTAGTTTTGTTTGCTTAGTGCCTTGCTTCTCTAGCTTTCTAAGAATATCACCGTGCAACTGGTTCATCCAGGCTTCTCAATAAATCACTGAGTATGTCATCAGTAGCTACAGAAATACTGGGGCATTTTCTGTAAGTGATTTCCTGAACAAGAGATGATTTGTTCTTCCTTCCTGCTGTTTTCATTTTAAAGTATGACAGTGTTCTTTTACCTTGCCACTCCTTAGCCTTTTAATAGACTTTCTCATTATAACAATCAATGTATTACCATTTATTTCCTTCATATAAAAGTAATAAGCCAAACGTTTTCTCTTTTGAACCCTAAAAATCTCAATTTTATATACAACATTACATGGGCTTTGTACTGTAATTACGTCTCATGAAAAACTTTTAAGTAATTTGCTCAAACTCTTCATTGTGTTCAAGTCAAAGCACATTATTTTCAGCCCAAGTCAGCACACACTGTTTGGCTAGGTTTTTAAATGCTGCTTATCTTGTTACACATATATTTCACCAGTAGCAAGTGACAGTGGCACAACATAGGAAACATTATTACAATGCAGAATCACACTCCCAGCCCTTTAAAGGATGATGATTTCTTGTCCCACTACTTTGCAGGTGTTCTGAGCTTCTCTACACTGATGGTTTTATGATCAAATGTGTTCAACATTCAATTGCTTTTTCCCTATCCTCAGCTACTTATGGACTGATTTTTACAAAACACAGGAGAAAAGGAGGGGAACAAGACCTCACCTCAGGAATTGACTGGATAGATTCCACAAAGTTATCCAGTAATGATTCCCAAATAGCTAGCTTCACTGCAACACAGAGACGACAGAGCAGAAGACTGTGAGAAGTACATATGCTTTCAAGTAATTCTAACTTCAAATCTGCCAACAGGCTGCTTCAGAACATGTTGATGCTTACAGACATTATTTGCAGCAAGTTACAACTTGTACTATATCATCACTGTTCATGTACCAGTGGGCAGATCTGGGCTGGGCACGAACACAGCTCTGCACACAGAACCAGCTTCACCATGAGCGCAGCTTTCTTCTCCAAGTGATCCATTCAGATCCTGGAGAGTTTCTGCTCCAGCTCAGAAGTTGTGTGTCCAAGTGCTCTACTGGATGTATGAGCCCTCTGCAAATTACATTCCAAGGAGGCTAGAAATAAAGAGCTATGCTGGCGTCAGGCTGACTTCATGTGGCACCTTAAGAGCCTCCACTGCATTTCTAGTGTCCTGCACAGCTCTCATTCTCCATTTGTGCAGTACTGATGCACTGTGCTCCAACCACAGAGTTAGCTTGGATGGACACACCACCTGTTCCTGTTGAAGCTCAATCCAAACTTGAGCAATCTTGGTTTATAGGTGGGTGTACTGTTACTAAAGATACTAACTTCTGTTCTGTGGAAGCTTGAGTTCAGCACTGGCATTGGCAACACATATTCTGCTATGCCTCAGCTTGAACCTATAAAATATTTCTGCAAGATGACAATATAACTTGGGCCTTGTTCTTAAGTCCACAGATTCCCAGACAAGAAAGAAGTAGCAACAGATCAAAAATTAACCCCATTCAATCTGAAAAAATTATCAGGGAAGATTTAATTGTCAAAATGAACTCTTCTGTGGTAGTAATCAATAGTATCATATGGTTAGGACACCGCCAGTAAACCCAATACTGAGCATTTTGCACACTCATCTTTTGAATACAGAGGCCTAATCCAAGTCACTGACTTAAATGACTTCAAATTTAGCCCCTGAAAAAAACAACAGCCAGTAAGCATTTCGCCTGTCACCTGTTATTTGACAGAGGCTGGTTTCTGCCGTTCATAAATTTGACTAGGGACTATACTTGCATCCTTTATTTTTACTGAACATTATCTCCTGGGAATAAATCCCTTGCTCCCCTTTAGGAGGCACTACTCTTCCATACAGTGCCTTTATGAATAAGAAAACTATAGAGAACAACATGCTTTTTTTCTCCACAGCTCTTCCTTCAACAGTCAAGAACCATTTACTTACACTGCACTCCTTGATGAAATGGTGTAGCACTTCAAAAATGTGCATTCTCTTTCTCTCCTGTGTAAAGGTGCACTTCCCCAAAATACTACTGGCATCCTGGAATTTAACCTAAAGGCAGTAGAAGCAGACAGACCAGACTTCTCTTAAAGGCCTTTTTGAGGACAGCCTTACTGCTGCTGGTTCCTAACTCCCACTCCCTCCATCATTCAAGGCCTGAAGTAGACAGGTGTTATTTGCTCAAGCAGTAGGATGACTGGGGAACCTGACTTTTTCACAGTGCCTCCCACTGTCTGCTACCATAGCTAATAGGCTTGCAAAACATTATCTGTGACTCTGGTCCACATATGTTACTGATACACCTCTCCAGCTGGGAATAGCTGCCCTGTATCACTTCTTTAGCTGGCATCTAGCTTTTTCTGTCAGAGGAATGATGTCAGTGTGAATTACTCAAGATTACTGAGAGGTTTCTAATACTGAACTCTACACTCATTGTTATCCTAGGATAGTTCTCAAAGGTGGGGAACAGGATGCTCAGTAGAATGTCTATCTTTTGCAAAGCACGTTTGTTAATGTGCTTTGTTCAGCTTTAAAAAGATTTCCATTCAATAAAGCAATTCCAATTTACAGAAAACACGGTAAAAGCAGTGAAAACAAATCCTCTCAATCTGAAGCACAATCACTCTTTACACAGTTGGTCTAAACCAGATACCAAGTTTTTTCCAGCCTGTCACTGTACAAGTCCCATTTAAAATGACATTTTACAAAATCTGTAGCATAGACTACATAGTACAAACAATATTAACTTACCAGAAAGACAAAGAGCATTTGAAAAGGCAAATTTCTGCAGAACAACTTCATCACTATCCAGCTCAGAATTTAACAAGATTTGTCCTTTATGGAGCTTTGACTGACCTCTGTTAAGACAAGATTGAAGCATCTTCATTGATCGAGCTACCAGCATAGGAATATTTAAAGAATAATTGACAGTGCAAGAAAGGCTGGTTGTTTATTTAGATAAGGCACGCTATGTCTGTATGGTATCATCCCCATCCTTGCATTTTACTAATGTTCAACCTGACAATATTCACAACAAATCATTGAAAATTAGTTCCTCAGTCTAAGACAAATATTATGGCCAAATTTTCTAGGTGTACATGCAAGTGCAGCAAGCTGTGATGCTAACTGTAGCATTGCTGCATACACACAGATTATTCAGAGTAAGCAGGATGCTGGCCTCTCTCCTGCTCTTTAGCTCCTCTCTTACCTTTCTGTTTTCATTTTCCGCTGTCACTCTTATCAATCTTACTCCCTCCCCACTATGATGTTGCTTTCCCTAAAACCTCTGTTGCACAGGGGGCAAGGAGCAAAGAAAAGGGGACAAAGACTTGTTCAATTTTTCATGCCTATCTCACTATGAAACACTCAGAAGCAAAATGGAGCATGTCAAGAATTGCAAATTACACAACTAAATAGTACATGCAGTTTTCAAATGGTCAGGAAAAACCAAACAGCTGTCTCCTTATCAAGTTACTTTAAATAAGCTGAGCATCATTAATTCAGTTCCTATTAAAAGTGTCCTGTCTAGGGGTTGCTTTTGGGTGCTGTTGGGAAATTACAGGTAATATATATAATCATTTTCATGGTGAAATATTTCTGTGGAGATAATTTTTTTTCCATGATGAAAAAACATTATTTAACAAGGAAAGATAACTTGCCAGGTTTATCATTACATAATAATCAAGCTGTAACTTTCCTACTAAATGAAGTATATGCAGAAATGACATCTTTGTATATGAATCTCAAGGACATGGTGAAAGCTTATAGAGAGCATCCTCTTCAAAATCAAACTCGTCTCAATAATGCTTATTAGTTTTTATGCTGTGACATACATAGTTTCTGTTTGGGATTGCTGAAGAGTTGTGTGGGCAGGGAGTTTCTAATTTACAAGATCTATCACATAAGCAAATCACAAAGGCCACTACTTGCAAGTTTACCAAGACAGAAACATTTATCTACTCAGATTTATATATTTTTTTTCCTTTATTTTACTCTTTTTGAAAAAAAGTAAGGACAAGTATATTTTTACTGGCTGAATTACTTTTGCTTGAATTTGCTTTAGGTGTCTGTTAGCTTTTATATACAGACTACCTGAAGATACTTACTCTCCTATTCTATAGTTCAGCTCTTCATTCTCCCAATGGACCAGTGCAACTTCGTATGGCTGAATTTCATGCTGCTCTAGCACTCGCATGATATTCTTCATCTAAGAAGGAGACAGTGGCAGCAATAGTTACCATGCAGCAAATCATCACTCTGCAAAGAACTTGCATAGGGCAGGCTGATGAATGCAACCTTCATGCTGAAGTTATTTACCTAACAATGAAGAGGTGCACTAAATAATGAAGTTATTATTAACATAGTTTACTTCTGAAACTAGTTGTGGTTTGAGAAGAAGAATTTGTAGCTATAAACAACTACAAGGAATCTGGGAAAACTGAAATGTCATTTTATACTGCACACATGGAACACAGTAAGGATTAACCACAGCAGCAGTAAGGGCAACATGGATGTATTCAGTATTATGACAATGAGCTGTACTAGATTTTGGCAGATATCTGAGTGTGGGAATGAATCTTTAGGAGAAGTACATTAAGTGGTTGTTTCTGATAAAATTACTAGTTTGCTGCTCAATCAGTAGTCTTGTTTCAACTACCAGAGGTCAGTTATAGTACAGAAACCCTTTAGCACTACAAAAATCTGGAAAAATTGTTTCAGCTGCCACATTCATCCCTGTAAGTAGTTAAATGTGCAATTTTACTTGCAGAAGTAATCTCACTGCTCCTTTATTATCCAGCACACTAAAACCTGATGCAGGAAGAAACAGCCCTTTTCTCTCACAAAACTTTCTCCTCTTGACATCTGACTTAGGATCTCTCATCCTTGTTCCTTTCTGTATGCTACAAGGCTCCCCTCAAAAAAATCATCTGCAATTAGAGCAAATTCTGAACTAAAAAAAGCACTCATCTATGAGTTTTTAAAAGGTATTTAGCTACACAACAGCCAATGAAAAACCAAACCACAAAACTTCTGATGCCTAACTTCTGGTGCCTAAATTCTTTAGAGTTCAATCTTCTACTAAGTCATACTTAAAAGTACTCTCTTTTTACAATAAAAGCTCATAGTCCATCTTTTAGCACAAAACTGTACCTTATCAATTTTTCATAAAACATATTTTCCAGGTAGAGTACTCTAAAAAATCTGCTGGATCACCTGCAAGAGGGATTTTCTTTGCACTGCTAGCTTTCTTCATTGATTTCAAGAATTTTGGTGATACTATCTATGTAACACAGTAACATTTTTCACTGAATAAAACCCCCTCAACTGTACAGCTGAAACAGCTCCTTTCATAATCCTGAATTCAATATTAGCATGACTAAGACTTGCCATACAATTCAAGTCTTGTGATAAAAAAGGGTATGAAAACATAGGAAGCATCTGCTCTGAGGCCAGTCACCTCAGCAAAACAGCAGTGTCCAGGGACAGTTCAGCAGTGCAAACCTCACGCTGCTTCTAGGCCCAGCCTAATTTTATAGAAGGGACTAGCTGTGACACAGTAAAATTAATTAGAAGAGATGTTCTGGAGTCACTAGCTGCAAACTCCTGCTATTACGGGCACTTACGTCACACAGTTTCCTTTTAAAAAAACCTCAGAGCTGGTTTTTCTTTTTGCCCTTGCTATTTTGGTAAGGAAGCTGCTGTGCAAGCTTCCTACTCTGGTATTTGAAATTGCTATTTTGTATTTTAAATTTCTTTTTGTGATCAGTCTGTATTTGTTACTTCTATTAAATGCCTGTTAATTTAAAATGGTTTTTTTTTCTCCTACTACTCCTGATTTTGGGGTACTTTTGTCCATTTGCAGTGACACTCTACATTCTGTTTTACTGAATTACTTTCAGTTTCTTTTCTACAGACCAGTCTGGGGTTTTTCTCCTTTCATTTCAGTTCATTAAAGCATGTCCATAAAAATACTTCCTGTATTTGAGCAAATCTTGCAGTTAAGGCTTCGACTATGATTTCAATAAACAGGAAGAGGCATTTTCCTCCTCTTTTACAAATAAAGCTAGCAAGGGACCAACTACTGATACTAGTATTGACCAGGAAAACAAGGTATCAAATTCTCAAAGGTATTTAAGCTTGTACAATAAAAAGAGAATTTTCAGAGTACTTTGGTGGGCTAAGGTGTTCAACTCAAATATCATCAGGGGTTAAAGCAGCTGGTCTTCAGTAATATTTGTGAATCAGTAGTGTAGTTACAGCCATAGCATTTAAACACGCAAGGGAGAACTGGTATCTTTTTGTAGGACACCTGATACACTGACACCCCCCAAAAAAGACAGGAAATCAGGAATATTCCAGTTCTGAAACAGAAGAACTGAACTTGAATCCAGAAACTGTTCACATCTGAAACAATTGCTCTGTGTTTTCATTTACCCCAATGAAAATCCTCCTGTGAACTTCTATGCATCTCAGTATCATCTATTTAATACACCATTTAATTTTTCATAGTCTGTCTACAGATAAGGTCAATACTTTTTGTATCAAGAATCCAGTTTAACCACAGTAATAAAAATACATTTAAAACATGAAATAACTATAAATGTATTCATTAGAATAGATATGCTTCTGGCATACCCTTCTAGATCAGCAAAGATCACCAAAAATATAATATGTCAGCAACATATTTAATAATTATACCAATCATAAAAAACTTCCTTCAGGAAAATTGCTGGCTGGTAAAAACACAGAACAGTATTTATAAGTTGCTTATAATTTTTTTTTTCTTTCAAAGTTGTACAAACATAAGTCTTTAATAACTGACTTATAATGGAATAGAACGGAATAACCCTTTTCTTCTAACATATTTTCTGTTGCATTAGTGCTTTCCAAACAATCATTCACAGGTAGATTTTTCTGATCCACTTTTTCAGTGTGTAGAACTGCAAGAATATTCTTTTTGTCAGTCTCACTAAATTAAGGTTTCAGATTTTTGTCTTAAGTAGATGAATTTCAAAGGTGATGTAGCAGCAGCCCACATACCTGAGGGCAGTAGCAGGCAAGAACCTGCACTCATTGGAGAATAATCAATCAGTTTTTTCCTTCACAGAAAGATCAATCTCCCAGACAAACCTCTAGCATGCTAAGCTTTGTGAGACTGACAAAACACCTGCTTATGCAGTTTTAACCAAGTTTCACTTTACTTACACTTTTCTCTTCCACATTCCAAAATACAACAGCCCCTTCCCTGTGAATTCAAGGAAAAACTGAGTGTAATCATACTGTTTTAAATGTATTTTAATGGAATACTCAAATCGTACAGTGGCAATTTTTGTCATTGTGAATCAAGAAACTTAAAACTATCTTTACAGAAATTACATACTAGTTGCTTTTCAACCATATTTCAATGAAAAACCATGAGAAGGTGTTTTTCAATCATTTAAGTAATTCTGATTTTTTTTTAAAATCATTCTGACTGGACAGTTATTCCTTGAGTTTCATGAGGTAATATGATGCAAGATCTAGCAAGCTGCACTACTTCCTTCACACCATTACTATTAATGACATAATATTTTGAGCAAAATTTATTGCTTACCTGAAGAAAAAAATCATGCCGGGGTCATCTTCTTTTGCAGATTTCTCAGTACTGACCACCAAAACATTTGCAGCATCTGGTTTGAAATAAGTAAAAAAATTAGAATATTTAGTCAATCTTCTAAACATGACAGCTGATGGCTGTAAGCATGTAATTCAACAGTTGCATACTAACACATCAGCCAGTTCCACATTTTATTTTTCTGATTGAAATGTTTGCCAGGGACCAACAACAATATCAAACTACACTGCTTCTCTGAACTAGAGAACACATTCTAGACTGACTGGGACTCTGCTGAGAACCTCACCAGAATCTTCAGCTAATGAAAGACAGTAGCCTTGAAAAACAAAAGACTTGGGAGAAAACTGATGCAGACATTGTAAATAACCAGAACACAGAAATGGACATACAATGTGAGAGAACTGTGGAAGTTCTGCACAGTTGCAGAGAAATTAGCAGTCAAATCTGCTTGCCTGGAAGCTCTTCATTTCTACACACTAAAGGATTAATCTGCACTCAAATTGTGCTGACTTTGCTTTGCCAGTCAGAAACTTGAAAGAGTGTACCCCCAAGACAGGAGAGCCTACACCTGCATTTCCCTGCACATCAGAAATGTGCTTTCGAAACAAATCTTCCACCCACTCTCCCTTACCACACTTCTGATGTGTACTGCACAACAGTACATAAAATGTGAGGGCTTTTGCATTAAATTAAAATGAAAGAGAAGCTCAAAAAAATGCTCCTGTGGTACTCCAACCACTAAATGGGGCATTTGTTAAAAAGAATTAGACCAGAGCTAGTCCAAGCAGAATATCTCCAAACTTACAAAATGCGGTTGCTGGGTTCTCAAAACTGGGGTTTGATTCTCCTACATTCTTCTCCACTGTGCCACTCACTAATATAGAAGTCCTGATGTGGTTTCAAACCAGCATGACTTGTTTTATTGCAGCACTAGTGGAAGCTATACCAGGAAAGCCCACTACTTCTGTTTCAAGTGAGACTTCACAAAGATTTTGCAGGGCCTAACAGCTAAGCCTTAAAAATTTAAATGTCTTTTCAGGAAAATCACAAGTCAAGTGATGGAGTATCAAAGTTGTTACTTCTGCTTGTGTACAAATTCCACCTTCTGTTTTATTGCTCAGGCCATAGAGGGCAGGTAGACTGAGGCAGCAGAGAGACATGATCAGTACCAGATACACTTTTGCTATTGTCTGAACTGGGACCACATGGCTGGACTGAACGAGCCCTTTCTTCCACTTGCTAGTCAGGTTCAGAAACACATAACTGGATGAATAACTAGAGAAATTTTAGATGTGAAGTTTGAGTTCATCGTGGAAGTAACACTTGTCTACATTTTCTCATTTGCCTTTTCAAATACCAGCCATATCTTTATTTATCCACTTCAGCAAAAACACACACAATTGAAGAGAATTTGGTCTACTTTAAGTGGAGGTGCAGGATCTGCCTCTAAAATGGTTTTAAAGAGGTCAAAACCAATAATAATTCTTTGGAGAAACACTACAAAGCAACAAATTCACACTGTAACTGCTGTTTTAGATTTCTATGCAGAAATATTTTTAAAAATTATTTTTCCAAATTCAGTGTTTGGCTTGGTAACCAATCACTGCTACATGCACATGCCAACCATCACAACACTTCAGATCTGCTGGCACAATCCAATATCCTTTCATCATTACTTCCTCCAAACCTTTGATAAACAGTACTCATGAGTCAAAAACACCATGAAGAAATAAAAGGAATTGGCAAAACTGACACTCCCAGGGTAATATAACATCAACAGTAACATTTAATTCACAGTCATGCTGGGGGTTGTACAAAGTTTCTATCTCAAAGCTGTGAAACCAGGGTTAGTTTTAATACAAAGAAACTACAGAGGAACATGAAGCCTATATTCTAGTGGGTATTGTCTTTCATGTTCATCTTTCTGAACAAGACAATCATTAGTAAGTCTTGTGCTTGAAAGAGACCCACTGGAGTATTACTGCACTTAAATTATTATTTGAGAGGCAGACAGGCTTCTGATAACCCCTTCTGAAATGCCCATGAACTGCCAGTGCTTCTCCTAGCTTCATATAGTCTGTTCTTTCAAACGAAGAAGAAAAGGTATTCTACTACTGACATATGAAAATCACAGCTGTTCCAGGGCATAAGGTTCCTTAAGCTATAATAAGATCAATTTGTTTTTCTTTTGTAGTATACTGTAGCTATTTCCAAGCCATACTTTCCCAGGTCTGCAGAAATATTTTATAGAGAAAACAGAATCAATTATTTTGCTGAAGCCTACCAAAGTGTATCATTCAGCAATTGCTAGGATATACTTGGTCCAATAATGAAGAAGTATCAACAGCACTCTCTTTACTAGAACTATACACTTATGTGTCTATCTTTTCTATTTCACTTAGTCAGCAAGATTCTCTCTTGCATGCATTCCTCTCCATCTCTGATTTTTTTTTAATTTATTAATAGAAATCTAGGTACAGAAAGAAGATACAACACTTTGAACTACAGAACTGTTTTCACAGCTGATGTACTGCACTACCTCACTACTGAAAGATTTATTAAAATACAACATTCAAAAACTAACACTCGGTTAGTGAATTTCTGTAGAAATACTCTGTATCAGTCAACTTCCAATGTTATTTCTCATGCATGCATGTAATTTTTCTATACTTCTAATGTAATTGTAATGTTGGGAAAAATTATCAAGAGAGTAAGAGCAAGAGCTACTCACACTGCTATTCTGGAAGGTTTTGTTGTGGGGACTTTTAGGCAAATAGAATCTTTAAGCAAAGCAATAATTTTACAGGCCGTATGATATATTCCAGGATATTCTCAGAATAAGAATATATAAAGTTACAAAAATTATATCCCTCACCCATTTTATTTCCCCAGATATAACATTGCATTTAATACGTTTCAAAAATCTACCTCTAGGCAAACTTGTTATTTCAACATATCCATGTGAAGTCAGGTCATGACACAGATTGCCAAGATGATATTCATCTGCTGTTGCAAAGGCTGTGCACTGCATCAGATTCTGTGCCAAAGGAACAGAGATTTGAGTTAGGGCAATGCTGAAGCAAGATGGTAATAAGACAACTGTTTGCTTCAAATTTATTAAGAGAGTGACAATTTTCATTTATGCACTGTTCTGTGGTATCATTGCCTTGATTTCTACCTGGTGTACATATACTAACCAAGAGTACTTGCTCCTTGTTAAGTGGGACAGCAAATCACACACTGAGAACAAGTCAGGTGGCATGAGTGAAGTCACAACAAAAAACTCTATGACAGAGCCTCAAAGACAACCCTTCTTCCCTGAAAGCCAATCAAATACTTGAATAGTAGAGCTGCACTTGCTGCTGCTCTCCCATCCCAAGGCTTATGACATACTTGGCTGACCACTGAAACCAGAGGCAGGACACCCTTGATAGAATTAAAACACCATGTTTTAAAGAGAAACTGAGTTTGACTACCCCAGTGTGTTTATCAAGCAGAAGCTCCAAACACAAACATCGTGTTCTGTCATGCACCAAGCTACTGCCAGGGCTGAGCCACTGCAGCACAGAAAGTCACCGGCCTTCTGGGCCAGCTGCAGGTGCTGCACATCTACAGCGTCCCTCCCCACCGCGAGCTGCATCCTGCATTAACAGCAGGTCTCCCCTGACACCACAGTGGGACAGTACACATGGCCAGCTTGTCCCAATATCCCACAATCTTAAACAACTAAAATGTCATAATCAAAGAAGTAAATGGAAAAATGATCCTGACTTGTAAGGAGATGTGAGATTTTCTTGATTAATCAAACAAGTCACAATAAACTGATTTGCAAATTCTACTACTCATCTGAACTGTATTTCTTTGTTCTGATACCATTTACGACCTAAAAAATTGTTTTTCAGTACAATGTAGTGGAAAACATCCAGAAAGCAATGTCTCACTGTGGATCAGTCACTTCCCAGCATTTTGTATCTAATACAAATGGGGATGTAACTAACAACAAATGACCAAAAGAACTGTGCTCATCTGCAGGCATTTAGGTCCACAATACACTTCAACCTAAAATCCAAGTTACATTCTTGAAGCACTCATACACTGTCAGAATAGCAAGGCTTCAAGAGGGGCTCTGCTCCCTGGGGGGGCCTGTCACCAGTCATTAGAATCACCACCTCACATTTGAACTCTTCTTTTTTAATATCAACATTCTACTATCACATCCAAAGCTTTGCTTACACATAATCTTAATTCAGCAACCACTAGCAGAAATTAAGCTTTCAAAGTAATTATAATATTCAGAGAGCAATTTTGTAGGCATATTCCCACAGCTGTGCTAAAATCTTGAATTAACAGTGGAACAGAACTCTGCTTTCAGTTCCCTTGAAGTATCAAGTTTCATTATCACAATTTCAACTGCATAAATCCATTCTCAATCGCTAAATCACCAGTGCCAATTATACCTCTGAATCTGAAGATTCTTCCAAAAAGCTCCTTTTATGGTAAGTACACATGTTCTGCCATGAAACTCTTCTGTCAAGAGTTAAGGGAGCAAATTCTCATCTTGTAGTTAGTATACAATCTGAAAACCTCTATCTTCATTTAAAGGCACTGCAGGATTGACTTACTGTCTTACAGCTGCAATTTTAGTTTCAATGGCTACATTTCTTATTTAGTTACAACCAGAGGTTTTCCACTATTTCAGGCACTACACGCCTGAAATAGCATTTTGGATATGAACTACTTTCAGGTTCGGGGATTTTTTTTTTACAATGTACTGTTTCACTCACATATTTACAAGAATCTTGTTTGATAGAGGACATTCAGCTTAGGCATAATTTTTGATTAAGACACCTAAAATATGTGTCCATGGGTGCTGGTGGAGACACAGACAAAAAAATCTGCTCTAATCAGTGACTCGGTTAATCCTAAAATAGATGTGTTAAATGGCTGATCAACCTTAATGCCACGTTTTCTACTACATCACTTTCACCTGCAAACTTCAAAAACCCCAGAATACAGCACCTGTACTAGTGCTAGAAAGGAACTTGAGCTACTCACCCCCTTCTCCTTTCTGCCTACGGCATTACTGAGATTGTATTCAGAGCAGCACACAGGATGGCTGCTCCTAAGGACAGCTACGTATACTGACAACTCATTTTCTGTATCATCATGCCCCCAACCAAAAACTGTACAGGCTCATGGAATCATAACTCTCCTTAGTCCATCTCTTCCACTTTTAGCGTATAAAAAATTTTAAGAAAGAAAACCTATAGGATGAACTTTAGTCCTCGTATCACCACAGGAATCAATCTTTATCTAAAGTGTAGTAAATACTTTGTCTATGTCTGAGTTTCAAACTATTTCTATGCTAGATGGCTGTAGCATTAAGAGTTAGCTCAGAGGCTTTTCCTGCCCTCAGATTGTACCAGGTTATCCAAGTAATGGTACCACTCACTGATGGACTGACTAAACCACTTAACTGCTTCCAAGGAAATCCTCTATCTATCCTGAAAAACTGGCTGTACAACAATTTACCACTGCTGGTGCCCTGCACTCTGCCTGTAAAACACATGAAGACCGGTGCTGCAGAGGATGGGAAGGATCTCATTCACCAAGTGCTCTGCAAAAGAAAGGTGTCAGCTGTCAGGCCCTCCCATAGGGAAAACACCACAGATCCTCAGGTTCTTGAACTGAGAACCTCAGGAATGGGCCTGCAACCGCTGTCTCCAGAGGCAGGAGAAAATGGGAAGGAGATGTCCCTAGGCAATGGCCTTGGTGCCAGGGCTTGCTACACTAGAGGTAATTTCTGGCCCAGCATTTTGTCACGCAAAAGCCTCCTCAGGAAGTGTATTATTATTATTTCAGTGCATCAGACAGTATTTTCTCCATTTCTTCACAGCAGAAAAAGTTAAAATTGGCACTGCATATTACTTGCACATATATATGAAAATGTCAAACAAAGAAACTGTTTGCATTCTATGCTGTCATTTAAAAGTCTCAAAAATGTTGTCACTTCACCCAAAACAAAGAAGAATCAAACTATGAATGTAATGTTATACCATGACTAAAAAGCTGGAATCATTACATAGTGTTCCAGGACTAATATTTTTCACTTTCCTCTTTCAAAGCAACATGAAAATATTAGTGGGAACTAAATTATTTATAACTACCTCTTTGTATTACACTATGGCATGCACCTGCTTATCACACAAAATACTCATCATAAGCTTAGATATGAGAAGGCAAACACTAAAACTTTTCTCTGCTCACATTCAGTAGATCATGTAACAGTTATATTTTGCAACGTGGAAACTATTTCTAAAGACACAGTGCTTGTTTTAGTCTCACCTATCATACTATTTTACTAACAATACTCTGAAACCCAGTTGTTTTAGCCTGATGAGAACAGTAACACATCTGACACCAGGATTCACCATGGGAATCCTATATTCAAGTTTACTTAAGGCCTGGCTTGGCTAAGAGCTATCTTAAGGAAGTATTTCTACAAATATGCACTGTTCTTCCTCATCGTAGCTCACTGTATCTTAAACAGAGTGTTGCTGCATTTCCTCTGTAGACCTCAGAGTCTGATAACCAAGCTGCTATTTCTACACATGGAATGATCTTTCTCAGGTAACACTAGCTACACTTGCACATTCATTACCCATCTGAAACTTAATCTGAATATAAGCTTTATACTATTTACTTTTGCTTTTATTTCTGTTCAAGCGAAACCTTAAAACTGGGTAGATCTGGATAAGCAAGGAGATGTAGAGAAAGTTAAATTATTCTGACAGCTAGACTTTGTTTCTCAGTAGAAAATGTCATTCGAAAGCACTGGTCAAAACTATTTTTAATGCATTTCACCTATTCACTTTATAATAACCACTCATCTTCCTTCCACTTTTGCTAACACATTGCAAGTAAACTTCAATTTTACCTTCAAAATACCAGACATGCCAATTTCTATCAAGCTTGCTTCTCTCTGCAAAGCTCCAACACCAGTGTAAGTAATGAAGTCCTTCTCACCAAATAATTACGTTAATTTCCTTAAAATGTTCATCTAAACCCAAATCTGAATGGAAATTAAACTGATGCACCCCCTTAATGTCACATAGACTGTAAATGTTATACTTCACCTCCATGTCTGAGAGTGGCAGGTTCGTTCTGGATGGCTGCTTGGTCCTCGGTGCCTTTGGTGGCCTCTTAACTGGCTGGTTACTGGCTTTGGAGACAGTTTTACCAGCTGATACAACTGCATAAAATCTTGATGATGTGTTCCTAAGCTTTTTGATCCACTCTGTATTGAGCCTGTAGTTTTCCATCATTGTCACTCCCAAACGTCTCCAGGAAAAAAAACCCTCCCCACTCTGATAATAAACATTTCTTTCCAAAGTGGACAGAAATCCTTGGAGAAAATGCTGATTCCTGACTTGCACACATTGACTTGTCAACCAAGGGAAGGTAGGTTTCAGTGCATACAAATCCCAAGACTTTGCTGTTCTGTGAGTTGCTCTTTCAACTTCATTATCCAGCTTTAATAGTAGACATCCAGTTTTGTTAAAGCTTTGGCATTGGCATATTGTTGTTAAAGCGTGGAAAGATCTCATCTGAACGTGCAGAAGTTTCAGTCTCATTTCCTCCCTCTGAACTGTATTTAAAACAAACAAACAAAACCATCCATCAACATTTCAGAAAGAAATAATACTATTTCCCTCTTATATAACAGGTGGTCCATATTACTCTTGCATATGTTAGAACTCCTCAGCACATGACATTGGTGGGAATAAAAAGATTTTTCTGATCCTAGGAAAACACTCCAAGATCAAAACACATCTGTGTGCTTGCAACAAGTAGTGAAAAAATAGACCTGGTTGCTGTGTCAATATGCAAGAGGGCATCTTTTCCTTTGGCTGCTCGTTCTGTACAGCAGCCTGCACTTTCAGTAACTGCACTGCTTGTGAGCAAGCAAGCACACACGTTAAAGAGAACATCAGACACTGTGAATCACTGTGATATATAATAAAACCAATTAGATTACTACGTGGTTGTATGGGAATGTCACCTGCAGAACACACACGCTGCTCAGCCTCAGCTCCAGCTGCTGTGCCATGAACAGCCGAGCACAGATCCAGCCCCAGCCATCTGTCCTGACCACAGGACAGAGAATGGAGCCGACTCACAGCCTTACACCCGCCAGTACATCCTGGTGCTACAGGGACCACCAGGCCTGCCTGCAGAGCCATCCTGCAGCCTGAAATACAACAGTGTCCTTATGCTGGCAGCTCAGACTAAGAGCAACCCTTCTATATTTGCACTACATTGTGTGAGCTAATAAAATAAAAATATTCAGAGACTCAATACTGCAGTGGATGTGTTTCATTTGCTGAAAAAACTCAGTGACAAGTCCCTGCTTTTCCTAAGAACATTTCCCTTATGACAAAAATCCATCCTCAGCAAGTTATAACAAAAAGTCATTAAGGTGCCTAGCTCAAAAAACGGCCAATTTTAGAGTATTTTTCAAAAACTGAAGGAGGAACTTAATATTAAAACTACATTTACCACAGTAGTCCGAAAAAACATTTTATTTAAAGAGCAAAATGCGTGCTATGGAACAAGCCTTCCATCCTGACAAGGATACCTAGACAAACGGATATAGGGTTTAACTTGGTATTTTTACATGCACTTCACTTGTACCTTTTTGCCCAATTTAGAAGCCTGTTATTGGAATACTCACTGAGATAAAATATTATTTTATTTTAATTTGTTTTTATTTTAATTTTGTTCTGTATTTTAAAAGCCACACTGTCCAGGACAAGGCATATTTACCTTTTTTGCCCGATACCTCCTGCATAAAAAAAGAGCTGAGAGAAACTCAGCAACTGCAACTCAGGTGGTGGAGAGCAGGGGCAAGGGGTAAAATCTCCAGCAGTATGTGGTAAGTGGCAGAAAGAGATTTAAAATTGTTTTGTTGGCATTCCTAGCCAACAAAACCTCATCCCGGATCAATAATGCCAGCAATGATTTTTCAACTGTACAGGCTTACAGTAAGTTGCAAGGAAAGAGATCATATAGACCGAATTCCATCGAGGGGCCTGAGCGTCAGACCTGCGGCACCAGAGGCACCAAGCCAGAAGGAGCAGAACGCAGCAATCCAAGAAGAAAGCGGGACGAAGGGCGACCACAACAGGGCAGGAGGCGCCACAGCCGAGCAGCAGGCACGGAACTCGGATTTATTTTCCAATGTCTCTTCAGCACACGGCACACTTTAGCCACGCCCGCTGCCTCCCCGGCAGGGAGGCCCGGCTTGCTGCAGCACAGCCACAGACATAGACGGACAGGGCGGGCCCGCTCCGCCGGCGGGCTGACCGGACCGGTACAGACCGGCCCGCGAGCTCCGCCCGGCCCACGCAGTCCGGACGCCTCCAGACTCCCCTCGGGGCTCGCCAGCCCTGGATGCCGGGGACACTCCGCCCCTTCCCGGCCCCCCGTGCGCTGCCGTCCTTTGCCCCAAGGCAAACAGCGCCCGCACCGCCCCCGGCAGCGCCCCTGCGGCAAGCGCAGGGGAAGGGAGCCAGGGCTCCGTTCGTATTGGCTGCCTGCCTGGGGGGGCGGACACAGCGGGGAGCAAGCTGACCAATCGGAAGGCGAGGCCGCCCCGCCCGCGCAAGGCCGCCGGGGCAGACCCCGCACCGCGGGACTCACGGGCGCCCCTGGCGGGCGCGGAAGGCAGCGCCGCCAGCCCACGGGGGGCCGAGCCCCCCCACCCCCGGCCCGCGGCCTCCGCTGCCGCTGCGTCACCGCCGAGCAGCGACACCTGAACACGGGGGGTGGCGGAACGGCCGCCCGGCAGCCGCCGGCTCCGGCCGCCACAGAGGCATCCTGGGGTGGGAAGAGGCACGGGGCTGGGAATCGCCCCTCACACCCACAGACGGGATTCACGTTCGCCCCAAAACTGCGCCCCCCTCGCGAGGAACGTCCTCCGTCCTCGTCCAGCCGCGGCAGGACCGGAGCTGGCGGGAATGGCGGGCGAAGCCGCCTCGGCTCGCCCACACCCCTCCCGCGGCCGCTGCGGCAGGCCTCGCCGCCCCAGGAATTGTCCCAGGAGGGGCTGCGCCCCGCTCCCCTGCCGCAGTGCGGGCTGCGCCGCAGCTCCGGCCGACGCGCGAGGCCGCCAAGGGCACCCGCTGCGCCGCCGGCCCGGCCCCCCTTCCCCTCCCTTCCCCCGCCCCGCGCGCGCGCCCGCCGCCGCCGCCGCGGCGGGAGGGGCGAGGCGGTTCCCGCCGCCGCCGCGCGCCAGCACTGACCTGGGGGAGGGGGCGCGTCGCTCTCCGCCGCGCGAGCCGCGGCCCCGCCCACCGACCGCCGGGCTCCGCCAGGGCGCGCGGGCCGACACGCCCCGCCCGTCCGTCGCCGCGCGGCGGGGCGCGGCCCGCACGCCAATAACGTCCGGCTGCCGCTCGGGGCCGCTTCCGGGAGGGGGCAGGGGGAGGGCGGTGCGCCGGCTCGCGGGGGGGCGGAGCAAGATGGCGGCGGTACCGGCGCTCCCGGTGTCCCTGTCGGGCAGGTTTAAGGGGTCCGTCACGGCCTGGCGCGCTCGACACCGGCAGCGAGGCGGGGGGCGGGAGGGAGCTGAGGGGCCGTCCGGCTCCCCGCCGTCGGGGAGTGGAGGTTTTCGAGCGCCGGGTGGGGCCGGGGGGCGGCTCTTGGCCCGGGGAGGCGGGCGGGGACAGCAGCGCCGGCGGCGCGCGGGGCCCGTAGGCGGCGCTGTGAGCGCGGCGCTGCCACCGCCGCAGTCACCGGCCCGGCCCGGCCGTGAGGGGGTGTCGGCGACGGTGCCGGGCTCGCTGTGCAGCTGCTCGGCTCCGCGGCTCCACCCCACCGGGTAGAAATGTCACAGTAAAAATCGTCTTCCACGCCGGTGTGCGCTCTCTGTGCGGCAGGCCGCGTTCTGCTCGTTGTCCTCGTACATAAACAGCGTTTGGAGAAAATGTAAATCAAGTATATAAAGGAGAGTGCGTTTCTTGTTGGTGAGATACGTGATAAAACTTGAACAGATATCTGTGCATTTAGTTTTACATTTCCCAGATTTTGCATCTGGGTATCTTAGCAATAGAGGTCGCGTTTTAGCCTAGAATTAACTGCATTTTTTCGCTGTTTTGTCAGGGCCAGTCATTTAACTTTTTCTTCCTTGAAAAGGCTGCTGTTTCTTGTGCCTACTTCTGCAAAAGTAGGCACAAGAAACTTACCAGTTTGAATTTTTTTTTGTTTTGTTTTTTTTTTTTTTTTTGCTGTCCGCTGCTTTAAGGGCTACTTTTAATACTGTTGTGTTACAACCCCAGCTGGCAGGAAAGCACCACATAGCTCAGTGGGGTGGGGAGAAGTGAATGAGAAGGGTAAAAATGAGGAAACCTGTGCGTTGAGAGCAGTTTAATAATTGAAATGAGAATAAATTGTGAAAAGAGCGAAGAGAAATAGAACCCAAGAAAACCACATAAGGCGAATGAAAGCGATTGCTCACCATGAACTTACTGATGCCTAGGCAGTGGTCCCCTGGCCAACTTTTCCTCCTGGTTTCCACCGCTGAGCATGACGCCATATGGTCTGGAATAGCCTCTGGGTCAGTTAGGGTCAGCTGTCCTTGCTGTGTCCCCTCCCAGCACCCTGTGCATCCTCAGCCTCTTCTCTGGTGGGGTGAGGTGAGGCAGAAAAGGCCTTGACTCTGTGCAAACCCTGCTCAGCAATAAGGAAAACATCCCTGTGTTGTCAGCACTGTCTCCAGCACAAATCTAAAACACAACACCCATACCAGCTACTGTGAAGATTAACTCTACCCTAGTCCAAAGCAGCACAAAGAGCTTGCATTTGTTTTTAAAAATTGAAGCCATTTCATCCTTTGCTGACAATAATAAAATCCTCTCTTTTTTTAGATCCTTTGCATATTTTACAATTAAAGACAGACTTCCCCAGATCCTCACAAGAGTTATTGATACTTTGCATCGACATAAAAATGAATTTTTTGAAGAACATGGTGAGGTAAGAGTAAGGTCCGTATTTTTCCTGATGTCTATTCCCCTCTAGCCCTTGAGACACTTTCTCTGCCTTGTTTTTACTGGTGAGGCTTGTTTGTCTCAATCCTTTTGTCTGATTTAAAAAAAGAAATATTTCTTTCTAGTAGCTATTTTTGATTAGTTCTGTAACACACCTTTCTGTCTAACCTTTTCCTTCTGATCTGTCACTTATGCAACTGCATCACTTACTTGAGTTTTTGTGTTGATGCAGTGTTTGATAGACAGTAACACCTTCTGAACATGACTGTGTTTCAACACTCTCTTCATCTCTAATAAGCAAAAAGGCCAATCTGAAAAGAAGTCCCATATGGAATTCATTTTAGGATCTTGGATCTGAAATGAGCTTTATTCACCAAAATATATTTTGTTGAATCAAGCTGTGATTCGTCAGATGCTCTCATATGGCAATTAAAACCTTGCACATTCCATGAACAGTTGATCTGTGTCTCTGCAGGAATAAAGGTACAGAATAGGAACTTTTGTTCTCCACTTTTTTCAGAAGGGTGTTGAAGCAGAGAAGAGAGCTATATCTTTCCTCTCCAAACTGCGGAATGAGCTGCAAACAGACAAGCCAGTGACCCCTTTGGAAGATGAGTTGCCTGATGCTGCTCTGTGGAACCAGTACCTGGACTACCAACGAAATTTACCAAATGGAAATGGAGAACCCAGTTGGTTTCAATCCCCTTGGCTGTATGTAGAGTGTTACATGTATCGAAGAATTCATGCAGCATTAGCGCAGAAGTAAGTATTTACTGGCCTGGTATATTACTTCACAAAACGTTGCTCTTTCCCATTTTTATCTGGGGAAAAAAAAAGACAGCTGAGAAGTAAGATAAAGGAAGATCTTAAGCTTTTACCATATTGCTTTTTTCTCAGCTTGCACATCAGATTTAAAATTAATACCTTTACTTATTTTTAGCACAATTGGAAGCTTGCTTGATGCTTCAGTTTAGGTAGTTGGTCTACATGAAAACTCTTGAGCTTGACTGTACAGTTTGATTTTGCAGACTAATGTCAATTGAGGTATGAAAACCATGTAGCATTTCTACAAGGTTTGTTTGTCTAGAATTTTCTCTTTAGCATTAAACACAGAATATGAGAGCCACAAATCTGTTGGGAATTCTAACTTGTGTTGCTGCTCTTGCACTCTGGAGTTACCATTTGAGAACACTTTCTTACAGCAGTAGACCCATCTTAAGCAGCCCCTGTTCATTCTACACCAGCTTCTTAGTTACAGCAGTGCTTGCAGCCCATGTGTTGCATGAAACTTTGGGAGCTGATACTAGTTAAAAATAACTGGGCAGGAAAAACTTGTTATGCTGGTACCATGGAGATATGCCAGTACAACGTCATGGGGTAGGAATGAACAGTTTAAGATCCTGTTGCTGCCAAAAAGATTTGAAAGCTCCCCGAGTACTGGATTTACCCTTAGTGTTGTGGAGATGCAAACGCAATAATGGGACTCAGTTTCCACTGCTATGTTGTGTAATCTGAACTCTTGAACCAAAAGCTTCAAATATGAGGCTGATCCGCTGGATTGCACTTAAAAAGCTGAGCAGATACTTTTCATTTTTAACTTTTAAGTTTCTTGATCTTCATTATTTAGTTGCTCTTAACATATGCTTGGATGGTAGTTCAATCATTTGTTGAAAGGTCATCACGCAAATGTCTCATAATAGATTGGCCTATAATTTTTATATATTACAGCATTCTCATTTGTCATGGTAATTTTCCAGAATCCTAGTAAAGACTTTCATAGGAATAACTTCCTAACTGGAAGAGAATTTGGTATGGGAAGTACACTCCAGCGCACAGAAACACATTTAAAATCAGGCCAGCTTTTCTTGACTGTAGTTCACTTGTATGTTAGAGTTTTAAATCTCTTTTAAATCTCTGTCGAAAGGTTGGAGTTCAAAATGCTCACTGTCTGTGTAGTTCCCAGAGTTGTTGTAGTTGAATACTTGTTCACTTTCACAATATATTGCTATATAAAGATGCCTTGCATAGTGTGTGTTTCAGCAAAATGCAATGTTAGGCTGTTATGGAGATACGTGAAAATCTAGTATGACAAATTAGAAGTGGAAAATCTAATTAAGGCCTGTAGTACAGTCTAAAGAGGCTGACCTTTGAGCTTCCTTTGCATGTGCTGTAATGAAGAATATGGGAAGTATGTAAACATATTTGTTCTTCTCTTTTTAGCCCACCTATTGACAGCTTTGACGTATTTAAGGAAGGAAAGGCTCAAAATTTCTTTGAATCCCAAGAAGCTGTTATTGCCTTATGCACTTATTTTCAGGAACTTCTTAAGAACATCAAGGATCTAGATGAAAAGCAACTTCAGGAGGAACTTTTTAAGCTATTGCAGGTAAACTGATAGTACTTAACACAAAAATTGAAAATATCTCTCCTATGAAACAAACAAAAATTTGAGGTTATAAAGAATCTGAACTTCATATGAGAACTAAAATATATATCTTTTGTTTGTAAAAGTTTGATGAAGTCCTGTTAGCCCTACTGTATTGCTGCTTTTCTGAAAATATTTATATTTTGAGTATTTGTTTGAAATGCAATGCTTTTTTATTAACTGCTGGTCTTCATTGTGTATATGAAAAACCCAGCAATTTTTCCTTCAAAACCAGTATCTCTTAAACATATTAAGTCAAATTCCAGATGACGGTTTTGATATTTATCTATTATTTCTTAAAACAGTTATTATTTCTTTAAAAGGTTAATTTTAGTTGTCAATTTTAATGTTTTTAGACTTCTTTGGAGAAAAAATTAGAAGTCAGACTGTGTCAGAAGTGGTTTAAAAGCTTTTTAACAGCATTATTCTTGGAATATAGTGCCTTTGGGTAGAAATCCCAAAGTATCATAGGATTACAAATAAGTCCAGTAGCTGGCAACAGTGTACACCAAGTAATTTGATGAATCTTCACAAAGGGCTCATTAGTGAGTACTTAAAATACCTGTATCTAAAATACTTATTTGGCTGCATGCAATAAAAAAAAAATCTCTTTTTTAAATTTCTTTTTCTGTGTTACCACTGATATTTTTTGAAATTGCAGTATGGAGACCATTTCTGTTTTGAGCTTTGAGATCATTGTGTTTATGTTGATCTAAATCTTCTATCTTTGTCATTTCTGAGGCCTGTATAAATACAGAGCTTTGTTTGGTTTCTTCCACAAAATCTTTTCTTTGTTGAGACACCTCTATAAGAAGTTGAGTTTTATTAACGCTTGGAATAATATTTGGAGTTATAACCTTTATTACCTAAAACAAAACCAAGGGAACAAAATCTTCAGTGTATGTGCAGTTGAGAATGTAACTACAGTGAGACTTGGTAATTTTTTTTTCTTATTTTTCTTTTTCCTTCTAGGTGTCCTTGTGGGGCAATAAGTGTGACCTTTCTTTTTCAGCTGGTGAAGACAGCTCTCAGAAATCTAGTCCTTTGCAATCCCTGGAAAACATGGTACCTTACATCTTAGTGAATGATATGGAAAAAGTTTGGTCACTACTTGTAAATGCCAAAAAAAATAGAACAGAAAGGAGTAATGTTAGAGTTGACATAATCCTGGATAATGCAGGATTTGAACTTGTAAGTGATCTTGTCTTGGCTGATTTCTTGTTGTTGTCAAAGCTAGCTGATGAAGTCTATTTTCATGGAAAAAGTATTCCATGGTATGTATCAGATACCACAAAGCATGATTTTAACTGGACTATTAAACAACTGGGGTCAGCTAATCATATGTGGATGTCTAGATGTGGGATAAACTGGGAGGGTAATTTGAAAAAGGGAGTTTGGGTTTTCCGTGACCACATGTTTTGGACTTTACCACATGATTATTCCAGTATGAGTGAAGTTGCTCCTGACCTGTATGCTGAGCTACAGAAGTCAAACTTGCTTCTCTTCAAAGGTGATCTAAACTATAGAAAATTGACAGGAGATAGAAAATGGGAATATAGTGTCCCGTTTCATCAAGCCTTGAATAAGTTTCATCCTGCGCCTCTCTGTAGTTTGAGAACATTGAAATCTGACACTCAGGTTGGCCTGAAACCTGGACAAGGTGAGCAAATTCAGGCTTCTGAACCTGAGTGGATGGTAAGTGGAAAATACGGCGTAGTTCAGTTTGATGCTGGTCTCTAGTTAAATGATTTGTAATATTCTGAAGGAGACATTAAGTCTGACTTTAATTATTTTCTCTGTTCCATGCTCGGCTTCAGTAAAGATTTTTTTTGTTTGTGCTTTTTCCTCTCAAGTGATTTGTTGGTTTTGTCCTGTGGAAGACTTTAATGTTGTGCAAATACTGATAAATGGTCTTTGTATACGTAATTCAATCTGCATTTCAATACATTTTGTTTTCCTACTGTCCAATGTCAGAAGATCTTTAAGATGAATAATTAATTGTCCATAATATTTTTTTTCATCACTGAGTATGAGTTTAATGAGTGAAAGCTTTACAAGTGAAAAATTTGCTTCAGAAACAATTTCCCCAGTGCCACATTAGCATGAATTTAATTATTTCGGAATAATTTGTGCTCCATGTCATTTCATGCAGTGCATGAAAGTTAGTATTTTAGAGAATTCAGAAGTTAATTACAGACAGATTCTTTTGATGTTTTGAGGATAATTTGAATTATACTAATGGATAAGTTATTGGGTAACAGCTTGTAAACATTCATGTAGAATTGAAAATTGAATTTCAGTCTTAAAGCACAAGTGAATGTTGCTTACCAGTTTGCCTGTGGGAGAGTTGTCCCATCTGGTAGGAAGATTAGTGGGAGAAAGGACAATCTCATTTTAAGAATATTGAAGATACTGTTTATTTACAAAGCTCTACCAAAAAAGAAGCACACAGAAAAGCCTCTCCAAACAAAAAAATTAGTGAAACCCAAGCATTTGCATTAACTGGACTTCAGATTTAATGCAGACTTGATCTGCAGGTAGCCTGTTAGCAGTGTATGTATGAGGTTCAAGCACTGCTGCTTCCTTCTGTTGTGGTAATTCTCTTTATTTTTCAATTTTATTTGTTTGGGGGTTTTTGGTTGGTTGGTTGTTTTTTAAGAAGGATGCCTTAATTTTTAGGGAGGATGTACAACCCCATTTGCACTGAAGAGTACAGGGTAGAGAAGCATAGAAGCATATGCCATACAGGTTCCTGTTAACTGGAGTTGTTAGGTGCCCATTTCTACCCTGGTCTCAAAAGCTGCTGCTCGTTATGTTCATACAACAAAGATCTATACAGTGGATAAATAGATTCCAAATGCTGATGACTTTGATTATTTGTGTGTATTTTCTTCTGCTTAAATATAAAAGGGTATTTTAAGGTTCCTAGGTCAAGTATTCAAAAACAAGGATGCAAGGAATTTCATGAGGCAGTTGTAGGGAGGGTTATAATTTTGAGACCTGGGTTTACTGCTCTTATCTCCTTTGTATCTTTGGCTTGGTACTCCTACAGGGTGAATTAATCCCCATCCTTAGGCACCTGATTGAACTGCAGAAATTAAAAATCTAGTCAAGAAGGCTGAATGTTAGACTGCTGAAGGTTTCTGGAGAGAGCTCAACAGCATTCCAGCTTTAGTGCTTTGATCAAGTATGTAAATGACAGGATGAATCTGTGCACTGGACTCTCAGTGTCTCATCTTTGAAAATGCTGTTAACTTGTTTGAAGTACATTTTGAAGCAACAACTTTGGGTCAAGAACCGAGAGATGGAAGTTGTGGAATATGTTTAATGAGAACATCATACCTTGCTTAGAGAGCAATTGGGGACGGGATCTGCTTTGCCTGTGCTCAGATTGTTTGTAAGGTGGTGACCTAATTTGCTGGAGAGGTTTAAAAGAATGTAATGAACAAGAAGAGAAAGTCACTGTTAAGGCCACCCTTGGCAAATAGATTTGCCTCTTACACAATCCTTACACACGCTGAGAAACTTGATTTAGTTTTTAACTGGTGGTTACTGTGTCCCTGTGCCCAGGTTGCTTTCAGGCTGTTACTTCTGGGAGCCCCCAATGCAGATTGGGGAAAAGTAATAATATCAATTAATGACAAATACAGTCCTACGAAATCCAGAATCAATTAGGAGATGCAGTCGTGTTTGCTCAGTATTACTGAATCATGAAGATTACTACAAGACATGTAATTCTTAGCTTAGCATGTGAAAGCTATTGTATGACATGATATCATGCTGAAAAAAAATCTCTCTATTCTCCTGGTGATTAAAAGTGCACTTTCCACCTTTTGCCCCTCACAAAGAGAAGTTTATGTGGTAATACAGTGTGACATGTGGCTGTGTAAGGAATATACAGCCAAAACTTCCAGATGCTTGACTTCTATAGCTGTTATTGCAAAGGCTATCTCTAGGCAGAACTGAATATACCATATAATTTTATGCTTGTTGGTTGGCTACATTTTTGTAAAATTTTGATTGATTGTATGAAAAAAAGAAAAAATAATATCAGTGTCGCTGTAATGCAGTGTTACAGTCTCCCATGACACAACAAAGTTGTGAAGACATATTCCAGTATTCCAATGAGGCACAATGCTCTTCTGATGGTTTTGCTACAGTTTACAGTTTATTCCTTTAAAATAGGAAATTCTTTTGTAGTTATTCAGTGTTAATTTTTGTAATACACCTTCATGAAATGCCAAGACGAACCTATTGCATTTAGGTGGAATTTAAAAACATAACCTGAAGTGTGTGTTAGAACACTAGCATGTGCTGTAATATAACTATTTTTTAACTTGAGTATTTAAGAAAGTTCCTTCTATACATCTGTGTTACAACTGATTGCCCAAAATGCTTCTACAGCATAACTCAGGAGCTACTGATTTTTACATTAAAATTTCTGAGATTTTCATTTCATATGCCATTTGAATATTTATGGCAAAAGCCAAAGGCATTTTCAGTAATTCTGAGGACCACAACAAAAAACACGTTTTTTTACTTTTTATTTTTGTCTTTTAACTTTTGAGCAACTGTATTTGTAAGTCAGTTTTTGATGATGACTTTCATTGTTGAGGAAATAGGAGGAAAGTAATGTCACAGACAGTGAAAGGCAGTACACGCATCTGTCTGAATACTTGGTAAGTTATCCTGTAAGATATCTACAATAATTTTTATGTATATAAGGTTTCTTAAAATAAATTGCTTGATGTGGAAAATAAGTTGATTGTATGAGTAGAAGCTTGTAAGAATATTGAAATAAATTATATAATTTTGTGCAAGTCAGACATTGTTATACTATTTCAGTGGCTGGGGAAGCCAACTTAAAGTAATTCAGGTCTTAGTTCCTGAATTTTTTCCTTATGAAATGGATTTTATGCATAAACCTGTAAAGCATATTTATTCAATGAGCTTTTGAAAGATACAGGTGCAAGAGATAGTTATCATAAAACATTCTTCTGTAACAAGACAACAGTAAGAAATTTTCTAATTTTTAAGCTACTTGTACTCCTGTTAAAATTTCAAAACCTTAAAAATGATTGAGTGTCTCTTAAATGTATCTGGTACTTACTTACTAAGGTTGGTGCAGCTGATTATGTCATTTCCAGAATCACTTCTAGAACTGATAGGTGCTTCATGTGTCCCAGCAAAAATGGAAATATTTTGGTGTTACTCTTACTGTAGCTAAAATATTTCCAAAACACTTTGGTTTACACCCCTTGCTGATGTCCCATAAACACTAACTGTTGTTGTTGAAACAGTTTCTTTAAAGTTTATAGTGCTATTTGCATTCATGGTTACAACTTGTTCCATGTGAACATATATCTTCTGTGCTGTCAAACAGCATAGGAAAAAAGTTTACTCTGTTGCATGAAAATTACTCTATGAAATGGTTTTAATCTAAAAAGAAACCCTTAATTGTGTCTAAAATAAAAATTCCAAAATGGAATCTTGTACAGAACTGTTGAGTTTTTTTTCACTAAAGATTGTTTGCTTACCAGCTTTCTGTTTACCCTAAATTACAGAACAAAAGCTTGTAATTATTTTTATTTAAAGCAAAATGTAAGTTGAAATTCACCTAACACTTATCTAAGGATTTCAAAATAAAACTGAGAATGTGCTGGTAAAAGTGGTCCTTTTCTTTCTTTTTCATATGCTAGTGGCAGAACATGTGTGAGGGAAAACATCCTATAACATGGAGTTGTTTATGTTTTCTTGTTTGCTTCTGTTTTGGCTTTATTTTTCCTAAAAATTTTGAAAATTTCTGTACATTTTTATTCTTGCTGATATACTTCTGTTTCTAACAGCCTGAAAATAAAAAATCCATTTACATGTATTTTTACATGAATTAAGAATTAGTTTATGGATTAATCCATGTTCTGTCTCAGCTTTGCAGTTGTGAATTCTGCAGACATGTTGTGAGAAGCATTCTTATTTACAGTGCTTTTTTTGAGGTTTAGCTCATCTGGCTTTATTTCCACTGTGAAAGAAATATAAAATGTCCTCTTGTGATAACTTAGAGTGAATAAACATATTCAGTACTTGTGTGCTGCTTCTGGTGTATCACTTTTCAGTAAGTGACATCATCATAAAACCTCCCCGTGAAGAAAAATTTTCATCCTTGTAGAAATTTGTTTTTCTTGGGATTCTGCTTACTTCTTCCAAGTCTAATGAAGTAACAGATTAAAAACTGAGGTAAGATACATCAAGATGTATAGTATGGGCTTTTTAATTTTCTTTCTTAATGTTAACTAATTGATTGGTCTCACACTACCATGGAAAGGCTGATGCCTTCCAAGACTCTGATGAAGGGGCCTGATGATGCATTTCATGCAGTTGCATTTGGAATAGATTTCATCTCTTATCTCCTACTTCCCAAAAAAAATACCTTTAATTGCCATAGGTGAGGAAGTGCACTGAGTTCTGGTCCTAGATGGTTTATATACATACATAATTGTTAATTTTAGTCTAGGACCTGTGTAAAAGGCAGAACCATTCAGGAAAATGGGATAGGGTCCAGGTGTGCTCCCTCAAGCTAGCTGAAGGGCCTTTCCACCTACTTTTCCTTCTGTGCAGTGACTCTTGTGTTATCTGCATAGTGGTCATATTTCTGCTCAATGAGTATGTGTGCCCCTGGGCTAAGGTTAGGGAATTAGGAGACAGGTAGATTCCTCCAGACTGAGAATGGCCTACAACTTGCAGTGAAGGGCTTGATTGTCTTTATATGAATGAAGAGCATCCCCATTTTTCCATGGTTTGTTTTGGTCTTGTTTTCAGGTAATCCTGAGTTAGAGCTAACTTGAGTGCTTTTGTCACGTATTAGATACACAGCTTTGACTGCATCCATGATGTTAGATTGGGCCTTGGAAGTTTTGCTGCTGCTTTGCTGGATTGTGAAGGAAACATTAGCAGGAACTACTTGCTTGGGGCAAATCAGAGAGTTTTCATATATATATGGAAACCTCAGACCCACACAGAGGATTTGCAAAATAGGTGCATGTGTTGAGTTTATACTTTCCAAGGACTCTGTGTCTGGTTTAAGTTCCTCAAACTGAAAACAACCTAATACATCAGCATCAGCAGCTTTCCCTTACACAGATTCCTGCTTCTTTCCCAAGCCTGATTAGTTCCCCCATATGTGTATTGCATTTTCATCACCCCCTTTGTCCAGGGTAGTAAAAACAGATTATTTCCTTCATAAGATTGCTGATCTCACCACACATGCTTATCACAGGGACATCATCATGCGACTTTTGGCTTTGAAATGACTTTTACACATCCATTCTCATTTAGACATCTGCAGAATATCAGCTGGTACATTTTTGAATGTACTGGGTGCAGGAATTGGGGTTTCATAACACCCATCAATTTTAGCATCTTTTCTCAACACCGAGCATTTTCATGGAAGGGAAAGTTTGTAATAATTTTTAATTATTTTTTCTTTCAAAAATTAGTGTGGCTTTATTAGGTCCCTACATTCAAGAGATTTGCATCATTCTTTGCTCAGAAAGGTTGAGAACACTCTTTCCGTGCATTTTATGAAACACAACATAAAGAATTTGTTTAATGAAAATGACTCCTTGAAATTATTTAGAATTAAAAATCCCAAATTAGCCCTTCCTAAATATTTCGTGTCCCTGTTAAGGAAAAAGAAACATGAAATTCTTTTGAGACCTCTACTTTTAAATACTTGCAAACAAGGGTAAAGCATTTTAAAGTGTGAGCATTTTGTAATAAGGTAGCTTTTTCTCAGTCAAATGGCTTGAAGAGTGGGTATTGCACCTGCTCTTTTTCAGAATGTTTCATGACATTTCTACTTTTCTTCATACTTTTTTTTTTTTTTTTTTGTCTCTTTTGTTGTTGCTCTTCTTACAGTTCATCAGAATAAAGTGTGCTTTTTTCAAGGGTAAATAACTTCATAGACGTGTGGTAAGATACAGCTGTATCACACTCCCTTCCCATCACCAAGGGTGTAGAAGCAGCTAAAGTGTAACTCCCGAACCAGCCGTGGCACTGCAGGACCAGAGATGGGGATCTGTGCTCGAGCACACGCTCAGGAGAGTTGAGACAAAGTTTCACAAGCGTTTACTCCTGCATCTGCACGCCACTCCACTAGTAGGACGGATTAGGCTGTAGACGAATGCTGGGCAAATCCAAGATGATACTTTTGTTCAAATTTGCAGGGGGTAGTAAAATATGTGCCAGATTTCCTCTGGGTTTATGTAAGACTGCCCAGTAGAAATTTAAGCCGCCAAAAATACTTAATAGATTGAGATTGCAGAATGAGGTTATCCTGGAGCAGCATCATCCACGCCAGCAAAATCCCCCCTCTGCCTGGGGGCTTCTGTGTCCTCGGCAACAGCAGTGAAACGGTAGCAGGCGCACAGGGACAAGGCCAGGGAAAATTAGTATTGTCCCTAGCTTCTTCATTTTCTGTTCTGGAAAACGTGATTAAGTTATCATTCCTGAGAAAGGTAAAGTACTTTTTGACTTTTGAGTACAGAAATGGTGCACGATGGCACAGTCCCCAGAGGCTGATTAAAGCTCACGAGGTCTTCAGAGAAAATGATGTACAGCTCCCATGCACCCACAGGTCCAACTTTCTTTTACTGCAACCTTCAGTTCCTCTCATCCCATTTTTATCCACTGTATTTGGATGAAAGGTGAGAAGGAAGAGGAGGAGGTGCTCTTTCAGCTGGAGGCAGTTCAGCAGCCATCAAGGAAGGCTGCCTTTGTGGGGGTGCTGCTATGGCAGGTTCTGGGGGGAGAAGGAAGCCCTGTCTGGGTAACAGGAGCCGCTGCTCAGGTGCCATCTGCTCCGCTCGCCTCTTCTGACTTTTTTTTTTTTTATTATTATTTTGAGAGAAAACGTGAGCAAATATTATCAGGTAAATGTTAAAGCGCAAACAAACAAAACCAACAAGCCCCGGCGTTTCTGTGAGCTTCCCCTAGAGAGGACTGCTCACTTGCAGCCACCGAGCCCTGTCCCTAGCCAGGGCCCCCCTTCGTCCTTCCCCCGGGACGCGTTGCCAAGGGCACGGCTGTGGCCGGGAGCGGCTCCGGGGCTCCGGGGGCAGCGGCGCGGCGGAACCGCGGTAACCGGGGGACGGGGCGACGCAGAAAGGGCCGAGGGGGTTGGTCTGGTTAGGGCTTGGGGTTTCTTTGGCCATTCCCCTATTAGGGAATAAAACCCCGGTTTTGGAAATATGACCCCCTTCCTACCCCCCTTTCTGTCGGAGTTGCTGTAGAGGTTGACACGGGCTGGCCGTAACCCCCCTTTGCAAGTCATCTTTGCAATATTCAGTTTAATCTCGCCTTTAAACACCTCTCCCCCGAAACCCCTCCGCCCCAAGGAAAAAAACCCCAAACAAGCAAACCAAAAACCAACCAACTAAAACCCCAAAACAAACAAAAACGCACAACCCCAAAGCAGAACTCCTGCAGGTGCAGAGCTGTAGCCGGTGGTCCGTACGTGGTGCGATTGAAGCCCCATGAACTCCAGCTGATCATTATAGCTTATCTTTACAAGTTCAAGGCCAGAAAGATTTCTCTTACTAAGTGCTGCAGAAGGGAGTAGCTTTCACAGAGCAGGAATTTATAGTTATCTAAGAATTTCTTCTTTGCATCTCTTCCTCCTTTGAAAGGGGTTTGCTGCCTTTGATGTGAATTTAAGGGAGACTCTAGAGGATATTGCTTAGAAGGATCAAACCCTTGTACTAAAGATATAATAGGAACCTTGTAACAGTTTTGCGTTCCAAAGGATAAACAATTTATTTGTGTGAGCAGTTAATTTAGTTGAACATCAATTTTGTAATGAAGCCATATTGTTCTGAGACAAGAAAATACAGAATTTTGGTAGTTTGTGGTGGCAAAAACAACTGCCATTATATTAAATACAACTGTTACTACCCGATTACAAACTTTTTGCTAGCATTGCTTAGTGACAGAGTTGACAGCAACCTGCTCCACATTTTAACCAACCAGAAGTCAAATAGTTTGTGAGTGTTGATTTTGGGACTCAAAAACGTGCTAGAAATTACATGTTTATAAAATGCAAGTTACAACTGCTAAATCAAACTGCAGCACTAATCAGTTTTTAGTTGGGTATATACCAATATACCCAAATATCTCTAAAATGTTTTCATTTTGTTGACTGCAGTAAAGTATAGTAGGTGTTATAGGAAAATCACAGCTGTTGGCAGTGAATGATAGTCTGTTTTTTAAATCTACCATTTAAGTAGTTCTGCTACAGAAGTTATTTAACTCTATTTAGCACTGATAAAGTAAAAACAGTAGAATGAATTGTTTGCACAAATCCATGCATAAGCCCTTAGTCTTGTCTTAGCAATTACCCTTTTTATTGTTTAGGGAATAAACACATCAGCTCCTTGTTAATCATTTTGGAAAAGCTGTGAGAGAAAGTGTCAGAAGAGGTCCAAATTCCTTAATTTGTCCATACAGACAAAGGATGAAGTCAACCAGAAAGCATGTGAAGTAATGTTTAGAGTAGGTGATGTATCTCTGTAATTGCCTTCAGATGACTGTTGTCTTTCATCACATTAAATGCATTTATTATATTTAGATGCAAAGTCACCTCATCCTAACAGAAAAACAAAAGATGGAAATGCTTCAACTTTTCTTGTAGTAACAGCAGAGGGCAAGACTAAATTTCAGACTAAATTTCATTTTGCTTGTAATGAAACTTTCATTTGGGCCCATTAATCAAGTTCAAAATTGGCCTCTTTGAGGCCAATGAACAGCAGGAGTGATTTTTATCTTTTCAGTAATACCTTTCAATGATGGCTGCAAAGGGAGGAGGGTGGAGCTGAGCAGTACCCTTCTGAAAGGAATTTAGAAAATCTCTTTGGTAATTTATTTGAGTTGCTGAGAACACTTAGGTTAGTTTTACATGTTTCTGTAACATTACACTAATGCAGAAAAACTCCATATGTATGTAACAATAACAAGAAATTGCAAGACACTGAGTTGGCCTAGTTACAAGAAGGAATCAACAAGGGGAAATAGGACTTTACCAAGTGGATAGCAATCAAAAGTATTTGGGTGTTTCTGGCATTTTATAATGTGCAAGAGCAAGTGGCAGAACTGAGACAGTTGTGAAATATTACTCACAAATTTTGATTTATGTTAATATAGAATTATCAATACATTTTGAGATCCCTGATAGGCAAATTGGGCAAAGTATTGGCTATAAAGAAGACCCAAAATATACATACAAGATAGTTAATTTGTGAACCCATTTTTCCCCACTCTCTGAAGTGACTTCAGTTGGGGAGTTGGCCTATTCCAGCTAATCAGTGACAGGACAAGAGGGCAAAGTCTTAGGATCTGTCAGGGGAGGATTTAGGTTGGGCATTAAGAGGAATTCCTTTACAGAAAGGATGGTTGGAACTGGAATGGACTGTCCAGGGAAGTGGTGGAGTCACTGTCCCTGGAGGTGTTTAAGGAAAGACTGGATGTGACACTCAGTGCCGTGATCTCTTTGACACGGCGGTGTTTGGTCATAGGTTGGACTTGATGCTCTCAGAAGTCCTTTCCAGCCTCATCATTTTGTGTGATTCATTTTAGTCTGTTTTTGTATGTGTTAGCAAAATCTGAATCACTGTGGAAGAGTGTCTGAACCCTCTCATGCTTGCTGCTGTTTGTAGCTTTGTGCTTTTCTGAGGTGATGTGCATGCTGGCTGCTGCTACCAAGAAAAATCTGCAGCAGCCAAGTGTGAAAATTTTTCAGCTACCCATTCTTTCAGGTATTTCATGCTGGATGTCATCTTTCTGGTTGCAACAAATAATAATAATAATCTCCTGCTGCACTGTATTTTCAGAAGTAAGAACAATTTTATGCATGTATACACCTATGAATATTCATTGTCCTAAGAAAAAACATTTCAGATTTGGGATATCTCATTTTGTTTGATTTCAGAATATGAAAAGTTATGACACTGGGATTTATAAAAATCCTTGAACAGTACCAACCACTGTACCAAGTCCTACACAAATATGTAGGTAAAAAGGGCCCATTGATTACCTTAACCTCTGAGGGGGAAAAAAAGATGTATTTCAGTTAAGACAGATGCTGTGTTATTGCTCAGATCCTTGTTAAACATATCAGTATAGAGGAGACGCGGGACAAAAGGAGAAGTGAAATAAAAACTTGCAGCCCCTGGAAAGCAGTGGCAAAGGAAGCAGTCACTGCATGAAGGCTGCCTGTGTAGCTGAACTGGTGAATACACCCTGGACAAACCAACTGAAGGTGCCTGCTTTGGTCGGATGTGTGTTTGAATACTGTGGAGACAATCAAAGCTCATTGGCTACTAGAGAAACTTTCCCATGGTGTTCTGCTTTCATGCCCAGCTTTGCTGATGGTAACCTATGATACAGTTTAGCATATCAGTGAAAAAATAATGTCATGTACTATCATATTACAATCTATTTAATTTTTAACCTTTTTCCCCTCTTCCCCCATTTGCTCTGTAGAAACAAAGGAAGAATGAAGTCAACAAAGGTTCGTGAGTCGTCATTTTTGGTATGTCAACCTTGATGTGTTTTGGTGCTTTGGGAATAGGAAGAAGAAATCCCTGCCCTGAGCACAATCTATGGCAGGGCATTGACAAGTCACTCAGGGTCGTGATGGGTGTTTAAATGCCTATTGGGGGCTTTCTGTTTCAAAAAAGATTTTTTAAAATTATATGTTTGGGGAAGGGGTCAGGGCTGTGTGCAGGCAATGGCAGTGGTAGTGCATTTGGCAGCCCTGAAATAGGAAACACAACAGGAAATAAAAGACAAGCTGCCAAAAGCAGAATGGGAGTGAGTGACTTTAACAGTTGGCTGATTTCAAATTGCATGAATGGGTATAAAACTACTGAACATTGCTGTAGTTTTGTTGTTTCTGAATAAAATGAAGCTTTCCAACTAAAGCTGGAAGATAAAAGCAGTTATTTGGTAAAAAAGTCAAAGCAAAAATGGTCAACAATATCAAAAATCACCACATATTGTTGATCTTCTAAAGAACACCCATCACTAATAAATCTGAAGGTCCAAGTAGATATTGTTCTTAAGTAATGTAAATATAGGCTTGGCTTTTGTTTAGCATATGAAGTTAGGTGAAAGCTTCACTTTCTTGCAGGTTAGTGGAAAGAGATCAAAAAGATTATTAATATGAGTGGGAGAAACACCCAAAACCTAGGTTATTTAGAACTGATTGAGTATTAATGTATTAAGACTTCTTCTGTCTACTCTCTCAAATTCTTTTAACACTTCACTAATTCTATTTTCCTAACAAAAGTCAGTATAGATTACATAGTACTCATGAAACATTAGAAATCTGATTTTTTCCATGGATAGAAAAATGCCACATCTGGATTACAAATTTTACCCCTATAGTAAAGTCATCCCAATTTAACTGAGTTGCCTGATAGGTGTGATTAAAGATCAGACTTGTGATTGGCTGATGGCAACCCACAGAAACATAGAAAACTATTCATTTTAGAGCATGCATGTTTCCTGCTGAAAGTATGATGATAGTACCAACTTTCCTCGGGTGATGCCACCATGATTAGTTTTATATTTACCAAGGCACTGGAGGATGCAGAGATCTGCCTCTGTAAATCTCACTAAAACTGTAGATGAGTCGAACAGTAATTCCCATTGTCTTTGGCACCTGGCTTCATTTAAACTTATTTTAAATCCTCCTGGATGTGTAGCTGCATCTTTAAAGTGTTCATAATTTAAAAATCTAATTTGTATGAAGCACATGGATTTTGGAAGTTTCAGCTCTAAAGCTGTTACATTGATTATTGCTACTGAATGGGGACTTCTTTTCTTCAGCTATGCTCTGAAATGTATTTATTTCACCAGTTTTGAGACATACTTCTTCTTTCTGTGAAGTCATAAGTTGTGGCTTTTTTGGGAAGAAAAGGAAAAACCCACATTCATGCAGTACTACAAATGGAATAACATACATAACCATCACACCCAGTGTTACTGTTTGCCATCTCCATCCATGGTTTTGGAGCCCTGGTGTAGTACAGAATGAGAAAAAAGCCCTCTACATTAAAGAATTTCGTGTGGTTGTACATGTGAAATAAGCAGAGTGGAACAAAAGTAAGACAAAAGCAGCGAGGAGATGGCACATGCTTTCCTTCACTCCCTCAGAACAGTGATAAAGTGTTGAGAAAATCAGCAGCCCTTTTATCTCCAAGATAATGTGCTGTGTTCTATGTGGCTCTGAGTTTTCTGCCTGTGTCAGTCTGGCTTGATGAGAGTGGCAACTCCTTTGTAAGGAAGAGCACAGCTGAGTGTCTTTGAAGGAGATGAATGCAATTAAACTTGATGGGTCTTATCTACTGTCAACTAACACAGGGAAGAAGGATTAAAGAATAGAGCTGGTGATATTATAGTAACTAATCCAAGGTGATTTATCTTCTGCTGCAGTCTAAGCTAGTAGTTTTTCCTTATTCCTCAGGGATTTCTCTATGTGTTGCATGGTAAATGCTTATTTTACTAGATGTTCACATATTTGGAAAGTTCTTCAGCGTTTTTTTTCCTGTTTGGAATGGGTAGGGGCTGAATTTGTAACTTACCTCAGCCTGACAATTGATGCTGATGTAGTAAAACAGGAAGAGAAGATGTCTTGTCTCCATTGCAGTACCTTTTTCCAAGAGCAGTCATTATCTGGGGATGTTTTGCATTTTGTAATTCATACCCAAACGTCCCAGCATTGCAGTTTTGTTTCAGTCCTGTGTGAGAGCTGATGGAGAACAAATCTCATGTTCAGTTCTCTGCCACGTGTGCTTCCAGCATAGCCTAAACTTAGTTCTGTTCTGAAGAGGTTACATTTATTCGGTTTTAGTTACTATTGATTGAAAAAAGGAAAAAATGGTCTGTCTGATGAAACTCTACTAAGACCTCAGGTCTGAATTTTCATCTTGAAAGACTTAAGTAACAAAGGCCAAGAAATTCAGTACATTCCTGGTCTACTGCAGAAGAGCAGAACATCACAAAAAGGAGAAAGCCTACTACAGAATCTAAAGGGCACAGCTAGAGGTTTGAACAAGTGGTATGAAGGAGCCTGTACTAGAAAAACAGAGGCAGTGCTTGCCATGGAATCAGGACTTGAAAAAGAATGAAAGGCAGTCATTATGGTGATGGCTGGGGATGAGAAAGCATCAGTCAGGAAGCTGAAGTTGTGTCCAAGAGATGGAGTTCAAAGCACCTCTATACCTTGAAAGGTTAGAAGTAAAAAAGCAAATGGCAAGCCAAAAAGTGACTTAGAGGAGCAGATACAAGTGTCTGAGTAGGCATGGGCTCTTCAGCCTGGTAGAGAGACTGTGGATGTGAGATGTGATAGAAATCTGAAAAATCATGAGTGGCACAGAGAAGATGGATAGCCATTGCTTTTTTTCAACAATTCTTCAGAACAAAAAATGAGGGGATATGCAGTATAACTGAAGTCTAAAAACCAAAGTGATTCTTTGCATAAGAGACTTCTGGATTAAAGTTTATTCAGGTTGAAAGAGTAACTGGATAAGTTTGTAGAAAAGGAACCTTTTGAATGTTAAATATATAGAAACTGCTGGAAATATATAGAAACTGCTATATGAATATATAGAAACTGTTGGAAATAGCTGGAGCTGCAAACAGTGGGAGGTCATGGGATTGTTGAGTGTTACTTTAGCACTGGTGTTGGTGGCTGAACTTGGAGATGAAGGTGGAGACTCATAGAAAAGTGACTCTTTAACCTATTTTTCAGTAAGTGTGTGTTACTCTGGGAATAATACTCTGCAACATTTGGAGTAATGCCCTGGAGCAGCATAATCAAACCAAGAAAGCACTGAAGCATAAATGTTCCAAAAATGTGATGTCTAAAGGTTTTGTATTCGTTCTGCCTTCACAGGAATCTCATGATCACGTTCTTTTGGATATTCCCGTCACTAGAGAGCAGATGAATCATTATCGAGCTGCAGCTGAAACTGCTCAAAGTGAACTCGCAGCACTTTCAGTGAAGTATGACTGTGCCCAGTCAGAGGTACATCTAAAAATAATTTCAAATCCTTCTCCAGACCTGAGGTTACTTTGCAGTTTCCTTATAGGAAGAATAGAATAGAAGAGAATAGAAAGCTTGCAGAAAGTCTGAAACTTGCTTTTCCCACAGAACTTTTAGGTTTTTTTGTTTTTAGAATGTCTGCGTGATTTTTACTTTGTTTCCTTCTGTGATCAAGAATTGATTATAAGTTTATATTTGGAAGATTTGAAGCATTGTAGCTTTTTGTCATCATCTAAGTGCAACATGTTTATATTAAATGTGAAAATTAATTAAATTGTGGTTGTATAAATGTTCACATAGATATCCTCCTCTTCCTCCTTAATTCCTGTTAATTAAGATCTAGCTGCTTATCTTTACTCATGTCTCCCTTTCATTCAAGTTATAGCTCCTCAAAAGTGCTCTGCTTTCATCACCAGTGAAATTGTGTTTGTGCTATTGAGGTTGATTGTAGCTAGAGAGGCTGAAGAACACATCCACATACTTTTTTCTCTTCCTGCTCTGAAGATGATGTTTCTAAGGAGAGGATTTATTACAGGATAATTTTAGAGCTGCCTTATTTCCATAGGCAATTTTTTCTAAACATATAACTGCTTAAAATTGATTTGATTGAAGTCAGCAATGTGGGCAGTGGTCAGTTTTAAAGTGGAGTAAAATCTGCCTTTAGAAGACATGAAATGCTTACATTAATTCACATACAGAACTACAGGCATAAGTGGCCACAGGTTGAGGTTTAATTTGATCAGTTGATCCTGCAGTTACTGCAGGGTTCCCTTACACTTAACATTTATCCAGAACTGGTGCCTTAAATTTAAATTTAAGAAGCCATACTGAATTTAATGTTCTCATATAAAGAATTTATTACTGGAAATGTTGAATGGCTTTATTGCCAGAACGTCTGATTGATTTATAGATTTTTCAAGACAGTGCTTGCAAAAGCATAGTCAAGAAAGCAGCTGTTCATGCTCTTGTTAATAAAGACCTTCATGACCCAGCTGAGGTCAGAGCCTTGTTCTGCTGAGTGCTCTGTAAAACTCATGATATGGGATTATTCTTGCTTTTTCTGCAATTGGAACTGACCACAAAGACAATGGACAGATGAAAAAATATCACATGGGGAGTTGAACCACAGAGAAATTTTAAGGTTATGAGCACTCTAAGATACCATAGCTTGGTGCAGCTGCCAAGCAAAGCAGTGCTATTGTTCCTTCAGCTGCTCGTTTCCTTCCCCACACTGCCCCACCCCTTGTGCTGGAACAGATGTATGTGTAGTTTTTACAGTGCTCTGTTGTGTCCATGCAATTGAAAAATAATTCCTTTCCTTCTGAGTTGCTTTTTAGCCAGATCTGTTTGCCAATCTTATTTCACCTTGTAGCCATATAAGTGCTTCTTTTAGCACTAAGAGGAGGGTGGAGTATGGAAATGAAGCCCGTGAACCCGGGAAAAAGCCAAGCTGCTTTCTTGAACTCAGTGCTGTCCAGAGTGTCTGATAAAGCTGTGCTTGCATGTGAAGCATAAGCTCTTTGAAGGCTGTGCTGCTGCAAGGGTGATCCTCCTACCTGATTTCCCAGTGTTAGCCTTTGCTCTGTGATTCCCTTTCTCCTCTGCAGAGGAGAAAGGGAATCACAGAGCAAAGGCTAACACTGGGAAATAACAACTAATAACTAATTGGTTGTTATTGAAATTGTTTGTAGGGGAGTCAGACAAACACAGGGCTGGTGCAAGGGAGAAGACAGCATGCGTGGCTGGAAAGAGGAGAAGCAGGACCTCCCTTTTCCAAGGCAGTTGCTGCTCTGTTGGCTCACCAGGCTCTCAAATTTCTCTGAGTATCTTGGGTTTGGTAATACTGAAAGACTCCAATAGAGGAGTGAATTTCCCATTGTCCTGGATTGCAATCTAACGTCTTAAATATTTTTTCCTTAAAATGTTTGCCACAATTTAGAAGTTCTGTCATTCACCATAAAGAATAGTTAACTGGGCTAAATTATTTGCCTGTTAATTTTCTGTGATAGGACAGAAGTCCTTCAGATTGCATCTTGCTGCTTTTAGTTGGAATTGTCAGGAAAGCTGAAGCATGCCTTAACACTTCCTGTGACAAAAAAGTCCACTTTAAACTACTTGTTCCGAATAACAGAAAAAATCATATGGAGATTTTGTTTGCCTGGTGAGTCTCCCTCAAGTGCAGTCTCCTAGAGAAGTTTCTAATAGAAATGGAAGTTTAATGGAAAATGGTATTTCTAACAAAGAGAAAGAGAAAAATCTACTGAACTCCATGAGCTCTTTGAAAGCTCTAGCGTCATTCCTGTAAGAGGTCTTTTATACTTGAGGGTGATTTTTCTCATCCTACCCTTCCTTAAAAGGCTCTGTTGCTGTTTCTGTGTAAATACAGCTACATTTAATTGGATTATCATACCCAAAAAACCTATTTGCATAAGATGAGAAGAGGATGCCTACCATACCATGCTACAAAAATTTACTTGCCTCTGAATCTGCCTCAAGCCATCAAAAGGCTCCGTATTCATACATCAGGATACTTTGCTGTTACAACTCCCTGCAGCTCTAGATAATCTGAGGAATTGAGCACCAGATTTGGAAGCAGGCAGGCAGCAGGCAAAAAAGAGGGAATTGTGGTTAATAACTTTTCTGTAATGCAGATACATAGGAGACACGAATTAAGGTTGTGCAGCAGAACTTAAGTTAGACTTTTTCTAAATTCTGAATTAGTAAATAAACTTATCTTCCTGTAAGATGTGATCTTGAGAAGTTCACAAAGCTATCCAACAGTAGCTTTTGTTTTTGCAAACCTCTTCCATTGCTTTTTCCTAGTCATATGAAAGTAAAGTTGTGTCCCTCTACTCAGTCTTGTAGTGATAGAAATGTTTCTTGTCACATTACTTAGCTTATAATACAGTCAGGTAATTTCAAGCTGGGAAAATTATTCTTCATTAATTTTCTCCTTTTATATCTATAGCTGCTTAAACTCAGGTCGAGCATGATCTCTAAAGAAGCTTCTTTTCAAGAGCTGAAGGCTGAAGCTGACAGCCATAAGGAAAGCAAGGCCAGACTGATGTCTCGCCTCCTGTCTTTGCAAACGCGAATCCAGGAGATGGAAGAGGAGCTGTGTGTGCTCGATGCCTCTAAAAACCAGGCTGAGCTGGCAGCTCAGGTGGCATACAAGGAAAACTTGGAGCTGAAGGAGGAGCTTCATGAGAAAAGCGCAGAACTTAAGTAAGAGTCATGTGAGATAAGAAACAACTTTTTTTTTGGATGGGATGATGGAATGGTACAGTTGTCAGTATGGAAAAATAAGTAGGTAGATGGACTTTATTGCAGTTCTGAATTCTGTTACAGTGTCTGAGTGTGTGGAAGGTGTTAAAATTTGAATTTTGTTTTGAGTTGGTAGTCAGTACCTAGAGGTTTGAATGTTTTGTACTTTGAAGGTGAAATGCATTGAAGTTGTAAAATATAGAATCCTTTAACTGTGCTGTTCATAGTGTATCAGAGCACTGATATATCAGTTCTACATAATTGCTCATGTTTCGTGTCTGTAGGCTGGAGACTTGTAGCAAAATTGATTGGTATGAAAATATTATAAGCTCTTAAATTCCAAAATCAGTGTCAGTCCTTTTAATAGACACCTGGACTTTTTAAATGGATTTTTCTACCCATTATCAGACTAATATTTGTGACTCCATCAATACTGTCTAGAGCAAGGAGTGAATGTTTACCAGATACTTGTCTTTCCCAAATCAGTGTTTGGCACAGGTCTGCCAGATTTTATGCATTAAAAGTGAATAATTAAGTCATTTTAAGACTTAGAGAAAACCATTACAGTGCACTTGTTTATTGCCAGCTGATTTTCCAAAAGCCCTGCCTGGAGAGTGCAGTTTTACATAATGGCTCTTAAGATTCTTTAAAATGCTATTTCTGGAAGGGAAAAAAAAATAAGAAGAAGAAGAAGAAAAGGGAAGAAAAACCTCCTATCCTGTTTGCTTGCCTAACTCACTGAGAGAAAACTTCTGGAATACTGTGTTTCATACTTGCCTGCCATTATAGTGATACAATCAATTTTAGGGGCATAAATCTCTGCTGTCACTCCCAGAGCAGTCCTGGCTGCTGTCTTTGGCATAGAATACTTGTGTAATCAGTTCTGTTTGTGCTGATGCGTGGTGATCAGAACCAGGGGACTGCTCCAAGAGAGAAGTGAGAAAAAAAAAAAAAAAAAAAAAAAAGCTTGATTTCCACCTCTACCAATCCCAGCTCTGGTTCACTGTGCACCTGGAGTGTGCCACTGGACTTCTGGCAAAAGGGAAGAGGTACAGGGATAGTGACTCTGCTCATTTGGAAGGAACAAACACATTGGATTGCTCATGAATGTGCAGTGTTTGCTTCCAAAGCTCGTTGTTGTCCTCAGCTAATGGTTCCATGTGTCACTTCACACTAACCAGTGTGTTGACTCAGTGAACTTCAGTCCCTTATTCTGGCCACCCTGGTAGTGCCTGGCACATGACTAGTCCTAATTAGGTGTTCAGAAAAGATTTTCACTGAAAACCACTAATGAGAGGGAAGAGCAAGCCAGCATACATGAAGTGCACATTTGCATTCTATACCTTGGGGATACAGAAAGAAATGTTTGGTGAATTCTCTGGTTGGCTTCCAGGGTGTGCCCCTCTCCTATTGAAAATGGTGCTTTTCTACTCGACAGGTCTATTGCCATGGTATTTTTAGAGTGTGAACTGTCAAAAGCTTTTCTCTTCTTCTTTTTTCTTCCCTTCTCTTTGCTCATTAGTTCTGAAGAGCTAGCAAAACTGTGAAAAAGCCGTGTTCTACTTTTTTGTACCTGATTGCCTATTTTCTAGGTGCTCACACCTCTGTGGCCCTACTGCAGGTAATTAGATTATTTGTAAAGTTATCAAATGAGTCCTTTGTACTTCTGATTTTTTATTTTTAGCAGCAGACATGGTTTTGTTAGTGGATACCTCAGTTTTTTAGAGCCACGGAACAGTTGTGGGTGGTCAATCTTATATAATATTCTGACAATTAGGCATGCATATATGGTATGTCTGAGCCTAATACCTTTTCACTTCTGATATATCCCTCCTCACAACAACAGTTCAGCAATCATCTCATGGCTTAGTTTTGCTGGGGCTACAGAGGAAAGGAAGGTGCCCAGAGGTGAGGAAGCTGTGAGGGTGCTTGTGTTCTGAAGGACAGTGTCTGCTGCAGAAGGCAGAGCTCCTTTGGCTCACGGTGTGTGCTGTGCAGCAGCATGTGGAACTGCCCTCCTCAGTGCCCAGAGCAGTAATGAATGTTTTCCATTCCTCTCTGCTATTCTGCCACTCTCTTTCACTTTGCAGCGTTTTCAGCAGCTTTGCTGATCCCCCTCCTAAGGTTATGTGTTAAATCTGTTAAATCTTTTCATGGACTGTCTGTTTTGCTTACTGATTTATAAGCATTCAATGTACTGTGTTTGCACTCACTGTGCATCTCCTGTTGGAGTCTCGTGGGGCTCTTTGGTTATGGAATGATGCTCTGTTTGATTGCCAGCTGGGAGAGGAAGAAATCAGACATGGGAAAGAATGAGTCCAGCAATGACTACTGGACCCACCCTAAAAACTGAAAATAGTGCTGCACTCTGATAAGCAAATGAGTTTCAATAAAATATTTGCTCTAGACACGCATTTGGTTACATCTCAGGTCTTGATTTATTCTAGAGTGAAGAACTTGCTTTAGAAAGAACCTTGTTTTTCAAATGGAAGCTTGTCTTGCAAATTTACCACTACCAATCTACCCTGTCTTGCAATCTTCCACTAAGTACCTCACTCTGGGTGTTACTGAGAGGTACTGGAGTGGACATTTGGATTACACTAGAGGTTGTTTTGAGCTCTGTTTGGTTGGCTGGTTTTGCTAACCTGTTTGTTTGTAGTTTTTCATAAGTGATGTGTGTTTCAGCAGCATGAGCAAGATTTTTTTCTGTGTTTCCTACCAAATCAGACTGTGGTGGTTCTTGTTTGCTGGACCCATCTTTGTCCCTGGCAAGGGAAGGAATGTAACCACATTTATATCAAACTCACTGTTAATTTATTTGGTTAGTTATTCTTGTAGAGTATTTACAAGCTGACCCCTGCTCTTAAGGCTGAGAACACATTTCATGTGGAATATGCATCCATGTGATAGGCACCTGTAGAGTGAAATCGATGGCAAAATTGTGATGAAATTGCTGGCAAAAAGCTCCATTTTCTTAATATCTTTGTGGTAGCCCCTAGATGCTGTCTTTTAAAATACATCCCTTTCAAGAGTAGTGCTTCAGAGTACTGTACAGCAAAGTAGTGTCTCCCATCTCTGCTTCTGCTGGTAAACTTCCCTTCACAGGTACTCTGGATGTCTTACACTTCCATTGGTCCAGAAAGGCTTCTCTTCACTTGAAGTTTGTTAATCATCTCTGTCAGCTTCTGTAGAGTGAGGGGATGTGAAGTGCTTTTCACATATTTTTGCTGAGTTGATCACTCTCTCCCCCCCCACCACTTAGTTTTTCTAAGGTTTTGCTTGCATTTTCTACTTGTAGTATCTTGAGGGCACTATTTATTTGTGTCACTTAGTTCTTGTGTTTTATTCAAATTTATGCTGAGAATGAGATTGGGATCATAAAGGAATTTTTTTAGTGTTTATCAAAAGCAATGATGAAGAAATGTTTACACATATGGCAACAGCAAAAGTTATCATGTATTACATAACAGATATAGAGAATTAAATGAAACTTAAAATTCATTTGGTGGTATGCAGAAGCCAGCAGTAGTCTTGGGACAATGTATGTTGCCTAGAATTCTTTTTCAGGGAACTTTCATCCTGACATGTATATTTTCTTTGTCTGATTAGGAAATATTTGAATGAGTGTGAAGAAAATGTGACTCAAGCTACTAAAATCAGCAAAAATTATGAGGAGCTCCTTACACATCTTTCTGGATTCTTGGACATAGACATCAGAGAAAAAGAGAAACCACAGGAACATTTAACATCAAAGGTGATTGTGTAGGCAAATGTTTCTCTATAGTGATTTAACAATAAAACAGAAAAAATATTTAGTTGTCACAGAAGTAAAGCAAATAATAGAGATCTTTGTATTTAATTATGTCTTGCAGACAGTGCTATCATTTAAAGACGGATTTATTTTTCCTACTGGGCTAATTTTCAAAGGTGCTGAAGACTAACAGGCCTCAGTGAACTCAGTCTGCTCTCATCTGCATAAATAATTAATGAGCCTGTAGTTCCCACATTCAGCCCTGCTTAGACACTTGGTTAAAAGCTTTCCTTAAAACATTAATGTGGGGGTCAACAGGTGATGTGTAAGCTGTAGCACGAGATCTTATCTCTTATCTTGAGCTGACATACTATTAAATGCAAACATCTGAAATGGCATGCCCTAAAACAACTTTTTTGTGTCCTGTAATAAAATACTGTAAATAACTTTGTGGTGCTTCTGAGACTTAATAATATAAATTTGTAATTTCTCTTCAGAATACTTCTGAAGTTCCAAAAACTGAGCTTCCATTCAGGAAAAGAAAGTTGCTTGTATATTCTTTTAACATCTATCAATGCTGCTGAAAGTAATTTTATTCTAATTTTATGCATTTGACTCATCTTCTGTCCACTCTTTGACCTCTATTTTTCTTTCCTTCGGAGCATAATAGATATTTGGAGAAATTCTGTTTCATAATGTTCATGTCATGACTGTAAGATTACAGTCTTAATAAATCAACATTATTTAGGTATGTAGTGAGTGTACGCCCTCATAATATTACAAGCACATTGAAATTTTAATAGATGCTCTAAAAATGTTGCCATGCAAGATGCACTCTTGCATGCTTTAATAATTAATAAGTTAATCATTAGAGCTTTAAAAAAACATATTTTTATGTCTTTTAACAAAGTAGTAATAAATCTAGTTGGAAAATCTAATTTGTGGTGAAAGCTGTGCCTTAGGAAACCTTAGCAACTAGTTTTTCTGGGGTCTTGGCACATCTATTGAGCTTCTTTTCCACATTATGCTTTTATTTAAGACAGAACTGATCTGTTTTAGACTTAACAAATGTCTTGCCAGCAGGAATCAGGGTACATTTTTTGCTCACTCTTTGAAGTGCCCACATTTGTCTATTCCACTGATTGGAAATAGCATAGTGTACCAAAACAGCCCTGGAATCCTCCTGGAAAGGACTCCTTTTTCCAAGGTGTTGGCTGCTCATAATGTCAGCACACCAGGTATTTGGCCCTGTCCTTGAATTGCTTATGAAATATCTGTTACTAACTCAAACCTCTGGTGCCTTAAAAGCTTTGAGCATGAATTGCAGCTTGTTTTCTTGTTCCAAATGAAAGGCACACATCTTAAAAGCCAGGCTGGAATGGTTTGCCTTTCACGAAGAAGCTGCAAGGTCTGTCTTCTGACCTGCCTCACGTCAAGCACGGATATGCAGCAGCAGTAGCTCCCCACCTGTCTAATACATCATAAAGTCTGTGTGAGAGCAAATCTGAATCACCTTTAGCTGAGGTGGGGGTTAACAGTGAGAATATAATTCTATGATTTTAACTTTCTGCTCTTTTTCTAAAGGAGCAGTAGAGTGCAATTATAAGTCCGATCTGGGGGTCACCAGAAACATTGAGTCTTTATTGGCATGATTAGGAGCAGGTATAACTGGGATGAAAATTTTTAATTTTTAAGAGTTTTTAAGAAGCTACTAATATTTGATTTATTTCTTAAGGTCTCTGAAATATGTAAAGAAAATGTGACACTAAAAGACAAGGTTGCTGCTCTTCAAGAAGCTGTGAATGTCCATGAGATGGAGTCTAAAGCTAACAGAGAAACTATAATGAGACTAGTTTCAGAAGTGGCCAAGGAGCAGAAAAAGGCAGCAGGATACTACCAAGACATGGAAAAACTTAGTAAGGTACATAATTGCATGGGGTGTATGCTTGTCAGGTTATCAAAGGTTTTCTTGACATTTCAAATTAATTTTTAATAGGAATTGCATGAGAAAAAATTAGGGTCTTTCCTATAAAGGACATTTTTCTAAAGTTATTTTCAACACTTTGAAAGCGAGATATGAAGATTAAACAATAATATTTTGCAAAATAGATCTGCGGTAGATTTGATGGCTTTCAATGCTGTTTGCAAATTTCTGCTTTTGCTGTCTTCTTAGTGTTGTAACCTTTGTGCTTGCACAAACATGTAAATAAATGAATGTGTATATCATTAATATCTCAGGCACAAGTATGAAGTGGTGAAAATGCTTTTAAAAATAATATTTATTTGATACTGCAAATTTTCTGAGAATTTTTTGACTCAGTTTTACAAAAATTCTAATGAGAAATTGAAAGGAATTGATTGGACACTATTCTTTCTCTTAAAGCACTGGCAGGTTAAGTGGCTTGGCTTCCATACGCCCTAGATTATCTTTTCACTGCATTATAAATTTGTATTTCATAACCATTGACTCATAGCCCAAAAGTTGTAGCAATATGATGGCTCTTGCAGGAAAGCAAGAAGCTTCACTGTTGGGAAACCTTAGAGGAAATCTGTGCAGCAGGAAGGATGGTCAGATGGGAAATGTAAGTTAAGTTGTAGGTCAGGTATTCCAAATTCACCTAGCTATGATTTATGAAGGAAAAGGATGTGATTTAAAGATTGAATTGCTCCAGCAGCAGTCCCCATTAAGAGTTCATATATTTCAAAGTGCATTTCTGTAGCAATTTTCCTTATTGCTTTGCCCTTTGAGTGGTGTCTGTGGAAAGGAGGCAGTTTAGTGAAGCCAGAATGAAGATTTCCTGCAGGTGAAACAGTGCAGTTAAAGATGATGGCCAGAACGTGAGAAAATAGGAGAAGAAACTCAGACTGCCAAATACGTAGCTGAGTTGTGTGTGATTGAGTTTGTAGGAATTTTTAACATAAAGAAAACCTTGTGCAAGTGAGTTTTCCAAATTAACACAGTATTTTCCCCACCCCTGGCATTCCTCTTTTCCTGAAGAAGAGACACCCACCATACACTTTAAAGGATATAGTGTTCTGATTTGGTTGTAAGCAAAATACTTAGGAGATGAGAAATAGCTGGCAGCCTGCTCTGGAAAAGAAAGAATTTGTGTTGAAGATAAATGTAAGTACCACAAGGGTAATAAATTTTTCTTACTGCTGAAAATAGTTCTTACCAAGCTGTGTACAATTTTCTAAGGCTCAATGGAACTGAGAGAGAGCCTGCACCAAAAACTTAAACAGGTCCTTTTTGAGAACATTTTGTTTTCATGCTTCACTTCAAACACAGGTGTGTGAGGAAGAACAGAGTGTAGTTTTCTCAGTAAGCCAGGGAGATGTTTTAAACCAAGATAGGGGCTCCATTTGTGGCTTGTTTTTCAAGTTTGCTCTCACTGCCAAAACATTTACCAAGTTGAGCTATTTTCTGAAAAATATTTTCCTATTGTTATTTTGCATGTGCCAAATACATAATTTATTTAACCAATTTTACAGAAATATCTTTCTAAATTATTAGCATTGCCTTTCAAAAGCATTGCCTTTGAAAAGCCCCATCTGCACGGAGGCTGCAGATTCCTCCAGTGCAATTTCAGCTTGGCAACTTACATTTGCAGACACTGAGCAAATCTGTTGAGAAGGTTTTGTGTTCACAAAATCTTATGAAGAAGTTCAGTATTGAAAAAGGTAAAAAACAAAAAATGCTTCAAGTCCTCACATGTGAAGTGTGGGGTCCCCTTGATGGGTTTGTGGCTTGGTTACAGGAGGGGCACCAGTGGCACAAGTCAGTCTGACTTCTTGTGTACCTCATGCTGCACAGTTTGAGCACATGAATGGAGCTGCATGTGTTGTGACATGTTCCCCTGTCAAGGTGAGAAGCAGAAATCCATACTGCTCCTGTGCCAGAAGATTCATACTTGGCTGAGTGTTTCTGGGCTGTTTTCTGGACTTAATGGAATTGCCTGTAGCTGAATTTACCCAGCAAAGACTGAGTACAAGTGACTCCTGCCTGCGTGTACCAGCAGCTCTCAGGGTCAAACATTTTGGCTGTCTTTGGTATTGCAGATGGAGATGGGAGCCCATTTCCCCCAGTTTTCTCTTAAAATTCTTCCTAAGTGTATAGAGACCATCACACTGTTCTGTCAATCATCTCCACCAAGATTTGGCCACCACACTGTTCCCTGCCACCCCTCTGAATAATTGCCTGTTTTAATTACCAGGTAGTTCTCCACTCCCATTCCTTAGGAATTCTATGAATTCCTTCTCTTGATCTGGTGTCCTTTTCTCTTTTTTTTTTATGTCCCAGGAGGAAGTAGCTGCCTGTATTCAAAAATTCTTACTCAATAAAATGAAAGCTAGTTAATTAAATTTGGAGGTTAATATATTTAAAGTATTCTTTAGCATGTTTAATACTTGAGTATTTGTTGCAGTTAGCTGGGCTTCATTTGAGGAACATTAAAAAGTGAACAATCATTTTATCTGTTCTCCTCTCAGTCTCACTGCATGACAATATCAAACAGCAAAGAATAAAAGCCAATAATTCCTGAAACTAATAGAAGTAAAAAAAGCAATTCAAGAAGCTGGTTTTTTTTTTCTAATCTATTATTTTTATTTATTTCTGAATATATTCTGCTACATATTTCTGAATTTCTCATATTTCTGATAGACTATTGCAAGATTTTGCTTCTGGAAATCTGTAAATATTGTGCATACCTTTATTATGGCTGCATTGGATATCAAATTTGCATTTGATGAAAAACAACTTTTAAATCCTGCCCAGATTTCTAGAATGAGAAACAGAATATCCAAACTTTCTTTCTGTGTTTCAAGAGAGTGATTACTGATTATGCTAATCATAATTAGAGAATGATAGCATTCTTTGAGAGTGTCTATAGGTCCTCTAAAATGTCTTATTTACTCAAAGCAAGTTTCTTTTTAATATTTAATACCTCTATGGTATTTGTCTAAGAGGTAGAAGAGGATGCATATATTCTTCCAGATTAATTTAAATACAGCATTGCCACAGATGAACTGCAAGAACTAGTAAACTGTCTTGTCCTATTTCACATCCTTGCTGATGGTTCAACCTGAAAATATTTGTGATTTACCTCTGAAGTGCTATTTTAAACATTTATTTTACAAAGATGTGCACCGTGCAAAATTTTTAAAGAACATACCTGAAGTGTATGCAAGCAATTTTAATTAATACAAATATATCTGCACGTACTACTGATGCAAAAATAACCAGGAAAATACTCTTCAGTCTTCAGTAATGGCTTATATTGTTATGTTAATGAACAAAATAGATCTAAGTAGTTTCTAATCAATATAAGCATATTAAAATAAATCCATTTTATGAAAAGAGTTAATTAAAATATGAAAACCTTATTTAAGGATTTTGATTGAATTTGAGAAACATGGCTACATTTTGAATATACCCAAATACTTAGATTGTAGGAGAGACAGCCAAATGATTTTAGGTTTTTCTTGTCCCAACATATAAATACAGGAATGAGTTTCTCCAAACCTGGATTTTTTTTTTGTTTGTTTGTTTTGTTTTTGTTTATAAGATGTCATTAAGAAGGTATTAGAGGCAGGTTTCAGCAGGCATCACAGATATTTCCAGATGGAATAATTTGAGAAGACAGGAGATAAAGATTGCAAGCTAGTTTGCTGTTATGGTATTAACAGTAGTAACTGGAGGTGCAGCTGGTGTAAGAATTGATCTGGAAAATACCTGCATTCTTTTAATACCTTATAATTACTGTTAATGTAATGTGGGCTCTTTTTGTATGTGTATACATAGTTGAGTTTAGGCTATTGAGAGCATGCTGCTGGCTGGGGCATCGGTATTAATCGAATCATGGAATTATTTAGGTTGGAAAAGACCTAAGTTCATGGAGTCCAACTGTTAACCCAGCACTGCCAAACCTGCTACTAAACCATGTCCCTAAGTATCCTGTATACAGTATCCTGTATCCTAATATCCTCTATAACCCTAAGTATGTCTCCTGGGGTGGTGACTCCACCACTTACATCCCCGGGGCAGCCTGTTCCAGAGCTTCATAGCCCTTTTGATGAAGAATATTTTCCTAATATTCAATTTAAACCTCCCCTGGCCACAATTCAAGGCCATTTCCTATGTTTCTTAACTGGGAGAAGAAGTTGACCCCACCTGGCTCCAGCCTCTTTCAGGCAGTGATAGACAGTGATAAGGTCTGCCTTGATCCTCCTCCAGTTTAAGCCCCCCCAGTTCCTCCAGGTCCTCCTCATCAGACTTGTGCTCCAGACCTTTCACCAGCTCCACTGCCCTTCTCTGGACCCCAGAGCACCTCAATGTCCTTCCTGACCTGAGGGGCCCAAAACAAAACACAGCACTCAAGGTGTGGCCTCACCAGTGCCAAGTAAGAGGGACAATCCCTGCCCTGGTCCTGCTGGCCACACTATTCCTGATCCAGGCCAGGATGCCCTTGGCCCTCTTGGCCACCTGGGTGCAGCTGCCTCACATTCAGCTGATGTCGACCAGCACCCCCAGGTGCTTTTAGGACAGACAATTTCCTAGCCACTGTTTGGTGCTTGTACTTCTTTATTTTAGACTTTGCTCTTTTTAATAAAGGATGTTTGTTTTCAGATGTTCACAATTTAACAAGATGGTGATTAGGTAAGCTCCCTGGTACTGGCAAACCATTTTAGCATTGCCTTTCTGAAAGGAAAAATACACACTGCTGAAAACTGCAATTGAAATAAATGACTCTTTATCCTTTGCTGTAATTACCATAATGTAGTTCTGAGCACAGGTGGGAATTTTCTATTAATAGGACTTGTCTAGAATAAAAAAGAGAAATTGGCAAGGAATCAGGCCAACACTTGTTTCTAAAACAATTCTAAAATTACTTCAGAAATGTGTAATAACAAATAATTTCCTAAATGACTGGGGTTGTTTTTATTTCTGTTTTTGCATGTTTGCCTTTGTGCTGCTATTAAAAATTTTAGTGGTTTTAGTATCATATTTTTATATTTTATTTTCTAAAAGTGCCCTGCAAACTCCTTTTATTTTGGCCACCCTCCCTGCTGATCTACAGAAATGCTCCCAGATTTAACTACTTGATTGGCAGGTATTCTATTAATACAAATGACATGCTATGCTCCACAGCAAGCACACACAGACCCTGAGAGACCCTTGAATAATCACCATATTCATAACTCCTCCAGGAACAGTTCTCTAACTCCAGTGTGCACAATCTTAACTCATATCAGTCCTCTTACTGAGCCTCTGCTCATCACTGAGACCTCCAGAAGAATCCAATCCCTCTCTGTAAATATTCCATCCTCTGTAGTAATTTTGTGTCATGTGTGGAATAATGTTCTTTCCCATTTGTTCTTCCCAATCAATAAATGCCCTGAGGATTGAAGACCTGGTCTTTGCTGTACTTTTAGTTGGTCTTGCTGCAAATATTTTTCTTGTATATGTATGTGTAAGCACCCTTCATTTTGGTATTGTGGGGAAAGGAGAGATACACAATACTTTATTTCTTTATTTTTTCTGTCATAATTTGCTTTGGTGTCATGGCTCAGGATGCACAATTCTTTCTGTCTGCTCTGAGCTGTTAGATCAATATTTATATACAATTGATATAGGTACATATCTATTGGCTATATTTTATTCCTTCCCAACCAAGCCCTGGTTTGTCTGGTCCCTCACTTCTCATTTCTGTGAATAAATAATCTCAGGAATTTTTGTCACATAAATTTTTGTTTATCACCTCTTATCACCGTGTTCAGGGATTGTGTCTATGGTTTTGGTCAGCTCTGAGTTGTCAGGCAGTTGGCGTTGATCATCACTGCAGGTCCCTTCCATCTGAAATACTCTATTCTACCCTACCCTTTCCCCTCTCAGATGTAGTACTTTGGCTTTATTTGTGATTGCATCCTTTTCACTGCTTGTTTTTCAGGCCATGTTGTCTGGATGGAAAAGTAAGATTTCAATAGTTTTACAATAAAAAATTTGGTTTCATTCACCTGAAAGTTTTATTTATGTATTCCTTTTTGCAAACCAATATGAGAGGTTAGTCTTTAGTGTGATTACAATGGACTTAAACTTTTCATCAATTTCAGTGGTAGTTCCCCTATGAGACCCTGATGTTGAGCAAATATGAGGAAGGAATATGGGTCCTAGTTTCCATGTCTGCAGTACCCACTCCTGAGTTATTCCTTAATTTGTGTGTTGTGGAGAGGGTTTATAACTGATTCTAAAAATCTTGTTCAATTTTTCATGCACTTTAGGATCTTGACAGTGCTATAATAAAGAGGCAGAGTTTAGAGATGGAGATCAGAAACCTCCAAGAGAAACTGACTGTTAACCAGAAAGCTTTGGACACCTCAAAGCAGGAGCTGCACAATCTGAAGAAATCTTCCAGTGAGTTAGATGCAAGCTTGAAGAGTAGCAGAGAAGAGGTCAGGACTGCTCAGAGCTCTTTAGAGGCTTTTAAAGAAGAAATTGCTACCCTGCTCAGCTGTGGATCTGCAATAGTTAAACCTTCTGAGAAGGCCATTTTGGAGAGGATCCAAGAAATAAATTGCAAAGAAAAGAATAAAGAAATAGTAAGTCAGCAACTACTGCACTTGCCCAATGTGTGTATTTAATGTCTTTGGGTTCTGTTTAATTTTATTCATCTGATAAGGTGTTGGTTCTTTCTGCTTAGGTTTTGGAATTACAGAAAACTTTAATTTTTCTGTCTATTGATTTAAGGTAATAAGGGAAGAGCATCTATGTTTTACTAAACAGAAAGAGTTCAGAAATTAAATTAATAATAGATGATGTAAAGAAGAAAATAATTGGAATGGTCTTTCAGTTACAACACTGAAATTTGGTTTCTGTGCCAGCAGACATCAAAAGTGGCTCTTTGGTTGCTATGATTTAGTAAAACCTGTGAACAAGTATGGATTTGCTGCTATGATAGTGACTTCAAGAACTGACTTCTTTTTCAAAGCAGATATAATTGATGAGTTGCCACAGGCAACTTCTTTCCCTCCAATCCTCAAAACCTGCACCTAAAAATAAAGATGTCTTTTTACACTTACAGCTAAAAATTATTCAGCACCCAAAGAAGGCAAAAGGAAGGCTCTGGCTTGAGGCATTTGGGCTGGTGATTTGCAAAGGTGTGTTTGAATGTACAGGTTGAGAAGGGGCAGCTCAGGTGGAAGGTGAATCAGAATGCCAGGAAAAACCAACTTTAATATTCTTGCTAGAGTTTGAAATTCTAGCATCTCCTGCTGATGTGAGGAGCAAATGATTCTGTATTCTGTCCAAGGCTGGAAGTAGTTCTTAAAGATATCCTGTGCATTTCAGTGAAGTACATAAAAAAACCCCCAAAACAACAAAACAAAAAAAACAACCAAACCCCCTCCCCCCAAAAACAACAACAACAACAAAAAACCTTCAAAAATCCATGCCATTGACCTTCTTGCCTACCTGGGCACATTGTTGGCTCAGTTTCAGCCAGCTGTTCACCAGCACCCACACATCTTTTTCAACCTCACAGCTTCCCAGCCACTCTGCCCAGCCTGCAGCAATGTTGTGACCCAAGGGCAGGACCTGGCACTTTGCCTTGTTGAACTTGATACATTGGCATCAGCCCATTGATCCAGCCTGCCCAGATCCCTCTGTGGATCCTTCCTACCCCTCCTACCCTCCTGCAGATCCACACTCAGACCCTGCTTTGTTCACATGTAAAATGGTTGCAGTCTGAAATTATCCAATAGCCATATTAAAACAAAAAGCAGGAAAGGGGTTTTCATTTTGCAGGTTGACTGATCAAGCTGCACTAGTCATAGGAATGAGAAGTTGTGGAGGTCAGAACTGTAGGACCAAAAATGCAGCGTTTATAAAATGACGGATTAGGCGTGGGTGGGTAACAAGACTGCAATGTTGTTTTAGGAAATGCCTACCTTGTGGGTTGTCCCTAAGCCAAAAGTTACACCAGGACGCCCCAGGATCATAAAATGACAGCTTCTGCTCTGTTTCTGTGGTATAGTCCTTCACTTTCTCATGTTTATGGATCTTTGAAGCCTCTAAAACCCCCTCTGCAGCCTGATAAAGGGGCTCTGGGCTCCTTGCCAGTAGTGCATCCGTGGTCACTGAGATTCTTCTTCCTGCTGGGTGATGTGAAATGCAAAACAGCATAAAATATGTTTGTGGGTTCTTGCAGATTTATTATTGTTTAGTGTTGTCTACTGCACGAGCATCAGTAATTTCTTAGTGTTTTTAGGCAAGTTGGGGGCAAACTGCATTTAATTGCAGTTTGAGTTGGAAACCTTTCAGTGCCATTAAAATTAATGAGAGCTCTGTGTACTTACTGTTAATTTTATTAACAGGAACCAACAAGATGCTTAAAATTAAGAGGCTGCTTGGAGATGAGTGTCTGAACACTGAGTTTCAAATGCACTATATTTAACTATGTAACCAAATAATTATATGACAGTAAGAAGAATACAGAGGGAAACAAGAAACTTGGTGTATAGAAGTACCTTTCTGTATTTGGCAGATACTTTAAAGCATTTAATTTATAAATAGTTTACAACTTAATATCCATTACATTATATGCAGGTGTTGTAAAGTTAACAGTGAAGAATTAGAATTTTTTTCAAAATTGTTCTAATTGCTTGTTTTGAGATTTATCCTTTTGTCCTTGGGCTCTAGTTAGATTACAGAAATTATTATTACTAATATTTTTTAAAGCACAATCTTTTGAACACTGCTTAACAGTTACCAGGTGGAAAACACTCCTCTGAGACTTAATTATCCATATCTACCTTCTCCCTTATATGCTGCATGCATTTTCTTAACAACTTATATGCTTTTTCTAATCAGCTCCTCAATAGAATAGTGATTTCTTTCAAGAAATGATAGCTGACTGCCAGGCATTGCTGTTGTGCCCACATCTTTGGAAATTTTGTGTCTGAATTACTTTGTATTGACTTTTTAATACAAAATAATTGTATTTGACTCATCTTATTTATAGTATCTGCTGTTCGTGTTTGAGTGTCTCCACCTACAATTTTTTGCTGGTGGTTACAGATTTTTCTTTTTGACTTTTTAAGTGCATACATTTTAAAAATAGATATTTTTCCCTATTTTTCATAATTTGTTGATTTATCTTTCATATCTTTCTAGCATTTCCCATCTAACCCCATATGCTTTGTTGTTTTGCTTGCTCCCTAGATGGTATCTCAGCTTGAAACACAATTAGCTAAATTGACTAAAGCTTTGGAAAACCAGACCAGATTGTACCATGAAGCCCTGGAGAGGAGCAGGAAAGCTGAAAAATGTTCTGAGAATTTCCACGATCAACTGAAGCACTTGGAAGAGGAATTATTAAATGGAGACCTGATGCAAGATGGTTTGAAGCTTGAGAAACAAAAAGTAGTTGCACACATTATTTGCTTTTGAATGGAAGTCACTAAAGGCAGAGACACAGCTCATTGTATTGCTTTGGTCTACTGGAGCACTGCAAGTAATGTGAAATAGCAACGTCAGACATGATGTAGGGAGTCATAATACCTTTGCCTTGACCAACAATTAGAAGGTGTAGCTAAGCTTTGGAGTTTATTACTGTGAAACAAAACAAACAAAAACCCTGAACCCCTCAAAAAAACAAAACAAAACAAAACAAAACCAACCCCACCAAGCAAAAAAAAAAAAAAAACCAAAACCATCTAAACCCCAAAACCAGCTTTAAAAGAAGTCCCTGTCAATACCCCATCAGAAGTCCTTCAATTATACTCTGAGCTCAAAATTTCTCTCATCCTTATGTCTTTCTCTAAAACATCATCTGGTCTGCAGTCTCTCAAGGTCCTGTCTTGTGTCTTTGATTCTTTTATATTATTAGGCAATTATGACTACTAGGTTTTTTGTCTAATTATATGAATGAACACACTGTTAGCCTATAACTCATTCACATACCAAAGAGTTTGAAAAATGACATAGTACCTGGAAAGCCAAACACTACAGCTATGAAAAACAAAGTTGCAGCATGTTGCCAGGCCAGGATTTGTGCTTAGAGAAATCAGCAATTTTGTGCTACTTGTTTTGCCTTAGACTATGATAAAATAACTTTTTTGAATGAGGCATCCATCACATTGGGAGAAAACCAGAAAAAGGAGCTGTACCTTCTGCTCTGCTTCCTCTGTGAATAACACGTGGCCCTAGATTCTTAAATTATTCTCTACATTTTGCTGCAAGGATCTTTTTTGCAATTTTTTTCTATCAATGAATAACTACAGTACTTTCCTCTTCTGCTGCTGTTTTTAATTATTTGAACCAGAAATATCATGAAACAAAAAGGTATTCTTGGTAATGAACAAAATGAAACTGGTTTGTTGGTGTTTTGCATTTTTTTTCTTTTTATTTATTTTGTTGGTTCTGTGCAAAGATAAGGGTTTGCACCAGAAGTAAGAGGAAACAAAGGGAAACAGTTCTTAGTGAGAAGGAGAGTTTTGAATTTTGCAAGAGAAGCTAATTGAGAGCAAGAGACTAAAGCAATTTTTAAAGAGCTGGTAGGGCAGGACAAAAGAAGGAAAAATTGGATTGAATACTCCTTAATATCTGTATGTGCTCACATCAGTAAAGCAGATGAGATGCAATTAAAATAACCTTAAAAGCAATTTGTAAACCAGTAACTTATCTCTAAACCTTGCTGTTCAAAGAAGGGCTGAAGGCTGACTGTGTTAACATTCCTGCATCTCCTCAGACTACATAGTATGTCATTCCTGGCATCACTGGTACCAGTTCCCTCTGTTGGAGAGCTCACAGTGTGGAGCAATCCCAGCACTTGCAGTGTTAGTTAGGACACAGCTGCCCATTCTACCTTCTTCCTGCCCATGCACGGCCAGGTAAAACAACAGAGCTCCAGGCAGGAACTGGACTCAGAAGCAGGGCCCTACCTGTTGCTACAGAGAAGCAAACCCCAATTTTTCTTGCTAAGAAGATAAATACAGTAGATCTAGGGATTTATGGACAAAGTAAGTGTTGACTAAAAAAAGGACATATGGAGAATTTGCAGTGGTGTCAGGAGTGTGCCCAATTACACCCTTTCAGTATGTTATTTCTTGTAGTGTACTTGTACATATTGTTGGCTGCTGCTATAGTGGGGATTGCTTTTAAATTGTACTTCATGACTTTTAATGAAATTTTATTATTCTTCTGGCCACTTTCCCACGTCTTAGTATCTGAAATTTCTGGAGCAACTTAATGAGAAGATGAAGCTGGACAGTCTAGCAGCAGAGGTTGGATTTGATATGACCATGGATGTGATTCTGGCCCGGGTAGAGCAGTTGGTGAAACTGGAAGGGGATGCAGTGGTTGAGAACAAGACTGTGGCATACAGCCTCAGAAGGAAGGTATGCAAAAGAGGCACACCATTCAAAAATAAACATATGGCTGTGTTTCTGTAGTGGCTGGCTAGAGGCAGCAGACTGTATATGTGCAAGGAATTTCAAAGATATCCATGACATAAAAAGAAGATAGAAGAAGAAGATAGAATGTTTGCAAACTGTGCAAAAAGACTGCATATTGAAATAACTAAAGTCACCAGTCAGTTGAACGTGATACTGCTTTTCACAACTTCTTAAGAAAAAACGCTGAAGTTATGGATGTTTATATCTGTATATTTGTCTACTTTTTAATATGCATTTATGGTTCTGTAAACAACTGCCAGTAATATTTAAATCTAAAGGGATCTGCCAGGGAGAGAGGCACATTACACAAACTTTTCTAGAAACTGGTAGAGTCTTGGTTGTACTTCATCAATGTTTCCAACAAGAACTGTTCCTTCATTCAGTTGTTCCTACAGGAACAAGTCTGTTCAAATTTGGTCAAACAAGCCTCTGTTATGACATAGGGAAAACATTCAGGTTTAGGCCTGTCAGACTGGTGTAGAGCTGGGAATTGGGTCTATTTGGGGTTTGAAATATTAGAGAAGCACAATGAATTGGTAATACAAGGAGTATCATGTAAGGGTATATATGTTCATAGTTCACAAAGTTTTCAAGAGAGGAAAAGGAGTTCAGGTTATGAATGCAACATGAGGATTAAATTTGTTATTATGCTGTACCACGGTCTCTCACATTTATTTTTTCAAATGTCCTTGTGCTTGGAAACCAAGTTGAAGGCTCAGAAAGAAAAACTTGAGAGCAAAGAGCTGCACATGAACCTTCTGCGGCAGAAAATAACCCAGCTGGAAGAAGAGAAGCAAGTAAGGGCTGCCTTAGCTGTGGAAAGGGATGAGGCCAATCTTGCTGTCAGAAAGTTACATAAGATGATAGAGAGGCTACAGAAGCAGCTTGATCTGGCAAGGGAAACAAATACTGATCTCAAAGCCAAGCTGTCTGAAACCAGTGAACTTAAGGTGAGTTAAAAGATTACATTTGTACTTCTATCCATTTTTCTATTCCAGTTGGATACAGCTGGACTCAATTTAAAATAAATGTGTTCATGGAGAACTGCTCAAATCTAGGTGGCAAAACCAAATATAATACTACAATATTTTGAGTATTTTACAATTAGTCTTTATATACTAAATAGCATCTGCAAAGCACAATGTAGATTTTCAGGCTATTTTTACCAGCAAAACATTTGACAACTCTTTTTAGTGCTCTTTTTCCAGGGAAGAGACTGAACCTTCACTGTTGATTTTCTTTTCTGTCCAGATAACTCACTTCACAAAACCTGTGGAGAATTAACTGTCTTTGAAGGAAAAATCGTTTTGTTAATTGTGTTGAAATAGGCCTGTCTCCTTAAATAAATTTTCAGTTCACATGTACATGTGATGATTTAATGAAGAACCCAAAAGAAACCCCACTAAAGTACTTATTTGTGATCACTCCTGGTAGTTTTATTGTTTGCTCAAGTTAGATGAGAAAGTATGGCAAATTTAACACTTCCTTATCTTATTGTAGATCAAAACTTTGGAGCAGAACAGAACAATAGAAGAACTCAGTAAGTCTCAAGACAAATTGGAAAGAATGAAAGAAAAAGCTGAGAAACAACTTAGATCTGCCAAATCAGAACTTCTTTTAAAGGACCGTAAAGCTACTGAAGATAAAGAAAAAAACAAAAATATGTTAGAAGCAGTTACCAGTGAGATGAAGGTGCTTAAAACAACCCTTGCAGAACTAGCAAAAAGAGAGAGGCAGGTGGGTGTGTAGGTATTTGACAAGTGGTAGGTGTTCCTTAGAGAGTAGAAAAATAGTATAGGTGGAGCAGCTATCCAGCTGTGCTTTAAAGTGTTCCAAACATTATCAAAGAAGGAAATTTTAGCTCACACCTGTGAGCCACAGTGACACTTGTGATTGCAAAGCTATTCTGCCAGTTAAGTTTTGCAAGAGAATAATAAATACAGGCATTATTTTCTTTGCTCATCACAAAATATTACATCATTACCTTTTGGAGAAGTATTAAAATGCTGTAAAATCCTAGGATCTCCCTTAAGGTATGTCTTTTCCCAAATATCTTAGGTATAAAACTCACCACCTCCTCATCTGTTTCTTTTTGCTTCTCACACATCTGTCTCTTGCACTTTCTCCTTGCCACTTGTAAGAGATTCAACAAGACTAAGGGATAGGATGAAAAGAAACAGCCTCAAGTTGTGCTGGGGGAGGGAGTTTAGACTGGATTTTAGGCAAAATTGATTCACTGACAGTGTAGTCAGGCATTGGAACAAGCTGCCCAGGGGAGAGGTTGAGTCACCAGTCCTAAAGGTATTTAAAAGACACCTAGACAGGGTTTAGTGTTGGACTTGGCAATGCAGGTTAGTTGGACTTGATAGTCTTAAAAGTCCTTTCCAACCTAAAGGATGCAACAAGCCTGTGTCACTGTGTATAGGCCACAAAATCAAAGAATGTTGGAGAATACAAGAAACACCCCTCTCTCCCTAGAACTTTCCCATCTAAAAAATTTATGGCACATGTTGGCCTTAACAATGAATCTGGATGAATTTTAAGAATGCTATTTCAGAAAATTAGTCTAGAAAAATATTTTTTTATTTATGTGGAGAGAAGACCAACAACCTGGGAATTTTTTTTTCCTCCTGGAAATCTTTAACACTGTTTTGTTTTATAAGAAAGGTTAGAAATTTGAAAGGAAGATTAAATTTATTCATACATCTCATGAGGAAACAAAGCATCTGGCACAGAGGAGAAGAGGATATTAATTATATGCAGAAAATTATTCCATGGAGTCATACACTGAGTATTGTGCTAAAAGCACAAGTACGAATGTTGACTTTTTACCATCTGAATCCAAGGGGTTTCAAAACACTTGAATATTGTTCAAATGTTCTTTGGGCTTTTCTTTTTGTTCTCTTTCTGTAGGAATAAGATCCCTTCTAGTTTCTTGTAGTTACAGTGTGAAAATAAAATAGCATCTGCTTTTTACTTCCTCAAACCCCAATATCTTGGGTTAATGCTCCAAGTTGCATTAATTTCCTGTGTTTTACTTCTGATTATTTTGCTCACTGAATGGAAGGTGCAAAGAAAATTTAGCAGGAGTGTTGTTGTCTGCAGCATACCTTTGTGTTTGAGTCTTTAGTGATGTTTATCCTTTGTTATTTCTCTCCTTCATCCGAAGGCTGGATCTTTGCAGAGAGCTGCCTTGATCTTTCAATGTAAAGTCTGTATGGAAACAAATTCCAGCTTTGCTGCCTCTTTATTCTGTCTGTGATCCAGATGTTTAAAAAAAATCTTTAGTTGCTGCTAAAGAAGCTTGCCTAGCACACTGCCAGACCCCTGCATCAGTGACCTCCTGAACCAGTATAGGATATAATATATGGGAACTTTGGGGTTTTGGTGTAACGTTGTTCCAACGTTTCATCCAAGAGATCTCACTGCCTTGGTAATACAGATAGTTGGGACTGAATTCTCAAATCACAGAATCATGGAATGGGTTGGATTGGAAGGGACCCTAATGATGATCTACTTCCAACACACCTCCCACGGGCAGGGACACCTTCCACTAGAGCAGATTGTTCAAAACCCCATTCAGCCTGACCTTGAACACTCCCAGGGATGGGACACCACCAAGTTCCCCTGGCAAACCTGTTCCAGTGTCTCACTACCCTCCCATTAAAGAACTTTTTCCTAATATCTAAATCTCCTCTTTTACTTTAAAACCCTTCTAACTTTTGATATCCCAGTATATTTGTGTAAAGTGTTGCTCTCCTGGTTTTTTGTTGTTTTTTTTTTTTTTTTTTTTTTTTTGTGTAAGGCTCCTTTAAGGACTCAAAGGCTTTTATAAAGTCTCCCTGGAGCCTTCTCTTCTCCAGGCTGAACAACTCCAGCTCTCTCAGCATGACTTTACAGAAGAAATTCTTCAGCCCTCTGATCATCTCTGTAGCTCTCCTTGTGAGCTGTTCTAACAGGTCCATGTCTGTCTCATGCTGAGGACCCCAGACCTCAGCTCTGTTCTGTATGGGTTTCCATATTTGTGTTTCTGAATCGATGGCAGCTCCTCAGGGTTTGAAACAAACTGCCTTTGGCAAAGTGTTAGAAACTGAGACCTTGTTTTCAGAAAAGCTGCAAACCCTTTTCCTCACAGAGTTAACTGCTTTAGAATTCTGCACAGTGTTCTTGGGGTTGGAGGCATTTCAGGACTGTCCATCTTCTCCTTATCCTTGGCCCTTGGCATGACTGGTGGAGTGAAGATGTTGCCACATCAGAACATGAGTCCAGTTTCTTCATGGTTCTGATGATTTTGTGGCCTTTTGAGTATCTTTCCCCCTGGGAATGGGGATCTTGGCATTCAAATAGAGAGCAAGAAAAGCATATTTCCTCAAATAGTAACATTTTCCTCTTTTATGTGTTAATAAGGAGTATTAAGGCATTTGTCATTTTGGCTGTGTAATTTATTGTCTGTTCAAGAGGCCTTGAAGTTTGATAATGATACATGTTGTGAGTTGAGAAGAGTAAATCAGCAGTGATGACAGACACTTGTGGATGTCTATCTGTTTGGAACTGCAGAGAGAAAGCTGCTGTCTTTAATTAATTACTTTACCAAATACTATTCTTATGACATTTTCAGCAGCTATGCACAGAAGAAAAGCATTTTCTTAAGCTGCATCTTGAATTTGGGCTGCATCCTGATTCAAATCAAAGTCAGACCGCAGGATGTGCCAAAAACTTCCACCTTTCTTCTAACCTCCTCCTTTCTTTTTTCTCAAGAAAGTGCAGGGTAGAGGGGGAGGTGGCAGGTGGTGCTTCAGGACAAGCAACAGCCTCTGCTCTGGGCAGCGCCCACCAGAGTTTCCAGTTTGTATAGTTTTGGTCATCTGGGTCAAGTAAAAGTGTGTTTTCCTCAGTTTTTGGAGTTGAGTCAGCAGGGAAGATATGCTTGTGAAAGATACTAAAGAAACACTTGAAAACTGTTCTGTGTTTGAGATATTTGACATCTCAGCTGTTTGTGTTTTGTGATTAGATGCATGCCCCAAAGGACTGTTTCTGTCCTCTTCTGCTCTCTGTGTTGAGCAACAGCTGAAATGCCTATATCTAGCACTGATAACACAATTGCTTGTGTTTGTACATGTGCCTGTATGTCCATGTTTTCCCTGACATCTCCTTTGCTCCCTATGTGATTTATTCCTCTCTGTGTGCCCTCGCAGCTGGCAGATTTCCGAGAGGTGGTCTCGCGGATGCTGGGCCTCGACATTGCCAGCCTGGCTCTTCCTGACTATGAAATCATTTCACGCCTTGATGGGCTGATTCACTCCCATCAGCACCACTTCTTCCCCTGTGTCTGCCTCAAAGACATGGCAAGGACCCCAGAGGAGCAGCAAAGAAACGTCCAGCTTCTTCACTGAACGGAGATGGAACAAAGTAAAATTTTCTGTTTGCTTCCTTACCTGCTGGACCTCCACAGAAAACAGATCCCTATTTCTGTTCCCTACTCTAGAGATACCAACCAGGGCCAAGAACTTCAACAGAGAGACTGGTTGGAATGGGTAGAGTCAAGCCAGCAGCCTGGAGATGGCAAACAGAGAATCCCTGGGCAGCTTAATACTTCAGTTACGAAAACGACAGGCAACACATCAACAATGCCCTCGAGTTACGGTGCAGAGGCGTGGAAGTCATGGGTCACCCAAGGTCAGCTCACAGTTTTGAGAAGGTACTGGATGCCTGCTTCAGTGGCATTCCTTGTGCCTTACCTCTAGGTGACAAGGATGAAATCAAGTAGGGGTTGCTCTGCTGCTGCTCTTCTTGCCACCTGGGACATCTCTGCATTTTTACACATAAGGGCTTTAGCTTTGAGACAATTGCCTGCAAGTTAGAGGATTGTGTCAATTTTGAACAAGAGTTGTTTTTTTTTTTTTTTCTGCAGGTTTCTTTTGTCTGCCTGTATGACAAAACAAAAAATTTCATTTTTTGCAGTGAAGGCATTCTCACAGGGTCTTGTCTTGTGCCTCATATAGATATACTTGGTAAAATTGAGTGCTGGCCTTGGCCATGATGTCTTGAAAAGTTTGCTTCCAGCTGCTGTATTCCTTGGGCAATTAATCCACAGTGGCAATTCTTCTGGGTTAATGGAAAATTATTTTAGAATTCTTGTTCACTACAGAAAATAGCTGAAGTAGTAAAGTGTTTATTTTCAGAGAAGTGATGATGAGGTGTACAAAACTGCCTCATAGTAGTAAAAACTGCTTTCTGAGTGCTGTTAAACATCATGATTTTTTAAAAAGAAACATAGACAAAAAATCTGTTTTAGTAGCACATTCAAACTTGATTCTGTGGCTTTAGTTTTCTCTTCCCATGATATGTTTTGTATGGTTGTGTAGAACAGTAAAGATGACTTACTTATTTCTGTCTTGGCCAGTTGTGGGCTTTCTACAGTATCTCAGCAAATGATGACCCACTCAGTAAAAACTGAACACACTATTTTAAGAAAAATGACACTTTTTCAAGTAAGAATGGTAATTTCGGTATCTGGCTGGGGACTCAAGTCATGTTTTTATTTCATTGGCTCCTAAAGAATTGTTTCTCATTGACTTGCTGTAAAATAAAGAAAAGAACACTCAAGCTTTTGTAAAATCAGTCATTTGAGAAGACAAATAAATCTTGCATAAATTCTTCTGCTCTTGTGGCTAACTGGATTAAAAGCAATTTAATTTTTTCTTTGGTAACTTAACATTGTTTTGGGGGGAATGACTTCAAACTGAAAGAGAGCAGGAGGTTTAGATTAGATATGAGAAAAAAATTCTTTTTTGTGTGGGTAGTGAGGCACAGGTTGCACAGAGAAGTTGTGGATGCTCCATCCCTGGAAGTGTTCAAGGCTGAATGAAATGTAATTTTTGGGCATGATATGTTGATTGGGGATTTAGAGGGTGGAAAAGGATGCAATAATTTTCTAATGCCTTGTGAGATGATACAAGTAGTTTTACTTTGTGTTTTGTTGGTTTTATTGGAACTCTTTTTGATTTATTTTTTTAAAGAACAAAAACCATTTTCTTCATCTACATTAATAAATATCATACAAAACATGATTTACTGTATTTTGAAAGTTAAGTAAATTGCATTACAAATTCAGGTCCATTCAGCCTAGATAATACATTCACTACATTAAGAAATTGTCTCTGAGAGCGACAAAGATAAAGTAAGGTTGCATTGCAAAATAATTTCCTGATGTCTGCAATGAGACTTGAAGTCTCCTCTCAGGCCCAGGAGCCTCATCCCCTGCCACCCTGTCACCAGCCCTGGCACCAGCAGTGGAATTCCAGCCCCACAGAAGAGACCCACCAGCATGGGTCTGTAATTATTGCTAGGGAGGCAGATTTTCCCATGAAGTTGACAGCAAAGTTTCATTAGTGGTTTGCATGTTAAGCCAGAAGAAGGAATAAAGGTTTTCTAATGACTTTTTTTTTTAACCCAGCAGATCTGTGTTTTCTGAAGTATTAATGCTCACCATGTTCACAAAGGAGTATGTTATCTAACTACTAATATTCCATGTATTTGTTTTACTATTGGAAGAGCACTGACATATTTCTCCAGTCATCCAAAGATAAATAAATAAATAAACAAGAATCAATTTTATTTGAACAAAGTTCAGGTGATTTTTGACCTATATAATTTAAGTAAGCCCTGAAAAAACTGACTTTCAAATTTCTTTTTAAGGCTTGTTCTATACAGCATTGAAGTCAGTCTTTCTTTTGGGAGAAAAATTTGAAGAGGCTTATGAATGTTTTGAACATTTGTTTCAAATGTTTTCTTCTTTTTCAAACCAAGATGCATTCATGACAAGACAAGTGTCACAAGTGTGCATTAAAGTTTGTCAGCAGACACCCCTCTTCCTGTAGGTTATTTTTATTAGGTTTGTCTGTGTTAAAGAAGGTGTGGGATTAAGAGTTTACTATCTGTTCATAATTACTCTTTTATTGTGGTAAGGTGTATCAAATTCTTGATTTATCAACAGAATGCATTCTGAAATAGAAGTAATGTATGTTAACTCACAGAACTGTACAGCTACAGAAATACAATTTTTCCTCCAAATAACAGCTGAACTAACTCCAATGAAGACAACTTTACTAAGTGTCAAGGCAAAACAAAGCAAATCAAAATGTTGCAATTGTAGATATTAAAGTGAAATTATTACATGCTATAAACACAGTGAAAATAAAATCACAAAGCAGATAGAAAAATGTGTTATTAATGTAATAGAACCATGGTTCCATAAAGAAACTAAATGCAAAAGTATTCAAGTACTTTGCTAAATTAAAATTAAGATGCATCAAGACAGATGACATTAAATTACTCTTTGACTTCTGTTGCTCTGTAGTTTATTATTACAGTATAAAGCAGTTTGCTTTCTTTTTCACATTTTCAGTGGATGTATGCATCATGCACAATTTCCTACAGCAATTCTGTTACTGGATTATTTTGCACATTATGATAGTGCAGGAGAAAGGAAATATGAATGACCCAAGTCATGATGGACTTTAATTTAAAAAAATAGCAGATGAGGAATCAGGTACATTTTGAGAGAAAAATTAATGAATTCTACCAAATTTTTCATGTTAAATAAAAGTATTTTGTAAGACTACAGGTTCTGGCTTCTTCTCTTGACCATCTAAAATAAAAAGGGCTAAGAATGAAGCAAAATGAAGTGAAATTCTCTAGAAAATTAGAGAAAAGGGATTTCTTGTATCACTGAAGCATACAAAACAAAATTAGTTAACTTTGTGGAAAATAAAAAAATGATAGCTTGCCAGAATAGAAACTGGAAAGAATGTTCAAAGATAATCCTTTTCAAGTGGAAGCGTTCAGATTTTTTTTTTCTGGAAGGCAGATGAGTTTATTAGATTGCACTCATAATTATTAAGGAATAACTGAGCCAGAAAAAAAATCTATGAAACATAACAATGTGTTTGAACAAAATAGTTTACTTTTCTGTCAGTTTTAAAGTCAGCTAATGAACCCAGAGACAATGAAAAACCCTTTTTTTCCGAAGGGAACAAATAAAACAGTTGAGATGTTATTTCATATTTTCCCCTGTGACTACTTACACTTTGGATAAGTAGGAGAAACAACACAAAGAAAACCGCAGAGTGTGAGTCAGTGGGCTCCAAACAGGCTCCAGGTAGAGAATCCAAGTGTCAGATGGCTTCTGGTGATGCTAGAGATGGGACTGGAGAGCAGGAATTCTCACCAAACTGGGGGCTGGATAAGTTTCAGCCCCAGGTTATGTGTACCTTCTATAATTTTTGTTATAATTTGGTGTTTTTGTGAAATGGTTTGGGCTTTTCTTTTCTTTTCTTTTTTTTTTTTTTTTTTTTTAATTAATATTGGGTGGGGAGGTCAAGTGCTTGGTTATAAACAAAACATTCAGTTTTCTATTAATACTGTTTTTAAACAGGCCAACGAATGCAATTTAATCTGAAAAAAAAAAAAAAAAAAAAAAAAAAAGAATCTTGCCCACAAAACGCTGGGAGCTCTTATTACAAAACAAACACGTGATGGTACCCCTGGAATGCTGGAAGACCTTCCCCAGGGCTGGCAGCAACATGCCAGCAGAGCTGACTCAGCCCTTTCCCCTCCTGGTCAGGCATTTGCACTGCGAGGAAGAGCAGGGCCACGGCAGCTCTGGGGCTGTGGCAGGGCACGGGGGGAGCCTTGCAAACGGGAATGTCAATCTGGGCACACCAAAGAGGCACCTCTGCTCCCAGCAGGGACTGCCTGCAGCCTGGAAACTGTCCTTTGACTGATGGCTTGGGCTTAAGCTGGCGTGCAGTAAGGAACAGTAAGAGCATTTCTAGCACTGAGATTATTTCACTGAGTATTTCAAAGTATTTCCTCGGTGTACCCTTCATACTGCAGCAACGACTTAAAGATATGCAGTATGAATTATAAAGTAACAGTATGAATTGATATGGTCAGCCACTCTGGCTGACTCCTTGCCCTTAGAGGTCAGAGACTCATGATGAAACCAACAGGACTAGCAGAAAAACATGACTGGCAAGAACTCTCAGACCTTTATCTGAAGACATTTTCTCCTTAGTCTCTATGTGCTGCATTGGATTTGTTGTCATTCACCACACCTTTCTCACCTGGATCTTTCCCAGATCACTTGCCTGCAGCAAAGTCTCTGTGCTCAGCCCTGCTCTTCATCCAGCAAGGTTTCACATCTGCACCTTGCAAGGAGTCCCAGCATCAACTAGGTTGTGTAGGTTTGCTGGAGAAATCTTTCCACACTTTTGCTCTGCTGCCACTTCCCATGCCTCAGACCTGGCAGCCGCCTCTCTGCCACTTCAGCCAGGGTGTGATCTTTGCACATCGTGTGGCATTCAGCAGACACCAAGACACAGCTGAATCTCTCGTGTAATACTGCAGTGCCTTTTAGATGCTTCCTACCCCTTCTCAGTATTTTTCTGGAGCTGCCAGGGCAGGGACAGGCAGTCCGTGTTTGTGTGGGTGGGAGAAAGCGCTGAAAGGTTTTGGTTAGCTTAAGGATCCCACGAAATAGCAGGGCTGTGTCAGGCATGCGGCCACAAGGGGACAGATATGTACTGCGGGATCCGCAGGGGAGGTGGAGCTGCGAGAAACGAGGGTAAAATGATGGCAGCAGACAAGCCAGGGCAGGTGCAGATTCTTGTGAAGCAGACTGCAATGATTTTTATAGCAGAAGGACTATGGACATCAGTGTAGATGGATGGAATCCTGCAGATTATGGAGCAAAAGTGCCTAAGAGCTTTCCTTAAGGACCAGTCCAAACAAGGTTGTGCAGAAAAGTGCTAGGCTAGTGCTGAGATTATCACAGTAATATTGATGCTCACTATTTTTGATATTGTTTGGTATTAGAGACATTTAGAATTACACTTCCATGGCATTAACTCCAGCACATGACACCAGTATGTAGTCCTGGCTACCTTTGAAAACACGGATTGGGAACAGTGGAACAGAGGACAGACAGCAGAACTGGGGTGTGTCCAGCAGGAGTGGAGAAGCAGCATGACTCATATAGCTCACAGGGATCCGGATCTCAGCATGTACTGATGACGTTTGGCTGCCTGAGGGGTTGTGGAAGGAGCTGGGAACACAGGGTGTCTGAGATGCACCTCACAAAGTCATGGAGCTGAAATGTATTGATCCAAGTGGATAAAAACATGCCTGAAGACATTTTTCCGTATTTACAATTAGGAACTCTTCATTTCAACACCTCGAGACATGAGGCCGTGGAGAGTGTAGGAATCAAAAAGAATAAATATTTGAAAAAGCAACCAGTAAACAGACAGGGATTTAGACTAATGATCTAAACAGAAAATAATGTCATGGGTTCAGAGCTGCACAGACTAATCCTCTGGTGATAAATCTTAACTGCAAGGCTTTATAAACTTCTCCTGACTTGTGGGTGAACTTCAGGATGGAAACAAGAGGAGCTAGTTGCCCTTGGAAATCTGCTGGTGATGTAGAGGGAAAAAAGGAAGCTGGAAAAAAGGAGGAAAGACTGGCTAAGCGCCTGAAGACTGCTGCCCAGCTGGTTTTTGAATCAAGACAGGTAGGTTTCCTTTCACAGTCTCACGAAGGTCCACACATGACAATGTCTGCACCAGCAAGTGACAGAGATCCAAAATCCCCCCAGTTAGGATAACAGTTTTTCTCAACAGCTCTTTTATTCTTAAGTGGTGTGTGTTTAAATACTTTGTAGGTCTTTATAGTGACTTCCTGGCCTAGTCAAAGTAGAGGTTGTATTTCTCAAGAAATGTTCTCTCTGTGGTTTTCCTAAGAAATTATTGACTGGGCTGGTTTGGAAGTTCAGTTTTTACATGTATCTCTAGAAGTAGTATCATTGCCTGTAATGCAATATGATGCTTTGCTTTTGTTTACAGGAGGAGGGAAGTTTTCCTTGCCACATGGCAGAATTTATTTATTTGAAAATTCAAGCCAAAATGATTCAGCCCTTCCTAAGAACAAGAGTAATGGAAAACCTACAATTTGCCTATATCTATAAACAAAAATGTGGCAATTTGGAGCAATTCAGGCCAGACTCAAATCTAAGTTTCTTTGTAGCAAGTGCTCTTGGCTTGCTTTGGACCAGAGCAAAGTTTGACAAAGTTTATTTCTCCCAGTGCTTTTTTCATTAAAAATAAACAGGATTGGAAGGAGGGGACCATCTCCAAGCCAGAAGGAAAAGGAACAGACTCAGGAAGGAGCTAGTAATGGCATGGGGAAGGGAAGAGAACAGAAAGGAAGTTCAATGGGAAAGATACAGTAAAGCTATGCTGTAAGATTAAAAAAAAAAAAAAAAAGACAGTGTGAGTAGCATTTGGAACAAGTGTTTGGGAGAGCTGATGATTGGGAAGCCAGTAGGTTTCTATAGAGCAACAAAAAAGGCTGAGGATGGGAGCATTTCAGAACTTCCTGGTCATAGACAAGGATGGAGGACAGGGGAGAAGCCAAGGGCAAGAGGCTGAGGTTGAGTCTGCTGGGTGCAGTAAGGGGAAACCCAGGAGCAGCATGAGAAATTAGCATTTCTCATCTTCAGATAAAGTGGGAAGAATGGGAGGGAGCAAGGTAGTGTAGGATGGAATCAACTGTACAAAATGTTCCCAGCAATTCATGCCAGCAGGAGATGGGACATCTCAACAGTCCCATTATGAAGTGAAATAACTTGTTGAAAAATGCAATAAAGTGGAAGGCAGAAGGATCACTGTATCCTCTCATTCTGTCCTTGTGCCGAGCTGCACATCTGTGCTGCAGCTGGTCCTGATACCTCCCTGCTTTTCCTGGGCTCATTTCTCAGCTGCATTTCCTGACAAAGTATGGATCTTCCTGTAATACACTAAACCCTCCAATTTAGCAGTTGCTAAAGGAAAAGGCATTTCAGCTCAGTTGCAGCTTGAATGCCATCACTTAAACTCCAGGCTGTTTGATAGACCATGTAGAAAGTGGGTTGGAATCACAAAGGAATCACATTTAGTGGTTTTAAGATTGCTTTCACACTCCCTTGTAAAATATCTGAATATCATTGCCACAAATGGTTCTAAATGATCATAAATATAGGGTGCTTTTTTGGTATTAATAGGTTCAGAGAAATTAGAAATAAAACCAGGAAGTGACAGCAAAGGGAAAACTCCCCTGTGTCGGATTTTTCAGGAGCAACCTGTTATAACTTACACCAGGGGACTTTGAAATTATAATTAAGAATAGTCAAAATATAAGAATCCCAGATCTTCTAATTACCATATATATATTTGGGTTTGCCTCTCCTGGAAGCTTACTATAATTTTCCAGATGGGCATGTTGGTTTTAGTTCCACATGATAAACAAGAGGAGATGTAAAAAAATTTTGCAAAACTTTCAGCTTCAATTTAAAGAAAAGGATACCTCTTTCACACCAAAATATGTCTATAAAGAAAGAAGAGTTGCAAAAGCCCCAGAGTATCAGCCAGCAGGAGCCAAGTGCTGTGAGGGAGTGGGAATGATTGTTCTGAGGGATCAGGATGCTGGTGGCACAGAGGTGTGCAGTGAGGGAACGGGACCAGATTGCAAACTGCTGTAGAAGAATTACCCAAATTACTGAAGTCTCCATCTAGTTATGATGTATGTTCCTTATACACATCCAGATACATGATAGTCTTTGTTTTCTAGCATGTAACAACTCCCAGTCCTGAGTCTGTGGTGTGCATTCATCAAGTAAGATAAAGTGATGTTTGCCATACTGATATTTGCCATTGCCTCAGTTGTTGGCAGTTCACATGTAAGGTCAATTACATGGGGTTTGATTACTCTTGAAATCCAGCTAAAATGCCTGCTTGAAACAAATGACATCTTTTCTGGGTATTGTGGTGCCTTGTAGTGCTTCATCCCCCCCACTGGAGGCAATTCATTTAGTAAGTGTCAATTCCTGTTTCTCTAGTAGTAGAGCAATGGCAACAGCTTGCAAAAAAGGTTGGTAAAGAGCACATGGGTAGGTCAGCAACACACAGGCAGAAAAGGAGGGGCTTATTTGCTGAAATAAGGTAGATAAGGCTGGGGAAATCTGACAAACTCATGGCAGTACCTGTGATCAAGGTTTGACAGGACTATCAGTGGGACAATCATATGTGCACAAGTCTGGAGAGAATCTGATCACTCCTGTTACAAGAAAGAGACTGGAACAGATGGATTTCAGGGGGACTTTTGTCCATCCAGAAGTACATAGTTATGTATCAGAGATCTGTCCAAGGTTGGTAATATTTTCAACAACATAAATAGCTATAGCACTATTTTGCCATCCTGTTTCTATCCTCATCTTTGCAGTTAGAAGCTACAGTTAAGTATTTATTTACTTTTGTTTTTAAAGCCTTATTCATAACAGAGTAACACTGTGGCTTTTTAAAGAGCAACAAAAAAGGCTGACAATTTAAAATTTAAGGAAATTATATTCTATAAAAAATTTAAATACTTTGGCTACAGTGGAATTTCTTATTTAACTTCTTCTTTGCTCTTCTCAGAAGCCTAGGTAGTCCAAACTAGGCAGAATAAAAAAGCCTTAAGTTTTCAAGAGCAGGTTTTTTTTAACAAATTACATTATATGCGCACTTGTATGTTTTGGTCTGTTTCTAAATACTAGCAGGAAATTAAAATGGGTACTTACTGCAGATGTTGTATTTTACTGGCTAGGCTAGTGTGTAGCATTATGGTGAAGCAGAGAAAGATAAGAAGAAGAAGGTAAGAAATAATAAAGAAAGGCGAATGCCAGTGCATAATATAACTTAGGAGTTGCCTTTGTAGGAAAAAGCCTGAGAACTCTTATCTGATTTGTTTTCAGAGACGTGATGCACACATTTCCAGCAGTTTGCAACCAAAACGCCCTAGCTGACAGGTAAAAGTCAGCATAGTGCTTTTATTTGTGGAGCAGGCAGAAGTTGTCAGTGACAGAATGCAAATTCAGAAAAACTGATGGGAAAATATTGACTGTGTAAACATGAATGGCCAAAAGAATTGGGAGGCAAAATGCCACCAGTGCTGTTGCTGTCACACAGCGGGACGTGGAGCCTGCTGCTGAACAGTCTTGTGTCAGTACCCATGAGGATGCTCTGTCAGGGCTTCAAAAGGCTGACAAACTAATTCAATCAGTTGGTCACTATCACAGAGCTAAAGAATCAACCTATTTCACATGACAGATCAAGCAGTTGCCCTTTCCAATGTGATTTGGTTTAGGTCAGCTGTCAGATGCAAAGAAGCGAGTCCAGCACCGTTACCCAGCAGTTGCTGCCTGCTCAGTGCAAGAGCCTCTGGAAAGCAACATCCTGAAGAGCTGATCACATCCAATCCTAAGAGGATCAGAATTTGCCATGTTAAGGCCAGGTGAGTTTGACCTGTTAAGAACATTATACTATGTTAGGTGTCAATGTAGGCATCAAAAAGAGTCCTGTTGTGGAATCTTCTTCCTTATGCTAAGAAAATGTGGCCATTTATAAGAACAGCCGAGTTATTAATGGAGTAGAAATTTTCTTTAAGTACTCTGCAAGCTTTAGTCCCTGTTGGAAGCAACTCATTCTATTTATAGCTTTAGTACAATTTTTCTGAACACAGTTATTGATTTAAATTTTCTTTCATTTTATTGCTAGTGATTTAGCTAAATAGCAGGATAAAGGTACTCAAGCCAAACAACAATACAACAACAGAAAAGTACAGAACAGAAATAGGGCTTGATATTCTATTAACCAATTCACATTTTTATTCTGGGGCAAAGAAATACACATTTGCCTTTAACAGAATGACCGACCAAATTGCTGTCAGTCAGCCAATCTGATAAAGGTCAACTACCGAAAACCCAGTCTGTCAGTACACAAACTAAGTGACCTGGGCAGTCAGAAGTTCATTTGTTGTTTAGAAGGAAAAGTACACTATTTTCATAGATGCATCTGTTCTGCATCAACTACAAAACTTTAAATGAAAATTTATGGTGGAAATAATGCTATCAACTGCCTTAATTATACTCCTTGCTCATTGGGATTTCTTTGGGTATCTTGACAACACAAACTTAGTTTAAATAGAATTATATGTTTTAAGTCCTTCAAAATGTTGTTTACTTTTATTTTAGTAATACAACTCTTCCCAAGAAGTAAACTGGCTAAATTAAACTGTCAGGGGTGGAAAAGAGGAATACAGCCACTATTCCTAAGATAGACAATTATTTTGTGTAGAGATTCACATTTTAGATAGTAGAATAAAACTTTAACTGTTGCTCACCTATTTTCAAATTACCTAACTATGAAAATATTTTAAGCAGGTTTTACTCTCTGTAGAGTGCTGACCTGTGGTACCTGGCAGTGGGGCTGACTGGTGCTCTCGTGTGGCTGATGCTCACCAAAGGAAAGGGCTGGGATTGGGCATCACAGAAACTTGTAGAGTAACTTCCCTATGCAAAGAAGTTTGCACAGGAAAAGTTTATCAGTTACTGCAAAGAAATTCCCTTATGTTTTTGGTTAGGAGTTGATTTACTTATTGCAGTCTTGTTTATATCCCTCCTAAGAAAAGAGTTAAAAAAGATGTCATCCTCTAAATGTGGTTGCCTGCATGACCATCGGCTGGACACGTTTAATTTTGGAGTCAGCCTGAATAGTTGCATCACCACACAGATCTAAATCTCTCCCTGCCATGTCTGCCCAGAGGGAGCATTTTGAGTGTTGCAGCATTCCTCATGCCAGGGAACAAATAGCATTTCGAGGTGTAGTTACCTTTTGGTTTTGTAGAAATTTCAGGAACTCACATCTGGCAGTAAAACTGTAATGCAAATTAGACGTTCTGTCTTAATAGGTAAATTATGCACTTAGTCTTTTAACATCCTTTTTTCCTTTCAAAAGTACCACACATGTACCTTTTTTATTTGAAAGAGGGAAGCTGCTCCCCCTGCTAAGCTGCAGGTGTCTTACCCACTTATCTCTTTTGTCCTCTCACTTGCCTCAGTTCTGGTGTCTGTTGTCTGCAGTCACTTCTTTCATAAGGATGATATTTTTTTTACATCCGTGTTCTACCTTTCAAAAAAAAAAAAAAGAAAGCTTAAAGGAATTAAGATTTACTCTGACTTGTATGTAGGAAATAATAATTTCCTTATAGAGATGGGAATAGCTTGTTACAGAATAAATTACATAAATGCTGTGTGCAAGCGCTGCACAGAAATCCTGAATCATAATGCTGACTATATCTGCTTACATGATTCCAGTAAATAAGTGATTACTGAAAATGGCTGCTAATTCTTCTGCTGCTCAGATGGTGCCAGTTTCAGAACCTAGAAAAAAAAAATTTATTGTTGTTTGTTCAATCCCTGTTGTTATTGTGTACTTCTGTTCCCTTATTAAGCTGGAGACAAGCAGAACTATTTCTGGTTTATGTGCTTGTTTGAGCAGAATCATCACTAGTGTCAGCACTACCAAAGAGAAGGAATTGACACCCATAGGTTGTCATATAAGCAAGAGGGCATTTCCCCCCCAGTTTATACAGTGCCACTGTGCTGTGAGTGCTAGAGGAGCAGGTAAGCAAATATTAGCAGTACTTGTGGACATTTGTGGGGCACTGAGACGTGTGTGTGTCAAGCAACAGGCTTACTAAGGAGATGCTGACTTCTCTGAAGTGGTTTGAAATGAATCAAGGTGGCAGTATGTGGGAGCCTGATGCCTCCAGTTTTAGCCATCACATCAACCTCTTTCTTCCAATGTGCCTGGAGCATGCTTGTCTTGCTCTCCCCCAGCTTTCCACTGTCTGACAAACCTCTGGGGGTTTGTGCCATCATTCTTCCTTTCCTACCTTTCTCCTTAGTGTCACCAGAAGGGTATGGGTAGAGAAGTTGAATGTTGGCACCCTGATTTCTGTCCCATGAAGACACTTCACCCCAAGTGGCTGTGAAGGAAGGGCTTGTTCACCATGATCCCTCTAGAAGTAGCTCCCTCTGATTTACACATCTTTCCAACTGCAAGTATATCTCCCTCACCAATCCCAGAGGTTCAGGAATACACAGCCTCTCCAAAATATCTGGAAGTGAGAAAGGAAAACCAGTAAGGGCACAGAAGCTCCTTATGATGCGATTTTTTAGCCTGATTTCTGATTTCATTCTGAGCAAGAATGCTTAAGATGATGGTTGTTGCACTAAACTACAGATTTTCAATCATAAGCTTGGAGTGGTGAGCCTAGCCTAAAAAGTTTTCAAGAAAGAGTTAAAAAAAGAGGAAGGTACACTTAAGCTTTTCTTCTTCACCCCCTTCTGAACTTACCTTGCATTGAGCAGATATCAGACACCATCCTGATGGGATGGAATAGCTATTTCTTGCTCTTTGTTTTTCACTGAACTAAATCTATTTCTTCTTATATTTCAAAAAGGAGGAACAAACCACAGTAAGGAATTAAACACACCACTCTAAGAACTTTGTAAAAGGGACACACGTTAGGTCATTTGGCCCGACAGTAATGTCTTGATAACACAAAAGTTTATCAACATGTAAGTGCAATAGAAATGTTACTATTAAATCTATAAAAAATAGTAATTGTAGAACTATTTTCGTTGCACATTGAAGGATTTCTGCTCCACAGCACTTTTTCCTTGAAACTATGGAAAGTGTAATACATCAATTTTTATGAATTCATTTGATTGTTGCCATTTGTATCATCTACATCAAGAGAAGCAAAATTAAGCTAGCAGACAGCAGAGAAGCCAGAGAAAATTAGATTTTAAAAGTCTATCTGAATCTCATTTACACTTTGCAGTGCAGGTGTTGAAATCTGTTTCTTAACCAGTATATTTTAAAATCAAACTGTGCTCCTTTAAATTGCTTAAATAAGATTTGTGCTCCTTTCTGCTTCACAGACCTCCTCTTTCTTTGAAGCAAACTTAAATTCCTTCAGGAAACAGGAGGCTTCAAAAATGGAAACACCATGTGACAGTGGGGAAGGGCCACGCTGGCCCTTCTGAGAGGAGCTCATCCTTTCCAGGGTCACTTTGCAGAAGCCCCATATTTCTTAGTGTTGGGATGAAAAGAAGCAACAATAAAATATGTGTTTTCAAGGGGGAAAGAAATTGTGCTAAACTGTCTCAGCCCACCTTGGCCAGTCACTTTATGTTCCCTTTCAATGTATGGCTAGCTCTCAAGTATATCTTTGTTTAACTCAAGTTGCTAAAATAACCCCTTGTTCCAAACTGTTTCTACATATAAAGATTTATAGTGCTGGGAATAAAAATAATCATCTGGATTTCATTAAGATTTTCCTGGCAAGTAATTAATGCTGAAAGCATGTTTTGATCAAGCATCTCCAACAGCAGCAACGGTAAGTGAGTTAAAAGCAGCTAGTACTATAGAAACAGGTCTACTTGGGCTCTGAAAGTTTTTGCTAGTTTTCCCAGCCCTCAGCAAACGGTGGTGCTAGTACCTTATTTTTCATTCCCTGTGTTTCCTCATTTCATGGTCATATCAGCCTCTTGGTGACTGCCAATGAGCGGATCTCATCACAGCTGAAAATTCAGGAACATGTGCAAAGAAGCCACCCAAATGGACAAGAAATTTGAATATTCTCTCTCCTGGCTTTTTCCTTTAGAATGAGAAGACTGCAGGTATGAATCTGTCAAAGTAGGTAATTAATTTTTTTTTGTTTGTTTGTTTCTGTTTTGATTTATATCTGTTGTGACTTAATTGCATGTCTCTATTTACATGTACAGTAAGTCAATGTAGGTTTTTCTGTGTTACACCTGTTGTGCATTTTTGTGTTCTAGACTATGAGAGCAGGACTCTGTCTCAGCCTGCTTTTGGGAGAATTGGCTTTTGGAGCAATAATCAGTAAGATGTGGGATGCCCTTTTCCCAAAGCAGAAATGACAGCTTATCTACTGTACTCCAAGTAAAATACTTAGTATACAGCTCCCTGTGAAGTTCCACGTTGCAGAAATGCAGAAATACCCATTGTCACCAGAGCAGTGTTTTACATTGTGCACCGGGCTGGGGAGGTACCTGTGAGATAACCTTACCCTTGGTAATGCACAATAACTCTTGTCTGCATTCACTGGGGTTATTGACTATATGGGAAACTATCAGCTACAGGTGTACATTTGGAGAAATTTCCAGAAAGTACTGATAACTTGGAACATGTAGTGTAGCAGCAAGTGTACAACTCCTGCTCATTTCACCCATTGAAAATGACAAGCTGGAAAAGCCGTTATGAGTTGTTTTGAGAGGTCCGTGTTTTATCATCAGCTTGAAATTGTGCTCCTGGCTGTTAGTCACAGGGCTGCCAAAATTCGAGTGGCTTGAAGTGTGAGAGCTGCTGGACCTGCAGGGCAATAACGGGAAGGAGGTTATTTTATGGCTGGTCTCCCTGCATGTGTTGTGTGCTTCCCTCTGATAAGGTGGCTGTATCAGCCCCACCTATTAAAGTTGTCTGACACTTCCCATTACAGACTTTGTTTTCAGATGATTATAATGTAGCCAAACTATAACTGTCTGAGTTGAAATCTGACTTCTTGTACTGGCGTGCTGAAGTGCTTCACGTGGAAATGAATCAAAAAAAGTTCCCCAGGTTTGGGGTTTCTTTTAATAAGGCTAGAGAAATTGTTTTGCACAGCGAGGATAATCTCCTCTTTGTGGAACTCTAAATGTAGCTGTGTGATCCTCGATCTGCAGGTCATGATTTCATGATCTCATTAGTGTGAGGAGAGTCAGTGTAGGATATGTATTAATGTAGAAAATGAGGACCCTAATGGATTTTTTCACGTGTACTGTGTGGGCTGTCAAAGGTATTTTCAATGTTTGAGCCTGTTTGGCTCTCCTTTCTTGCCTGAGTGCATCTGTGTTTTCTGAGTGGAGACTTGACACTTGGAAGAGAAGTGGCTATTGGCTAAAGGACAGCTTTTATCTCCGTGAAATCAGACCAAATCTGGCAAGGCTGTAAGCTGCTTAAAGAACACGTAATTCCAATATGCTCATGCTTGCTGGATGTTTTCAGCCTTATTCCCTATGGTTTATCTCTGTGTGCCCAGGCTGGGACAGTTCAGGCTGAGCAGATGTCTCCTGTAACTGAAGTTCTCAAACTGTTGCTGGCTACGCTGGCCCTGGACACCATTGCAAAGATCAGGGGCTCTTTCTCTTCATTGCCAATGCTTTACAAAATTATTATATAAAAATTATAAAATTTAAAATAATAACAGAGGAGACCTTGGTCCAGGGAACAAGCAAGAGACTAGGACAAGGGATCTAGCTGTAGAAGACCAGAGAATACAGGGACTGGGGGCCTATGGGGCAGTGAAAACAGTGTTTGGGTTACTCTGCTGGGTAAAACCAACCAGGATTTAATGGTTTGTTCAAGTGGACAAAGAGATCAGGGCAAAAAATGAGGAAGGGAGTTGAGGCATAGCCAGAGGTTATTTTACCAACCTTGAACAGAAGAAACAAGGCTGGTGGGCCATACAGCCAAAGCAGGGGTTTCCTGCAGGAGGGACTGGAATAGGGAAAAAAAATAAAGTTCCACTGTAGTGTCTATGAGAAGATGAACTTCCATCAGAAAGCTAAGCAGTAAACACTAAAATCAGCTCTGAAAGACAAAGTGGGAAGACTTATGTGTAAGAAGGCACCAGTCTAAGAAAGGAAAAAAATAAGAGAAGGGACAGAAGACGGTTTTGTGGGTTTGGTGGTTCCAGTCATTCACAGGAATGGATGGATCAGGACAATGCACACAACTGAAAGAATATTACTTTGTTTTTCAGACCAAAACAACTGTACACAACACCTGTTCTAAGTGTTTTTGCAATTCTGCAATGCCAAAAACTCAGAATGAGTGGATTCCAGAGACAAAATATCCCTTCCCTTGCAACCTTAATCCTGTCCTTGCTTATTTACATCCAGAAAATGTTTCCCTTTGCCTAACACATGCACGAAATAGGGGATTGAACAGCCTGTGAAAGTTCATGTCACAGTTATTTTAATAGCAAAGGATTTTGATAAATATATTACACTAGCTGGCACAAGGTCCCCCTGAGCTAAACAGTATGCAATATTTTAGAACAGATTATGAAATAAATAATTTTTAAACCTGAGCTATTCTGTTGGAACCAAGAGGAAAATGAAACCTGTGTTAAAGTGTATGCAGGAAAGTGGCGGCAATGGAAATCCACAAATAGAAACAATAATGATAACTAGGCGAAAATGTGATGTTCCTTTACTTTGAATGCCCAAGTTTACAACTCTGTTCTTCTAATGTTCTTCTAATTCTTGGAGGAAATTACTTGGTTTTCTCCACAAGATAGTCCAAAAATATCGTCATAATTCATGCAGAGCTGATGATACTGGATCAGGACCCAAGGATGAAGACAGGGGTCACTAAACTGTACATCTAGGCACTACCTGAGGGTGTGTAAAGGCTTTGTATATCTTCCACATGAATTTGAATTACTGCCATGAACTCTGATGGGTGTTTTTTCACCAAAAGATCGGTATTTAATTAAAATTATCTGCATTAAAATATGGTGCTTTTTCTCCCTGTCACAATACTGGCAGGTGTGCATATGGCTTTATTTTACTTTTGAATCTGCTTGGAAGAACTAAGTGTTTTGTGTATCTAATCTTTTGCAAGTTTGTTTCTGTTTGAAGATTTTGCCTGCTTAATAAGCAGTAAATGAGCTCCCTGACAGAACAAACCCCTCATGTATTCCAATATTCTTTACCAGATGCTATCAGCTTGTGCCCAGAGAAGGTGAGCACCTAAATTAGGCACCTGTTAGGAATGGTCTCAGGTTGTCTGCTCAATGGAAAGGGTTTAATTTGCTGTTTAGGACCCACCCCTTTTCCCTAGTTATTTGTGGCACTAAAATGAGATGTGCACATCAGGAATAAAGTTACACTGTCAAAATAAAGTTCAGCAATGTGATGTCTTTGGGCTGTCATCTGTTACTGCCTAGAGTCAGCCTTGTTCACACTCACCAGGGCAGAGCTGCCATGAGAAGCCTTTAATGATGAGCCCTCCTTTCATCAGATGCAACAGAGGGCCCACATACTTCACCTCCCGAAATCAGAGCAAATTCTGCCACAAGCAGGTGGAAGGTGTGTGATTTTATAATTTACATAGTGGATGGTTGTATTTTTGGAGAATAAACTCAAGCTTTAATTCCCATTAGGTCACGGCTATTTTAATAGTAAGAAGGGAGAGACAACAATGGGAAAATATCTTTTAATTGGAACAAAGTTGTGATTATGCCTGTTCCCAAGAACAAATTCTGTTTGCTCTGTGCCAATAGCCCCTAGCTGTACTTAGCAATTTGGAAATTTGGAATTCCGAATAAGAGCTTTGATTCTGTTACTTCCCCACTTTGCATGCCTTAAACAGACAGAATCAGCAAGAAGTGAATAGACAAGATTTAACTTTTTCCAACCAAGTAACATACAAATGAAACCATATGACTACAAACAATAGCTCTTGTGTCCTATTCCTGCTGTTTGTAGGTCCATATATTGTTCCTTTGGCTAGCTACCAGAACTCATAAAATGCTTTTAGGCAGCTGTGTCCCATTAAAGCCACATGTTACATTACATCAATAAGGAGCCACAGAAGTGCAGAGCTGACAGGGATTTTAGAAGACTGCTTTTTTATCTTCATAGACTGGGAAAGGATCGAGCATGCCACCCTAGAAGATACTAAAAGCCCTCAGAGGAGCTGAGATTCCAGAACTCTTTTGGCTATTTTGGTATTTCTTTTCTCTGACTGTTAGATAACTCTTTGTAATATCCAGCCTTAGTATTTTTGAATTTTGTTCCTTATGGTGGACACTGTAAGCTGTTGATTAGAATCCTTTTATAGAGCTCTATTACTTTTTGTAAGATCACTGTCATATCTGCTCCCAGTCTTCACTTCAGAGAAAAGCAACCCAATTAGCCTGGTCTTTTTTTATCTTTTTATCACCTTTTCTGTTTAAATCCTCTAGTACTGTTACAGTTCTCTGCATTCTGATTTAATTTTTTCTTGGGAATGGATTAAGTTAATTCTTCATCTGAGGACCCATCAGTGACCAATATAGCAATCAATAGCTTCTGTGGATACATGTGATGCATTTGCTGCCTAGTCAAAAATTATTTCTCTTGTGTTTGTGCATTTGATTATATTCTATAATCTTTCTATAATGTGAAATTACTATAAAACATAGAAAATAATATCTGCCCCAAATAGAAGAACACATGGGTTTGAGTATTAAAAAAATAATATTTTTTTAAACAGTAATTTTGTTAACACAAAATTATGCAGTTGCAAGGAGGACTTTTGTTAGCAGTGTCTCTTAAGTGACAGATTTCTGAGTTTTGTTCATATACGGAGATTAAATGGGGAACAGTTTAAAAGGTTAAGACTCATCACACTAAAAAGAGATGAATTAGGGGGTGTTTGATAGAAATCTTCAAAGTTATGCATGATGTTAACAGTTTATATTCTTTCAGTACATTAAAGATAACAGAGCCAGCTTCAAAACAAGAAGAAGATGGGTTTGTTTTCAATGCAACAGTCATGCAGCAAGTAAATGTTAAAGTGTGTTGGGGCTAATTTATACGTGTGGTAGTTTACATATGTTTAAGCACATGTGAATAAGTTTGCCAAAAATATTATGAACATGGTTAGTAAATGGATAAATCAGGGTCAGTAAATGGACAAACCAGATCCATTCCACAAAATACTCTGAGGGCGAAGAGCAGGAGCACAATAAAGTCCTCAGAAATACCGTAGGTACTTGTTCCCTGAGCACTTGCTTCTGTTCAGCTCTAGAAGAATTGCCTAGTCTGTGCACCTGCCTGCACCAATGGACCAGCACCAATGCTGTCATGCTACCAGAAACCAAGGCAGTTCCCTAAGAGTGTTGCCTTTTCAGCAGAGTTTGAAAGCTAGTATTTCTCCTCTCAGGGGAAAAAAAACTATCTCCCTGCCTCTGAACACTATTTCTTTAAGGATGTATTCATGGGGGAATGTGTTTGAGCAATTTATGAGTGCACAGAATGAAATCAAATATATAAAATACCATTATGATTCAGCAGAACAGGACTCTCCTTCATTAATTGTGATTTAAGAAGTTACAGAAAGTATACTCTAAAAATCAGGAGAAACTGAAGAGGATAAAACCTAGCCATTCTATTCTGTGCAAGCGTTATTCAAACAAAGGACAGCATTTCAGAATTAGGTGTAGCTGTGATATACATTTCATACAGGTAAGTTCTATTCTATTCTTCCAAATTTTCTTTGCAAAGTATGGATACAACGACAAAGGAAGGGAAGGGGGAAGGAAGGGCAAGAAAATGAAAGATGCTAATTGAGTAAAAAATTTTTGAAAGACTGAAAACTGAAGAGATATTACTTTACGATCTCCTTCTTTACTATTAAGATCCTTTATAATCTGACAAGTGTCTATACCTTTGTGTATAAATTACTTGTTGAAAAGCAAAACAACATAAAGATAAACTCTAAATGAAGGCTGGAAGTTGAAACAAGCTTCTAAAAAAAGCCCTCACAAAATCCAACCCCCTTACCTAACAAATCACGCCTGGCTGGTGCGCCAGTGGAAGACATCAAATCTGCAGTAAGGTCAATGGCACGCAGCATTACCAAAAAGAGACATCTGTGCTTCAGACCTTGGAAAACAGATAGCACTTTAAAGCATTTGTCTGCACTCCTTAAGCTTGTTCATGGGCATGGAGGAGTTGCACACAAACATTCTTTGAAAAGATACAGACAAAGTAATTTTTGTATCAGTGAAAACTCAGAGAGGGCAGTAAATCATTCAGAGGATCAGCCTTCTTTTCTGTCTAGCATAAAGGACTAACAGATTGGGCTTGCCATACAGCACAAGGTAGAATGTTTGGACAGAATTTGTGGAAAAGAGTTTATTTTTAAATTCAGGACAAAAGGCAGAGTTCAGGATGGCTATTCTTTGGCAATCAGATAAGAAGAAGATTGATCATCATTATATGGAGGTTGTGGAAGCTTTCTAATTTAGAACTCAAGTTACTAGAAACAGCAAAGTTGCTCTTCAGACTTCAGTGCAAGCTGTGTTTTAATCCTCCCTGTTTTTCAGTCCTCCCAGAATTTTTTTGTTATGTGTAATGTGGTACTTTTGTGAACAAAACATAAAGTAAACAGATGAAAAGCTACTTCAGATGGCATATTTTCCATAAGTTTGATTGTTTTAAAGTATTTTTTCTTTTTTTTTTTTTTTTGTCTTCCAATGGGGAATTCTCCTTGTCAATATCTTTATGACAAAAATGGTTCCCCCAAATTCATATAATGCCTCCATGTCCCCAAGCCTTTAAGAGAATATTGCCCCACTGTAGAAGTCCACGCAGCATTTTTTCAGTTTGTTGCTATGCATTTCAAAAGATCAAATCATTCCCCTCAAAACCTCACAGCTCATCAGCAGAGCAGGGCTGGAGCTGTAGGGAAGGCAGCTCAGACCCCTCAGTGAAAGCACCTCTTTACTGTCCACCTCCTGATTTAGCAATCCTTGGGCTAGCTGATTTCTGAAAGGAGTCACAGTAGCATGGATTTTCAGCTGGTCCAAAAGATGGACTCTCCACAAGGTATTCCCCTGGTACCTCAGTGGCTGGCCCTTCCCTCCTGCCATCCCTCCAGGTGCCAGGGCACCCTATGCAGGGTGCAGCCAGTGCTGTCAGGCACACACTGTCCCCTCTAGATGTTGTATGGGATCCTGTCCTGGTTTTTGCTTCTTTTCCTTTTTTCTTTTCCTCCCCTATTGTTTACTACTGGGAACACTGACCGAGTTCATAGTGAGTCAGTGGTAACCATGGACAAGCTGGCCTGAATTATCTATCAGCTAAAGAGGAATGGAAGGTGACTGGACAGTTAAACAGACTTTTTCCAGCAAGAGGTTAGTATGTCAAGAAGTTAGGGCATGGCTCATGGGGTCCAAGGAGGAATATCATCAGGCAGTGTTTGATTTACTTATGTCCATTGACACAGGGCTTAAAGACTTTTTTTTTTTTACTAGAGTTGGAGGGCATTACTGCAATAAGCAAACAAGCATGCTGTCTCTTCTGTCTCGTGGATATTAAGTCAGACATGTCTTAAAACTTACCTTATTATATTATTATCGAATTCTCTGTTCTTTGCAAATGTTAAATGGTCATAGCAATGTAACTATAGATAACTTCACTGAATTTGGCAACGTTGCTATCCAGGCCAGCTGGAATTAATTTTTAAGAAATGATTTTATAAGAAATCTAGTTCTCTTCTTACTGTCACATGGTAATTCACTTCTTTCACTAATTTGATAATTGTTTTTTTGGAAAGGGACATGGATTTCTGGCAAGCTTTTTCTTCTATAATTTAATACTCTTTGATTCACATAAACCTATTGCTAGCCAGTAAATAATTTTTTAGCATTTGTTCCATTTGTTGTTTAACAATGAAGATAAATTTACAGGAAGATCACCAGAAATACCCTCTTGCATTTTTTCTATTCTTTTTTTCTTGGAAAAAATTCCATTTACTTATTTTTCTCCTTTCTTCCAGTATCTCCCTAAATACTAATAAATTTTTTAAAAGATTGGCAGCTTTCCTCTATAAGATAATGCTCAGAATTTGCTATGGGGTTCGTTGTCGGCACTTATGTACAGATGTACAATTCCACTTACCTCCTGCTCTCCTGCAGGCTTTTCTTTCTAATTGCAGAGCCAGAGAACAAAAACATCTGTAGTGTTGTGGGAAAAAAGTGTGGTCCTGTGCTCTTGAGGAAGCTGAGATCCAGTGTGAGCCTTAGGATGGATCGATGAGCCCGGTTTCTGCAGTTTGAGCTGCCTTGCTGGTAGGGGTCATTATCCCAGGGGCTGTGGCTAAAAGGCCAGAAGCACACGTAGGAAATCCATGCTGTTCAGATGGGTGAGCTGAAGAGCAAGCTTGCCCAGGATCCTGGACTCTCTAAAACCAGGTGCTCAAGTATGGCTGGTGACAGAAATCATGCAGGGTGGCTTGGACATTTTCCGTCATGATTTGATGGGATAAAGCCCTGTCTTCAACTATAGTTGACCTACATTCCTAGATACCTTTGCACTGGCCTTCAGGAATAACATCTGAAAAGTGATCCAAATATGCTTGATGACCAACCTTTAAATCCTCTGCAAATGTTGTCCTCTGAGATTTTTACTTCCCCACCTCTGATTAATTGGTGTGATCAGATCCTTGCAAAGTGTCCGGATCACTGTGGAAATTTTATAGGAAGTGCCAAGAAGTGCCAAGTGTCTTTTGCAACTGCTCTGTTGCTAGATTAGCAAGCCAAAGATTTCTTTGGCTGCCTCAAATAGTGCCCTAGGGTGTAATCTATCAAGTCTTTATCTCTAAGAGGTGTTGTTTCATCTTATCCTAAATGAATAATGGATTTGGAAATTCTTTGTCATTATCAGTTATGCAAGCGTTGCACTCTGCTTTTTCTCTAGGTTGTTCTTTTCTTCCTAATTATCAATTTTATCACCTGCAATTACATTTGGAAAACAAGCAAAAGTAAATGTTCTTAAATCTGGCAACAATCCGTATGCTTTTCCCTAAGATCTTAACTTTTTTTGCACTTCTCTGCACTTCCCTCTGCATGCAATTAATTATTTCCTCTTTGTTACTATTTTCTAGTACTCCTGGGAAGAGTGGAAGGAAAGGGAGGAGTGCAGAACAAGCACCGGTTTTTTCTATTTCAGATCATTCCCCTTTCCGCTTAGTCTAAAATCCTGTTGCATTTCTCACAGATGTTTGGCCATTAGCTTAAAGTAAACAGAATTCTTTTCATCGCTTTCATTCTTCTTCCTTTTCCTCTTCCTTGTTCCTGTGTCACCCTTACTATTTTTTTGGCACAGGGGAGAAAACTCTAATCCTTCCTATTGCTCAGGCCTAGTTTTCAGCTTTGCTTGTATGCAGTTCAATGCTGAATCACTAATTAAAATTAACCTCTTTAAGTAAAATTGAAATTAATAAAAAGAATTAAGTAAATTTAAATTAATCTCCAAGTTTATTCAGACTCTTTCATTAGATGGTACTGCACACGCAGCACATTTTCAAGCAGCTCATATTTTGTGTTTTCTCCCCACTGAGGGCTTCACACCCATGCAGCAGTAAGTCCTTGTTCCCAGTGAAATCCAGAATAGCTCTCTGCTACTGCGCTTTGTGATCTGTCTTAAAATGTCCAGCCTCTGGGATGTTAGCCCAAATGTGACAGCAAGCAAGTGCAGAATCACTGTCTGCACAGTCCAGGAATTAGAAGACAAAACTTCTGTGTTTGGGCATCAGAGGTTCAAGAGGACTATCTTCCTTGCCATGAGGGTAGGATCATAAAATCATTTAAGTAGGAAAAGACCTTTGAGTTCAATCATTAACCCAGCACACTCCAGTCCACCACTAAACCACATCCCTAAGAGCCAGATCTATGTATTTTTAAAATGCTTCCAGGGATAGGGACTCACCACTTCCCTGGGCAGCCTGTTCCAATGCTTCTTCAGTGAAGACATTTTTCCTAATATCCAATTTAAACCTACCCTGATGGAACTTAAGGCCATTTCCTCTTGTCCTATCACTCCTTTCTTGGGAGAACAGACTGACCATGCACCTGGCTACAATCTCCTTTCAGGTAGTGTAGAGTTCTCACCTGAGGCTCCTTTTCTCCAGGTTAAACAACCCCAGCTCTCACAGCTGCTTCTCATTACACTTGTGTTCCACATCTTTCACCAGCTCCAATGCCCTTCTCAGGACTTGCTCCAGCACCTCCACATCTTTCTGGAAGTGAGGGGCTTAGAACCAGACATGACCTTGAGGTGTGGCTGTGGAGAACAGATGTGGAGGAACTGGAAGGAAGATGGAACTTCTGGCAAGTGTCAGACTTGGGGAGTATGCCTTGCAACCAGCTGCCTCAGGCTTTCCTTGTGGTTTACACAGTATGGGAACTTTGATAATTAGAAAAAGGGCAAAGTCATGTGATTACATTATGTTCTTCTCTTAAAGATGAGCATCTCTTCTTCACAACTGCACTGATCATTTATAAAACTTTGCCCAAGAGGTAAAAAAAAAAAAAGAGACGCCCTCCCCTCCCAAAAAAATATCCCCCACACTAAACCCACAAGAAACCCTAGGTCATACCTTTTCTGAAACAAGAGAGGAATTTTGGATATATAGGATTGGCAGTCTTGTGGGATGACAATTTTGGGGGACAAACATCCAAAGATTGGGAACACAGAAGACTGAAGATTTTGTTTTAAGGTAAGAAATATGCTTGAAGGAAATGAAAACAGGGCATAAGGACAGAATTACATCACCTGACAGTGCCTGCTTAGGTGAACACATCTTGGTTTTCTTTGGCCCCTCTGACATAGAAATATGGAAGTATTCACATAGAAATATGGCAGAATTGGAGAAAGAGCCTATTATTACTACACTAATTAAGATTGCAAAGACAGCATTTCTGAATTCTGTGTGAGTTAGATCATAAGACTAGAAACCTTACTGACATGTGAAGTAATAGTTTGTCCAGATAAATAAACCAGAACCTCTGATATTATGTCCCAGTAGCTGCAGCCTCCCTGAACTCTAACAGGTAAGGTCACACAAGGGTTCCTTTAACAGTTCAATTTTATCTTTTCTATTTTCTTTTTCTCCTGATATTTCCTGTAAGCTTGAGTTTTAGGCTTTTCCTACCTTTAAGTTAGAATTTAGCCACAGATTTCAGTGCAGACCTGCAAGTGAGTGCTACCACTTCTTCTGCCAGCACCAGAGCCCTTCAAAGGCAGAGTGGCTGCCACAGCCTCTGGCAGGGGAGGGAATACCTGACTGGGCCAAGGCTATTGCTGGAGGAAGATCTTGCAGCTGGTGCTGATGAGGCTCACCTGGCTTTTTTGGCAGCCAAGGAGCAGCAAGGCTGGCTAGTTAGGGCTCTACATCAGCCAGTCTTTCTGCTTTATTCTTTCTCTTCCTCTCTCTTTCTCTTGCTGGGCTTGTGGCTGCACTCTTAACCATCTTGCAGAGCTCACTTACCTGTGTTTCTGAGAAGCCTTCAGACAATTTTGTGCAGGGTTAGTGGTGAAAAAATAGGTAACTGAATTTTAGGAAGATTTATGTAAAAGGGCAGCTTTATTGTGTAAGTGAAGTGCCATTGAAGGATTCACTCTCTCTGACAGAGTCCTTACGTAAAAGTAAGTTTGTCAGTGGTGCTGTTGATTCAGTTTGCCCGAGCTGGACTTCCTTGGATCAGTTTATCCCTCAGCAGCCTGATGGGATGGCTGTGTGGATAGAAATGCATAACAAACTCTGAGCAAGGTGGCCATTATGTTCATGCAGAGTGAATTACCTTATTAGTATTTAATGAGCTTAATACATTGTTTTTCCCCCTCCATTTCACCTTTATTTCAGAGAACTCCAAATAAAGAACAAGGAATTTTTCATTTTCCATCAGCAGTGATCTCTTAGGGTACAAGATTCAAGGAATGTTCTTGGCTTGTGTGTTAAAGAAGCATTCATTTCTTCATGCCAGTTCAAAAATACCAGTCCCACAAATTTAGAAATCAGTTTGCATGTCCTTGTAAATTTGTCAGTATGTTCCTTTTTATTTGTTTGAAGTCTCAAAATAATTGTTCTTTGTTATTTTTAGGGAATCTGAAAACAAGAAGGTGGTAATATTTTTTGTCCTTTTTTTTTTTAAAGTTATGTTAAAACCAAATGCAGTAATTTTCTTATATCCTGTTTTATAAACAGTGGTGTGCAGATTTTTTCCTTAATTTTTAATTTTAAAAAAGTTTAAAATACGTATTTAAATATTGAGTGCTTTTAAGGATGAATTTACTGACAGTTTCTGTCGAAGTGTTCTGCAAAAGAGGATTTAGAACAGGACAGAAGATCCTTGTTTTATTAATCTTTCTAGTTTCTCTGTTCAGTTTAGGGGTTTTGTAGATTTTTCTCAAGAGTGTGTTTACTGAAAATACAGCATCTTAAGCAGGAGCAAAGAAGGAAGTACTTGGGTTCCTGTGACTTGAATAACCTTTCCCTTTCAGAAACATACATGTTTTCTGGTTTCTGGAAGCTGCATCTGGCTCAGGAAGCCACCTCCACAGATGGAAATAGCTGGAGATGGCTAAGAGTGGGGGGAGTTGCCAAGGATGCCTACCTGCTCCAAGGCACCTGCTTATAGCTGGTGTTGGAAACTTTCTACTGGGCTGCTGTCTGACCCAGCATGGCCTGCCCTATCTAATGCCTGATGGATGGCCTGGATTGCCCTGGATATGGAGCACAGGGTTTGCCCTGCAGCACCACTGTTTCTACAGGGGACTCATGGGTGAGGGTTCTGCAATGGCACCTCCCTGGCATCCAGCTGGAAAGCCACTTTCTGGAGAGCCACCCACTAAGGTGTGGGTGTGTAAGGCTCAGTTGTTGGTAATTAATTTTGCCCAATCTTCAAAGGGGAAAATTAATTTAATTACTTTGGTAGCTTCAGTCTATCAAGAGAAAAGATGTGACAGAAACATCTCATGGCACATTCCACTGCCAATACACTCCCCAAATCTAATCATTACAAAGAGGGTTTGACTCCAGCACCAAGAGAATACTTCTACGAGCTTGGTCTGCAACCTTGAATTGTCAACAGAGAAACCTGAACTCTTGTGCTTTTAGTTTTCTCACCTGTGTCCTGAAGGTTTCAGATGCTGTTTCATACTTAAGACAGGGAGTGCTGGGCCTGTGGAAGATGCAGGCTGAGACTGAGAGGTCTTTTTGGTTGACTGCACTGGGAAACAGATGTACTGCAGATTAAACTAGTAGCCCTGTGCTGTCTGAAGATTCACAAATGGGAATGTTTGCTGGTTTCTGGGTATCAATATGCATTTGTTTCCTCATCCTACTTAGAAGCAGCCAGAGTTGGGTTTCTGGGTGATAGAATGTATTTCCTATTTTTCCTCACAGAAGTCACAGGAGTCTCTGTGTTCAGGGGCAGGGTGGTGGCTGTTTTGCTTGGCAAGTCACAGACTAACCTGTGTACTGCACACATGGATGCAAGTGTGTGTCACAGCTCATCCCCTCCTTTTGAAGAGCACACAAGCAAGCAGCGAGAGGCAGCAGAAATTTGTCAGCTGGTAAAATTCCAGTTTAGTGAATATGAACAAAGTTTTGGAAGTGGAAGAGTGAGCTTTCATTTTTCAGAGTATTTTCAGTTACTCTGTTGAAAACTCAGTCAACAACATCTTTTTTCCATGAATCCTCTAACTGTTCCCTGTCTACAGACCCTCTCTTCTCCTCTAACACCTGACTCCTGACACATAAAAGTAACAGGTCTGGAAAAGGATGTGGATCTGAAGTGGAAGAGGCAGTACATGCCTCATGCCAACGGAAGGAGGCACAGGTTGCTATGGAACTCAGCCTCCCCAGGAAGAGGGAAAGTGCCCAGGGGGGTGAGGTGTCCATCCTGCTGGTTTCCCTGGCTGCTGCACCCATCCTGCCCTGGGTCTAAGGCCAGAAGAGCTGGCAGCACTTTCCCAGTAATGCTGGGAAAGAAGTAAGAGTTTGGGAGCTCCTGTACAACCCCTAAGCAGGTAAATCAATGCTTAAAAGTGCTTGTAGTTCCATGACAATCAAAATATTTAGACCCAATGTTTTTTCAGCTAGGTGCTGGTGATTATGCTATGTGCTTGAAGTTGTACTGTTTGTTGTTGTATTTATCTTCATAATACTATTTTGGAACCACAAACTATTGTTCATTTTAAACAGATTGTGCCCTCTAAATATTGATCCTGTTGAGGCTAAGTTAAATAATGACAACAGTATCAAAAATTCCTTTTGACCCAGCTGTTGACATTAATGGCTAGTGACAGTTTCCTTTTTCTATACAGACAATGTGAGTCAAATGAGCTTTCCTGCTAATGTGCTGCTGCAATTCTGGGGTAATTTGAGTTTATTTTCTAAGTCTGCAAGATGGGCAGCTTCTACAAGGATCATCTTGCTGCACATTTTTCCAGGTTAACGTTGTTCTTGGAATAGTGTGCATGCAGTATTAAATGCTTTAATTCTGTGCCTGATTTACATTCATATTGTCCCTAGAGTTAGCTGGCTAGTTCATTTAGAGAGGGATGAAATTCACATCAAAAAAGCCCACTGTCATTCTGAAAATGTATTTATAAAACTCATTCCTGTCCCATCAATTTTTTTTCCAGGTAAAACTTTATAATGAAAAAAGCCTTATGAAAGATCATTCACTTTCTGGGTTTTTATATTAATGATTAAAAGTTTTGATATTTTGTTAGCAAAACAGCTTTCATTTTGAAATTTCTTTAATGATATTTGATAGTAAATGCTTTTCCTTTTCAAATATTTTTGAATACCACTTCCTTTTGTAGCCACTTCCTTTCTGTCAAATAAAATATTTTTGATAATCTATTGATAGCCTCTTCTTGTACTCTAACATTTCAGCATTTCCATATGTTGCTCATATTTAAAGGAAAGTTTAGAAGAGTGAGGCCAGAAGAGAGATGTTACTTCTAGTTTTCCCTAAATTCCTCCTACTAAATGTGTATTCCGTACCTTTTGCATTTTCTTGATTTTTCCTCTTTCTTTGTTCTCCTCCACCCCACACCAAATCATAAAAAGAAATAATTGTACAGGTCTGTTTTCCCTTGACTTATTAAGCCTTTTTTTCAACAAGTAGCTATAAAATTAGAGCAAATCTGTGATTAAATTGTTCTACTAATGTAAATGGACAGGTAATGAATTGTGATCAAGTTTCAGCTGAAAAGATACTTGTGTTTTTGTCTTCCCTTAATCAATTGGTGGCTTGCATGGGTCACTATTCCTGTCGTTTAACTGTGAATTCCAATGCCTACTCCAGTTGAAATTTTTTAAATTTTATCTTTTATAACCTCTTTTTATAATTTTTTTATCCCTTTACAAATATTTCATCCTCTAGGCTATAATTTCCTGTATTTGATTGTAAGAACAGATGAATTTATTTTCTTTTTTCCCCTTTCTTGTTCAAAAAATAAAGGAAAAACATAGTTGTTCATAATATTTTATTATAACGACAACAAAAAAAATCTACATACTTTAGTCATAATAAATAGTCCCATATTAACTTGGAGGTATTGAATAAGCTGAGACCTCAATATATTACTAGTCTGTCACTCATAACAACATCTGGTTTTGGCAGGAGCTCAACAGGGCAGGTTTGAGTTTCATGACTTCAGACAGTTCCTAATATTAGAAAGACAGACATACACAAAGATAGCAGAGAAGTCAATGAAGGTGGATCATTATCTGCAATTTTAAACTGGTCTCTTTTCCTGCCATGGTATGCAGATTTTTAATCAACACATTCTCTTTTTAATTTTTTTTAGAAATGGAGGAATTCCCTGTTAAATCATATATTCTGTAAATATTAATAAACCCCTAATTTTGTTCTGTAATACATATTTCCAGAGTAAGATTTTGCTTGCTCAGCTTTGCAGACTACTTTTTTTTCCTGTGTCCTTTCCATGGATTGTATGTTTATACCTGTATGAAAATGAGATCTATTTAATCTGTGCCTGAATATGTACTCAGATTCTGAAGTACCAAAGAAATCACTAAGTCCCTCGTGGCTAATTGGGTAAGCCTTGGGGATTTGTCCATTAGTGGTCCATTACTGATAAGGTGATTTCTAGATTTGATAAGGCAGATAGAACTTTCTTTCCTGGGACATCAGCTTAGTGTTAGAAAGAGTTTTGAATTAAAACTGGTTTGAATTAAAGTTTTGGGACTTTGAGGAAAAAGGAATATTCTCTCACTGGACCCTTCAGAAGTGAAACCCAGGCAGTGTAAATCATGGAGATTCACCTTCTTCAGGTACCTCTGCTCAAACCAAGGCATATTTCTGATTTTCTATTAAGCATTAAGGATCTTGGTGTTGGGCAAAAGAAAATGTGCATAAAGATTTCTGGGTACTCTTGAGGCTGTTACAGAGTGTTGGAAGGAAAAGGGAAGCTCCCTACTGGCTTGGATGTGCTTTGTCTCTCTTAATGCTCAGCAGCCATAGCAAGGAAATTAATTTGTTTAACCTTTTGAAACCAATTTGTTTAAAACCATTTCTAATATTACGTTTCTAAGACTTAATATGTTCATAAATCCTGACCTTTCTTGAACAGATGGGGATAATGATGGCAATGAGGATGCTTTTGAATGGCATATGGGAAATATGAGGCCTAAGTAATATATTTGATTGCTGATGATCAAGCAAGAACCTAAGTTTATCACAGGGATATCTGTTTTGAATAAATCTGTTCCAAGTTTTCTGTGAAAGTTGCAATGCTCTTGACCCTGACCAGGTGCTTAGACATGTTCTTGTTTGGTGCATACACTTCTGACAATATTTTTCTGAAGTTACATTTTTAGTCCTGCATTAAAGGCTAAATTCCAATTGTATATACTCAGAATTAATTACTAATGTTAAGTGACAGAAATAAAGAAAGGGCCCTTTTTCAATTAAATAGACTGAATTTATGTAAGTTACTATAGCAAAATATTTGGTCAAATAGCATTGAATCAAGATAGCCTGAAATTAATTACATTTCAAACATTGCATATACATATTTTTGCTTTGTTTAAACTGAAAAAGAACCTGATATCATTCTTAAAAAAAAAAAAAGAAATTTATATCTCTAGTCTTTGTTGTAGTTGTGACTTACTGATGGCTGACAGAACAGGCAGTGGATAATGCTGTGTAACCTGACACATCTCCATTTTGTTTTATTTCCCTTAGCAGAAATAGGGACTGCATAAAACTGTCTGTTGTCTTCTATATGTGAAGTCTCATTATGGATGGAAGCAGTTTAAGAAATATCTCTTATTTCCATTCTCCCCTTAAAGCACAAAATTAGTCTTTAAGTGTTTGCATTTCCATTAGGGAAATAGAAATGTTTTATCTGCTAGGGAGAAAAAAAGTCTTCAGCAGAAGCAGTAACCACTGGGGTAGGAGGGTTATGTTTTATTGTTACGTTAGAACATACTGGGAACTATTTTTTCCTGCTTGTTGGGAATATGATCTTTTTAAATCACCACTTGGAATCTTCAATCATAGAAGGTCACTAAAGGAGTTTAAACATCTTGCATGAGTTTGCCAGGAGAATGGTTTGTGAGCAGCGTATGTATGTTAGTGTTTAGATCAGGTGTGCCACCACACACTTGCAAATTTGCAAAGATGTGTGTGGTGAATTTCAGTAAATTGGTGTGACTGTCTGTCAAAAAGGATTGTCTTTAGGTTCTTAAGGGCCAATTGTAGCACTGGGATTACTAACTGTACAAATGGCTGTAGATTTCAGTTATACACGAAGAATTAAAGAAGTTAAAGGAATTAAAATAATTATTCCTGTTTGCAGGAATAGTTAAGACTAAAACATAAATTTTTGCTCAAAACTGAGGGCATAAGGAAGGATGAACATATTATTAATCCATTTCTGATTATTTAAAATAAAATTCCCACTGACTTTATGGCAAACTGTCCCTTTAGAATAAATGGAAACTTGGTGATAGCAGTCCAAATTAAATTTTTGGGGGGTGGTTAAGAAAACTATTTTGAGGATGCATTAGTATTGTGAATATAAAGGGGTCCAAATACTGAATTTATCCATGGATGTGGAATAACTTTCTGGCTCTGCTATTTCTCTTGTTCAGTATTCTATGAATATACAGAGACTGTCTCAGAAAATTGGTTTAATCTAGTCCTACTCTGAGATGTAAGTGAGCCCACAGCATGAAAATATTGACTTGGGTTCTTCTGGCTCAAGAATTAAGCTACCTGCCAAGAAGGTAAAATAGAGATACACGTTTCTAGCAATTTAAATTGATAAAACTGTTCTGCACACTGCTTTAAAGAGTGTTCTTTAATTATCAATTAATAGACTTTTTTAGGAAATCATCATGTACTACCAGACCAACATATTAATGGTTGTCCCAAATATACTTTCAGCAGAAGCTTTATAAACTGATAGATATATACTGGACAGTATTTTAAAAAATAATTCGAGTATTGAAATGCAGTATTTATCAAATTGCTCGTTCAATGCATGCTTATTTTAGCAGTTCACTACCAAGTGCCACATCCTGCACTTAGATGACAACAGCCCCCTGCAATGCTGCAGCTCGGGTGCAGAGTGGAAATTGCCCAGAATAGGACCCAGGAGCGCTGGTCAACAGCAGCTGAACATGAGCCAGCTGTGCCCAGGTGTCAGAAGGGCCAATGGCATCCTGGCCAGCAGGACCAGGACAGTGATTGTCCCCCTGTACGTGGCACTGGTGAGGCTGCTGGGTGCTCACTGAGGTGCTGGAGAGAGTCCAGAGAAGGACAATGGAGTTGGTGAAGGGTGTGGAGCACGTGTCTTGTGCCTGAGGGAGTTGGGAGAAAGAGACACTGAAGGGGGACCTCCTACAACTGCCTGAAAGGAGGCTGTAGCCAGGTGGCAGTGAGTCTGTTCTCCCATGTAACAAACAGGATGGGAGGAAATGGCCTCCAGTTGTACCAGGGGATGTTCAGGTTGAATAGTAGGATCAATTTCTTCACCAAAAGAGTTGACAGGGACAGGCTGAGGACAGTCAGGGACAGACTGCCCAGGGAAGTGTTTGAGTCACCATTCCTGGGGTACTTATAAACATCCAGATGTAGCACTTAGGGACTTGGTTTAGTGGTGAACTTGGCAGTACTCAGTTAACTCATCTCAGATGGACTTGATGATTGTAAAGATATTTTCCAATGTAAATGATTTGATGATTCTATATATCAGTGTTAAGAAAAGGGAGGGAAGCAGGTGTGCAGAATAACACCGATGCCAGCTGTGTAAAGAGACATCCTACTCTGTCTCAAGTCTTCCTCACTCTGCATTGAGCTCTAGGATTCATTGACACTCTTTCTGTTTTTATCCAGGGCTTTATACTCTGTCTTCCACATCATGTACGTCTTCCTTGCTGTGCTTTTATCCCACATGGGTGCATTTCTTTCCTTACATTGGCATTCCTTTAGACATTTATTTCACTGTCTTTGCCTTTAGTTTTTTTCCCCATATGATTTTGTTTCCAGCCCACTGACTTGCCTATGATGGAATACTGTAGCATAGCCCCACTACCCTGTGTGTTTTGCAGCTTTCATAGGTCTCACTTGATAAATGAAACAGAGGAGATTGTAACACAAAGCAAATGAAATCAATTATGTGTTTGAGCACAAAGGGGTTCCTGAGATGATTTGCACTATGCTTGGGATGTACAGTGAAAATACCCTGAGAAAAATGTTGCCACTTAGATAGGCTTTGTCTGAAATATGGTAAAGCAGGCCACTGTTGCATTTAAAATTGATCTAAGGGGTGATTTTTCATACAGATTTCTGAAATCAATAAACCTGAAGCCAATTTTCTGTAGTAATTTTAAGAGCTATGACAAAATCGACTGTTTTGTGTATTTTGTGCTTATATCAGTGCCCTGGTTTGTCTCTCACCATGATCAATGGCAAACTTCCATCCACTTCAGTTCTGCCACATTACCTGCAAAAGGGCACAGTTTCAGTAATGCAAAGCTTCTCCTAAAACCACAGTGATAGAAGTCATGTACCTGGAAGAATACTTGGAAGCATGAACACAGTAATGTGCTTTTCAAAATACTTTTTGAAATTTTTTTACCTTTTCTTCCCAAAACCCCCCCACCAAATAGTTTAGAATTTGTAGTTTTGGGAAGGTTTTCTTTATATTTAAATAACAAATGGCAACATCTCTGGTGTATACTACTGCAAGTTAATGCTCAAGTTTCCTTTCACACTTGTTCACAAGAAAAGGGAAGATTCAAGGAGACTTTTTATGCTTCCATGTTTATGTGGACTTGTACTTCACTTTGTGAAAAATTGTGTTGGGGTATTCCTGCAGAATAAAGCAGATCTTGGTTTTTTTTAATACCAAATTATCTGTCTTGATCGAAGATATTCTCTGATATTGTATATATTTTGATACATGTGTGCACTTCTTTCTGGGAAATTTAATCTGAGATTATCTTAAGAACTTTTTTTTGTGTGTGGGGGGGTTTCCTTTCATTTATTGATATTTATTTATTTTTCTTAATGAAAAGGGAGCAGTTTGGTTTCTTAACTCATGTTCATATTATTTTAACTTTTTTTTTCCTTGCAAAGTTGGGAGTCTGCTAGGATTTTGAATGACATTCTCTATCCTTTGTTTATCCAGAAAGTCTTGTGAGCCAGTTTCACTGAAGGGGTGAGATTTTCCATGTTTTTGTCTTATGTCTGAAAGGTGAGGGTGATTGCATCGAAAGGTTACGACACAAAATTGTTTCCTGTCCTTGTCCTTTTAAGATATGCAGCATATTTCCCTTTCCTTGATCACAGATACTCTACTGCTGTTTGCATTTTTCAGTAAAGCCCCTTTTTCTGCAATGACTGTCCTGTTATTCACTGGAAACAAGGAAATCTTAACAATATATGGAATGAAAAATTGTAACAATCTAATATCGAATGACTAGGAAGTGATGAAAAAGTTAGAAGTTACTTTCTTTAACTTGTATTTCCTGTAATCCCAAGAATAACGTTTTGCTGGAATTCATTTTTTACAAGATTTACAAAACTGAAAGAGTTAATCTTCTAACAGGGATAACTAAACAGCAGCCTTAATGTAATTTGAGAATATTTTATTGTTGGATGGAACTTGCATTTTGTCACCAACTCATCTGTTCAGGTTTTGACTTGGATTTTTTGCATTTTTGTTTATATCTTTATGGTTAAATTATTAGATTTATAGATTTGCAGTGACATGTTACAAACCTGTAGGTCTGCAACCATACTTTTCACTTGTGAAAGAATTGAAAGCAGTCTTTGAGATGTGTTTACAGCTCACCCAATTATCTTAAGAGCATATCCTTTAAAAAAAATTGCTTCCTCTCTACAAACTACTGGAAACCTGAGCCTTAAGACGAAAATGGTTCTGATAGTGGGAGGTATTTTAAAACTTCAATAGATTAATTTAAAAATTTGATAGATCTTATAGGTCTGGTGATTTACTACAGCAGTTAGCAGGTTTAGTTACGTGCAGACACAGGCTGAGATTTATGAATCTTTCCCATGTATTGTAAGGGGAGCTGATGCCAGATTGCAAAGTTCAAGGCGTTACGCGTTTTTCAGCACAGCCTAGGTTCCTGTCTAAATTTACCACCTTCTGCTCCTAGGGGTGTGTAATCATGCACACGATAGTTCTTTTCTTGAAAATGTGCTTCTGGTTCAGCTTCCTTGCTCCCGAGACTTTTCTATTTTGGTTCCCAGTGTCATGTGATCCCCCTGGCCAGTGAGAGCCCCGCAGAGGGAATGGCAACAGCCTGCTGGGAGCAATGTAAGTCAGAAAAAACTCTTGGTTTTTGCACTTTCTGTCCCTCACAGTCAATTTTAAATGCTGCTTTTACCCTGAACCTTTTCTGGGCACATCCAGTTATACCTATGGAAATGCTTGGAAGTTGGGTGTTTTGGTTTGGTTTTAGTTTTTACTCTTTCTTTCTTAATATGTTCCTTTTTTTCCTGTGTCCTGCAGTGTCACTGAGAAGCCTAAAAAAGCAGCAGAAAACAAGTCACAGGCATTGCAAAAGTTGCCTAAAGTATGTTTTAAGGTGACTATTTCAGGTGTAGTAGTATTTTGTTTAATGTGTGCTACAGACAGTGCCATAAATCCTGTGCTGCCGTTGCAAAAGAACAATGTGACCCCCCTGTCCCGTCCTCCAGCCCCTCAGCCAAAATCCTTCATGGAGGTAGAAAGACACTAGTAGATAAAATAATCTGAAATCACATGTTAGTGCCTTTACCAGTTGGCTGAGACATAATGGGGAAAGGACTTATTGAATTAGAGGGCAGTCACACCCAAGGCAGTGTATTGTTTTTCTGGTATGAATGAAGTGAAATACTGTATTTCGATCTCAGCTGATGCTGAGCAATACTTATACACATGATATTGAAACCATGTATCCAGTAAGATTTATCACTGGGTGCTTCCTGGTACAAAATAAGAGTCTGATCCTTCTATTTTTCAGCACAGGTTCTGAACTCAGTTGGTAGAATTTACTTGGTAATTACTGAGTAATGGTTTTCTCTAACTGCATTTTTTTTCCTTGGATAAATATGATTTCCAAAAATCATTCTCCCCCATGGTTGGATACATGTTTTACTTATTTTCTGGTTTTAGGGTTTTGGCTTTTGTTTTGATTTAATTTGGTTTTCTTTCATTTTTATTTCTTCCAAATTACATGTGCTTTCTTTGGAGTTTACTTTTAAGAAAGCATTTACTTTTTGGAGTTAATGTTTAAGTATTGCTAAGCCTATTTTAAACTTGGGTCCCTAAGTTATATGCCTTGATATCATAAAAAAGTTGGAGAATGAGTGTTTGGAAAAAGGTGTGATGAAATAAGCTGGAATCGTTCTACTTCCTGTCATGGCCTATAGCATGGACCTCCTACCACATCACTTGGAGGTGCAGAGGCCATTGCTGAACATTGCTTTATTTTCTTTGTGTTTCTTATCTGTACCCTAACAACCAGGTAACAGCTGAAGGACTGTTGGAAGACTTTCTTCTCTTTCCCCCTTCCCCAAATTAATTCAGAACAGAGAAATTTAATGCAATGGTTACACTGAAGTAGAAAGAGCAGGTTAGGTTTTCAGTTCAGTTCTCATCATCATAGGCACTGGAAAATAAAGTCCCAAATTCTGTGTTGATTGAATTGTTGCAGTGTCAAAAGAGCAACAGCATCTCTCTGCAAGTATCTGACTGAGAAACTGAAAGCAATTAGAATAAACTAGGTGAAATTTAGGACCCAGTCTTACAGAACTTTAGTTTAAAGGTTCGTGTTGCTGGTTTTGATAATAAAGTGAAGTACGTGCAGGACTGAAGATTGTTTATAATGATTTAAAGAAAAATGTCCATTAGATTATAAACCAAGTTCTAACCCCTATTTACCTTCACTTCATGAGTTTCCATGCTCCCAATGTACAAATAATGGGCATTTTGAGATTGCAGCTGGGTTTCCTGTTGCTTCCTACAACATAATTCTCAGGCTTGTGAACAGAAGCTTAAGAGTTGTGCCAATTTTGTGACAATTGGAGAAATTGCAATAGGTAAAATATAAGGGGTTAAATGAGAAGATGTGTGTTATCACTTATTTTATTTTTTTTTTCTTTTTTTCCCCCTACTGATTTATTTACTTAACTTTGTGCTCATTGGTTGTCTTTGTTTCTGAAAAGGAACATACAGAAAGAGAAAAATAGCATGCCAAAAAAAAAAAAGGGGGGGGGGTATGGTGGGCGGTAAAAAGCTTGGCTATGAGGACATTCAAACAGTTGCACAGCTTTCCCAGGGAGGTTGTGGAATCTCTGTGCTTGGAGATAGTTCCAAGCAAACCCTGCCCCGATCCTGAATAACCTGCTGTGGGAGAACCTGCGTGAGCGGAGGGCTGTGCTGCATGACAGGGACTCTGAGGTCCTTCTGAGCCACAGTGATCCATCAATCTCTGAATTCCCCTCTGCCATTTAGAGCTGTAGACAGCACTGTTACTCTGGGGAGAGTTCAAAGGTCATGTGTAGACTTCAGTCTTAGACTGTCACTGTCACAGTTTAGACCTTGTCATTTTGCTCCTCCGTTGAGTCATTCATTCATTTGAGAATAAACTCTGAATGACTCAGTTGAGTCATTAATCATTCATTTGGCGTGATGGCCATTGTTTGTCTTGCTGCCATGGCCCAACACACCCTGCCTGAAATGTCACTGCCCAGTGAGGGATGGCACACTGAGAGCAGCCACTCCAGGGTACTCCAGGCAGCAATCTTGAATCCCACGTCTTTTGTCCGCTGTCTCCTCAGGCACTGAGGAGACACTGATGAAAAGAGAATGAGAAAAGAGTAAAATTAATGGGAGTGCTGTGGAAAGAGTGTAAGTAGAAAGTAAAGGGACAGAACCAACACGAACTGAGTTCTTACGCCCTTCTTGCTACTCTGCTTGAATCTCACTGTGGCATCTGCAGAAGCTGAGGAGGGGATGTAGATTGCACAGGCTGTGCCAGGGCTTGTGGAAGGAAGGGAGGAAGAAGTAGATCTCACAGGAGCCCTTGGAGGCTGATGAAAAACATTAAGCCCCAATCCTATTCACTGTATGCAGAGTTGTACTCTAGAGACCTGATGAGTGGTAGGTACAAGGGAATATGAGATCACTGGGTAGGAAGTGGAAGTGTGAAAGCAGAGAAAAGAGAAAACAAAATTTTAATTTTTTTATATATAGAAAAGGCAGCATAAAATGTGCATGAAATGCATAGATAGTTCAAGTAATACCTTTGGTATTAACATATGGATATAATTTTAATTAAAAATGGCAAAAACCGATAGCTTGACTTGCGTTTTGGAAAGATTATTTTAAATCTCTTTCTGGTGTAATGCTGTAGGTGATGATTTTGCTTTAGGACTATTTATGTAGATGAAATTTGGAAGACTCATCCTGAAGGCAGTTGCCAACATAAATCCAAACAGGTGCCTGTGAATAAATTCAGACTGGAGCGGGAGAAGTAGATGGGTTCAGCCTCCTATCAGAAGGGTAGGCTGGGACTGTCAGGGAGTTGCCTGATTACATTTACAGGTAATGAGGGTTTGGTGGCAAGGATTACACTCAGGGACTCAGATGTCTATTCCTGTTTCTGGTTAAATAGTGTAATTGGAATTTAGACAGCATTTTTTTTTGCTGAAAAAGACACATTTTAAAAATATGACAATTAATTTTCTTAAAATATTATTTGCTTTTATTTTTCTTCCTTTTTGCAGAATAATACTATAGATAAATGGAAAATAAATTTGTGTAATGCTTTCTTGAAGATGGATTTGAGCAAGGGTGAAATACTCCTTTGTATGACTTTTAGGGAAAAAAAGCCCCACATTCCAAGGAGGTAGAAGCAGGTCAGTCTGGCATCATTCAGTTGATTTTTGCAAACTAGTCTGAGAAAGAAGACAAATCTGGAGGAAAACATTTTTAAATAATTATTTGATATTGAAATATTTGCTAGATCTGCTAGGATTTTGGGTTTTTTTGTGGATAGCATTTTGTATATTTGCACATTTTTTTGGTCTGTAAAAAGCCCATTTCTATATTGCACACCGAAAGTAATTTCATTTATAATTTCACTAACCTATAATTTGGGTTGTTAATATTTGCTTTTACTTTTTAAATAATTTCTGTTGTTACAATTGCTTACTGCAGACAAAAGAACAAAATATTTTTGTTCAAGTAGGTTTGAAAATCTAAATGGTAAAACTTGGTTAATTTTCTAAAGTGGAAAAAGTATTTGATTTTGAAAAAATATTTCTGGTGGGATTTTTCTATATTTTTCTTAATGATCAAATAAAAATAATAGTTTTATACAAAGTCCTTCAAGTTCTAAAAATACCATTTGTCTCGATTTTGATTACTTAAAAAAACTGAATAGTTCAAGGAGAATAATTTGCAGTGAAACAAGGCTGGAATTATATGTTTATATTTCTGATGTTTTGTTTTTTAAAGAGTCCAATTGCAGATCCATATAGAGATATTAATTAGTATTAATTACTGTTCAGTTCTAAATAGCTTTCATTGACAATTTTTATGGCTTTCAATAGCACAGTGATTGTGGTTTAGATCTGCCAAGATGCCTTGGGGATTGTCACAATGGTTGATTCAATCTTTGTATCATCTGTGGCAGCTAAACATGAACACCATACAACCAAAATTGGTCAGGTATGAATTTTGGCAATTTTGTCAAATCACTTGGTTTGAAATCCAAACCAACAGGAAACGAAAATCTTCTTTATATTTTGTTCTTTGAAACTTGTTGGGTAACTTGAGTGTAATTGCCTATAGTTTTGCCTTCTGTGTTCTTCAAGTGGAGATAAACTGGTTGTGTCTTCACAAATAGGGTCATTGAGATAGTTTGCAATTATAAGGTATTATACAGATTTTCACTGCTCATTTTATTGGCCTCATCAGTTTTGAGGTAATGGACTTGAGTGGTGTTTTTGGTCTCACATTGCTATATGGCTGTAAATCAACAGCCTGCTTATTCATTCCAAAATGCCATTAATCTCAGACTGTGCTGAGGCAAGTCCATTGGCAACTTTTGTCAGGTTGTGTTCCCACTATCTCAAGAAATCATTCAATTGCTGCTTGTATTGTCTTCCTCTGGCTTTGTCTGAAGGGCACCTTCTGTATAGGCATTGATACCTTGCTTGGACACATCTGGATGTAAAAGCAACCCCGAACTCTTAATTTCCTGTGCTCATTAGAAAGCTGGGTGCATTTCATTTTATTTTTGCCCCAGATAGTCTGATTGTCCTCCCTTGTCAACCTAAACTTTTTGTCTTTTTAACTGGGTGTGTTTCTTGTGGAATTGCTTCTTGTCCTGTGGTGTGTGTTGCTATATCCAGCTACCAGCAGAACTTTCCAATGATGTTTCTGTATTTGTTGGTGTACCAGTGCCATGACCAGGTGGCACGATGCTTGTTGTGACTTCTTGTCAGGCTGAACAAGACTCTGGGTCAGGCTTTATTGTAGTTGCCTTAACTCTGGCAACCAGCCCTCTGCTTACACTCAGAAGGTGTTGGCTAGCAAGCTTTTAAATTCTAACAGTACACTGTCTCAAAAATGATGGCTAAGAAAACCCTTAGATTTTGTACAGTACACTTCACTAAGTTCTCAACTCCCAGGAAAAAACTTCTCAAAGGTGCTGGCTAACAAGCCACAGCACATAACCAAAGGTGCTGGTTAGCAACACCACTGCTCAAAGGTGTTGGCTAAAAAGCCACAACACCCTTCCACAGGCTTCCACTCTTAACAGCAAACTTCAGTTCTGAGTAGAACACAATAGCCATGCTTTGCCCATGGCAGAGAGATAAAGACAGAAAAAGGAGAGAACAAAGAGTATCAGCAGTCCTTAGATCCTGTGTTGGTCCACGTGGATAGTCTGGAGCTGGGAAAAACAGTGCAACTGAAAGAGAGGAAAAAGAGAGCAAGAGGGCCTGATCCCCTTCTCTTTAGTACACACCTCTTAGTGAAAAATAAATAGTTAGTGTAAAAGTGTAGAAGTGTCATAGATTTTTTTCAGTCCTTTGAGCCCTCCTGCAGGGAGTGAGTTGAGAGGACTGAGCTCCAGTGTCGAGGTGGGCAGGAAGCTGGCTCAGCACAGCACTGCCCCAGCTCTGCAGGATCCTCTCCTCTGATCACATCTTTGCTCTCTTAACAGTGTCATGTTTGAGACAAGATATGCCAATGCCTGGTCCTGCACTCCCTCCTGGACACACAAGAGCTCACTCTTGCCTATGCATGCACAGACTTTAAAGCAGGAGGGCTTCAAAGGCACCGTCTGAATGAAATTTTGTCATTACATGCATCATGGAAGTTCATGATTATTTCCTTAACATTTCATTTTTTGGGAGGTGGTCTTTTTGTTAATAAAGTGTTTACTCTTGCTCCCTGGCACAGTTTCTATGCGAAGTGTCCATTGCAAACAATGGGAAACCAAATTTAGAGAAAAGGGGAGGTTGACATAAGTAACAGAAGATTACTTTCATAATTCCTTTTGGACTTTTGACAAAACAATTGTCTTAAATATTGATTTGTTTTCTTCCTTTATTTATTTTCCCTTGAAACCTAGCAACATAAAGGATACTCTTGTAGAAATACCTTTAAAAATAAAAGAGAGAAAGCTGAGTCAAGTGAGACTCAAGAAACTTTGTGAAATAGATGTCAAGTCAATTGTGATATTTTTCTTTTTTAAATAAGAAATAGGCACAAGCAACTAATATTTTTTCCCTCAGGGATTAAACTGAGGCGAGTAAGACAAGCTGTTCAGCAAATTTGATCTTTGGTAACTTAAAGGATTGAAACCTAGACAAAACATTGTACAACTCATTATGTTCAAGGTAAAGTTTTGTTCTTGGGAAATGTATACTTTTTGAATTGAACCCATATCTGCTTCTTTGGTGTAGCCAGCCCTTCAACCCAACCACTGTAAAACAATTGTAGCAAATACTCAGCCTGTTTGGGTCCTCCCATTTGGATATCCAGACTGGGGTAGGACCATGCCTGTTGTGTGCTGCTGTCCTGGCATGGCCTGCCTGGTGGGTTTCCAGACATTGGTGCCCATCCATGTGAATGTGTGGCAGACAGTGAGGTTCTGGTGTCCTGGTTGGCATACAGTGCCAGACAGATGCCTCAGGACTGCCCAAAGAGCCAGTCTTGTGTGTCTGTCAGGAGTCAGTCTGTGTTTGGTACACTTTTGGAGCAGAGTTTTCAGTCTAGTTTACCCCAAATGGAATTTGTTTTTTGCACATACCAGCTGCTCTGTAGTCCAAGCTTATGAAGGAAATTACTTTAAAACCTCACTACTGCTGTGAACACACCCAGTATCATAGACACAGATTATTTTTATTAACAAATTTCCTTCCCTATTCTAGCTAACTAACCTGTCCCTAAGTTGTCTCAGCCCTGGATCTGCTCTGACAAGACAATTTCTTATGGAAGGCTGGACCTTCAGGCTTTAAAGCTCCCTCTGTTCTTACCAAAACATAATCAAAGGCAAAACCAGGTATTTTGGATAGAAGTGGAACATTCTTTCTCTTTAAAACACCCTTTAAAACTCAGTCTGTCTTCAGTGATTGAAGTCTAGCGCGTGTGAGTCCAAGGTTTCTTGCACACAAAGCAATTCACCTCTCTTGAATCTAAAGAGAGCAGAAACCTTCTGCATTTAAGCAGGAACTTATTTCTGCATAGGTAAGGCACTATGACTTGCTTCTGCATAGACAAAACTCATCTGATTCATGCTGGTAAGTTTTTGCTTCAGTGTCATTTGTTGAATCCAGCCTAAGTTGGATGGCTAACCCAGCACTGAGCTGTCATAGCAACCAGATCGTGTAATTCGTTCACGGTGCTTATCCACATTTATCTTAAAGCCCAGTTAGGCTGTTTTTCCTCTCATGGACAGGCTGATCTAGAGCTTCACTGTTCTGTCAGCTGAGAGGCTTGTAATTTCCATAGCAAATTTAGCTGCAGTGCCAGCTTTCCTTCTTTGTCCTAAATACCTTATAGGTATTGATGTTTCTGCCTAATGTATTTATAGGGAGTGATCAGCTTTCCTCTGATCTTGGTGCTTTTTAGTCTAAGTAAGTAGAATGTTTAGTCATCATTTGTTTAGTATACTCTTTAGCCCTCAGATCTTTATTGGATTCCAGCTGCCATTTCATCCCATATTTTATATTGTGAAATCCTTTCCCAACTCATTTCAGTTGGTGCTCACTCTTAACTACCCTAGCATAAAAAAGAACCCCTTGCAAGTTATTTGTCCAGCCTTTTTTGGCTTGGCTTACTGGATTTTTACATTCAGTCTGCCAGAGTTTTATTTTGTCTTTTATTGTTCTCATTAAGACAACATCAGAATTTTTTTTGAAGGCCTGCTTCAAATAATATCTTACATTGGTGGTTAGCTGTTTTGGTTTTCCTTATGTTTGCTCTGCATCACTCAATGTATTCTGTGTACTACCTACAAATATTTGCCTTTCTGTTTGCCTGCTTGGAAGTTCCTTAATTGCAACTTCTTAATTTCCTATTTTTTCCAATCAAGCAGTGTTTTAGGGGATTTGTTGGCTTTGCTTTCTCCTGCATAAATTTAAGGGTTTTATGATTGCTGTTAAAAACGGGCTCTTGGGTAGCAAAATTCCAAGTTACGAGGCCCTGTCAAATTAGTATTTGTTTATTTTGTGGGTTATGTGTTTATCTTCTCTCTGAAGCATTTAGAGGTGGCTAAAGGATTTATTTTGCAATCATGTACAACTTTGATATTTACTTGATTGCAAGGGACCATTTTCTGTCTGTTGACATTGTTTGTCTCATCTCTGGCAAATACATATTTGCCAAATACATATTCTGTATCACTAGTCACCAGCTACAGTATAGTTGGAGAAATAAGGAATAGAAACACTACATTGAGTGTTCCCTTCCCTGTTCTGCTCAGAGCAGATATGTTTGAATTTTCTACCTTTTTAAGAGTACCATCAGTGAGTCTTTCTTCTTCCCCCTCTCCCCTCACCTGCTCAAATTAGTGTCATGCAGCTGAATCTCTTTTGCTGGTAAGGATGCTTTCTGACAGCTAAATTTTGTTTCCTGCTATTTATTCTACATGTCTTCTTATGTTGTGTTGTATCATGCATCTCCTGTGCTATTTTCTTTTTATCTTGTATTTTGAAATATTCCAGCTAAATATGCCCTAGTGACTTTATCAGTTGCTGGCAAGTTCCTAGACTAGCTTAGATATTTTATCTTCTGATACCCTCCAATCTGGCAATATCTTTTTCATTGGTGTGGTGACCAAGTGACTGAATTTGATATGTTGGGATGGAGATTCTGCACATTTGAAGAACATGTAGTTAAAAGAAAGCCTCTACCTTCTTTCACTTACACGAAGGAAGAAGGTGGCGCTGGAAAAGCCTCAGCAGAGAGGTAGGAAGTTCTGAGTGGCAGTGCTGCTTAGGTTTCTCACATCACTGTTTCTTGCAGTCCATCCTATTGTTCTCTTGTCTCTGCTCTTGGCATCTGGTTGCTGTGAGGCTTTGTGAGACAGACCTAGGGAAACATCTCTGCTGCAGAGTTTGCCTTACTGACTGAGCACAGTTCTCAGAGCTTGTGTGACTGAAACCACCTGCCTTGACCATCCTTGCTGACTTGTTTTGCAGCACAACCTATAGGAGCTCTCCAGATATTTTTGAAATATAGCTGGGTGAGGAAAGCACCTCTGCTTCAGTACTGAGTATCAGTCTGATATCAGCATGGCACAGGTTTCTGATGGGCAGTTAAAACATGCTGCTCATTTCTAGTCTTTATGTGTGTATTCCCAGTAGGAGGTGTGTCAGTGATAAGCAGAGGCAAATGTGACTCCCTATTCTGTTTCTCCCTACTGAGCTATATTATAACAGGATTATCAAACTGCATGGGCACAGGGTAACATTGACAGCTCCTGTTCAGCTGTCTGCTAGTGCTGAAAATCTATGTGAGTCACTTCTCCTCAGGACAGAGTAGTATGTCTAGCAAATGGCTTGTTTCACATGCCTTCCTCCTCCCCACCCCCCATGCATGCTTTTATATTTAGCTGTAATGGAAGTTATGTTGTTTTCCTGAAGGAAGGCTAGAAAACATTCCATGTTGTATCCCTTGATT